>NW_006399771.1:7839531-7850591 GCF_000299155.1 Elephantulus edwardii
TTTTTGGATAATCTTCAGTAGAATCTTGCTTGCATGTGAAATCAATGATATTGTTCTGTAGTTTCCACACTCAGTTGGGTCGCCCTTCTTTGGGATGGGAACAAATATAGACCTCTTCCAGTCAGTTGGCCAAGTGGTTGTTCTCCAGATATCTTGACACAACTTGGTGAGCACATCCACGGCAGCATCTGTTAGCTGAAATATGTCATTTGGTATACCATCTATTCTGGGGGCCTTATTTTTTTCTATTTCCTTCAAAGCAACTTGAACTTCTGCCTCCATCATAGATGGGTTAATTTCTGGGCTCTCGGTTCTATTCCATTGTCTATATTCTTGTTAATGAACCAATATCATGTCATCTTGGTTATTATTGAAAATATATTTTATTTTGAAAATTGATCCCATAATTTATAGGTGTAAATAACTCTATTTCTATATTCCAATTTTATTAAACAAAATTTTCACAAATATATTTTTCTCAAGAGATTCTTTCTTAAAAAATTATATTTTGACTATCACTACAAAATCATTTTATGTTTTCCATAAGAGGAATCTAACTACCTAATCTTTGCTGATATATTTTCTAAGAGCTACCTTTCTCATCTTAATTTAAATATTGATTATTTCTTGATTTCACTATGATATTTCACAGTCAATGTCAGTGGCATTTTAATGATTTTAAGTTTAATCACACCACAAATGATCTATTCCTAAATTTTTTTTTTGCTTTGCTATAATGGCTTGAGACAGAGTTATACCTCAAGCAGAAAGGTTTTGAAGAAAGTGTAAATCTGGTTAAGATTACGGGTCTTTGATTATTACACAGGCTAAGTAATTTTGTGGAATACATTATGCATCTTATTTATTTGAAACAAGAAACATCTTATGAAACATGGATTTGCATATACTTTTAAATGCATAATATTTATTTAAACAAATGAAAAATGCAACTGATTGTAACATGCAGGTTATTGTGGATAGACAGAAACAAAGAAAATGATTCCCAGCACTCCTACACTTGTTATCATAAGATTCAACATATTTTTAGACCTAATGAAAAGTAGAAAATTAAAAATAAAAATATGAAATTAATCTTTGACACTGTGGCATGGGGAGACAAATCTCTCCACAATTCTCAAAAACTATTATAAAGCTCAATAAAATTGTGATAAACAACCATTTTGAAAGCTTGTTAATCAACTAATACTATCAAACAAAGTAAGACACATGAAACAAACAAACAAACAAACAAAAAAGACTAAACTCCAGATAAGAATATATCGAGGTGTGTGATGTTAAGTTCTTCCCTGAAGTTGATTTTTTTAAAGAGGTCATCTTTTTTATTTCCTATTTATTATTTTAAATTAAATTGTTTTATTGGCTTGCATACAATAATTTCTTTATCTTGTTTCATACATGTACATTGTATTTTTTTCCACCCTCGTCTCCACCCACCAAACTCTAAGGCCCCACGATCATTCCTTTCTTCACCTTCAGTTGCCTTGGCCCCTCTTCTTCCCTCTTTGGCTATTCATACACATCTTAATGGTTATTCTTCGGTTTTTACAGTAATAGTCCTCCTATGCAATATTTATTGTGTGCCTGAGTTAGTTCATTAAGCATATGATACTCTCTATCCTCTCCCATGTTACATAGTACTTTTCAAAAATGTTGCTCTCAGGTGCTGCATAGTATTCCATCATGTAAAATGTATACCATTTCCCTGAGATTGATTTTGTCCCAGCTTTGTGGACATGTCTGTTCAAACAAACAAGGCAGATGGTGGGAGAAAAGAGCAAAACAAAACAAAATCCACCTAACATTTTGCAGAAGGTTAAGCACTGCAGCTTTCAATATGGATTGCATCTCAGTGTGAAGAAGAAAAAGATCCTTGCCCATGGGCTCTTAGGCAACATCACAATAGATGGTGAAAGGATTGAGGCTGTCAATGATCTAATCTTACTAGTATTCACAAGCAGTATACTTGGTGCCAGCATTCAGAAAATCAGATATTTTCACTGGAAAAGTTTGTTCAAGGTCTTCTCTAAATTATTGAGGAATAATGTCAGTTTGTAGAATAAGGTGCACCTGATTCTAGTCATGGTATTTTTTTCCAGTCACTTTCTGAGCATCTGAGAGCTGGACAATGTCTAAGCACAAGAGAAGAAGAATTGACACCTGTGAACTGCGGTGTTGGAGAGGAGTGATGGAGATCCTATGTATTGTCAAAAGAACAAAGAAACATGTCTGGGAGAAGATGCATCCAGAGGGCTCATTCAAGGTAAAGATGATGCAGGTTTGTCTTAAATGCTTTGGGCATGTTGCTAAAAGATTATATTCTTTGAAGAGAGTCATCATTCTTGGGATGGTGGAAGGGACGCAAAAGAGAGAAAGATCTTGAACCAGGTGGTTTCATATAGTGACTGTGGGAATGAGCTTGATGGTATCCTAGATTGTGAAGATGGTATGGGATAGGACAGTGTTTAGTTTGGTTGTTCATAGGGTTGCTGTGAATTGTACTCAACTCCATGATACCTAAGAATACCAACATCATTACTAGGAAGGATTCACATGACTTACATAAACAAGTACCAAACATCCTCAAGTAAAATCCAACTCAGGGTATCCTTGGGTAGGTATGCCAGTAGGTCTTCAATGGTTAAATTTTTAGACTATTAATTCCCAGGTAGATGAATTTGAAACTCCAAGCTCTTAATTAGCAGACAAGCACCTTAACTATTTGCAGCATGAAGTGATCCCCAATTTACCATATTCATGGAGATCAAGTCAATTTCAAGTCATATTGACCTTATAAGACATAATAAAAATGTACTATGAATTTTCCAATGCAGTACTGTTTTACAGTAAAGAAGAATCTCACATCTTTTTCTAGTGTGGTTCCTGATGAGTTCAAACTACCAGTCTTTTAGTTAGGAAGAAAATTCTTAACCACTGAGCCACTGGGGCTTGTTGTTGCTATGTGCCATTGAGTCATTTGCAACTCATAGCAACCCTATGTACAAGAATTCTAAACGCTGTTCCATCCTGTGCCAACCTCGCTATCTCAAACACACTCATTCCCACCATTCCACTCACAGAATAGATCCATCTGATCGAGGGTCTTCCTCTCCTGAACCATACCTCCACCCTGCCAAACACGATGTCCCTCTCCAAAGACCAGTCCCTCCTTGCAACATGCCCAAAGTCTGTCAGACAAAGCTTCAGAATCCTTGATTCCAAGGAGCATTCCAGCTTCACCTTCTCCAGGACAAACCTGTTTGTTCTCCCAGCAGTCCGCGGTACATTCAACTCTTTTCCAGCACCAAAGCCCAAAGGCATCAATTCTCTTTCTATCAACCCTATTCACTGTCCAACTCTCTGATGCATAGCACATTATTGCGAAGAGGCATACCTTAGTCTCCAGCCTGACATCATTGCTCTTCAGCACTCTGGAGAGGTCACTCACAGCCGACTTTCCCAATGCAATTTGTCTCTTGATTTCTTGGCTGCTGTTACAAAGTGTGTGGATTGTGGAGCCAAGTAAACTAAAACTGTTAACTGTCTTAATCTCTTCACCATCCATATTGATGCTGCCAATTGGCCCAGTAGTGAGGATCTTTGTTTTCTTGATGTTGAGCTTCAATCATATAGGAGGCTGCAATCCTTGACCTTCTATAGCAAGCACTTCAGGTCCTTCTCAATTTCGGCAAGCAGGGTTGTGTCATCTGCATAACACAGGTTGTTGATGACTTTTTCACCAATCCTGATGATACATTCCTCTTCGTACAGCCCAGCATCTCGAATAATCTCTTCTGCACACAGATTGAAAATTTATGGAGACAGAATACATGCCTGACAGACCCTCTTCTTGATTTTGAACCATGTAGTATCTCCTTGCTCTGTTCTGATGTCTCTTGGTTCAAGTATAGGTTTCATATTAGCACAATAAAATGTTCTGGGATTCCCATTCTTCTCAGAGTCAGCCACGGCTTGTTGTGATCCACATGGTCAAAAGACTTTGCATAGTCAATGAAGCACAGATAGACATTTCTCTGGTATTCTTTGCTTTCTGCCAAGATCTATCTAACATTAGTTATAATATCCCTAGTACCATGACCTCTTCTAAATCCAGCCTGTACATCTGTCAGTTCTCTGTTGACATATTGTTTCAAATGTTTTTGGGTAATTTTCAGTAGAATCTTGCTTGCATGTGATAGTAATGATATTGTTTGATAATTTCCACACTCTGTTGGGTCATCTTTCTTTTCAATGGGAATAAATATTCATCTTTCGCAGTCAATGGGCCAGCTGGCTGTTCTCCAGATTTCTTGGCACAATTTAGTGAGCACATCCAGGGCCGTGTCTGTCTGTTGAAATATGTCAATTGGTATGCTGTCAACTCCTGGAGCCTTGTTTTTTGCCAATTCCTTAAGAGCAATTTGAACTTCCTCCTTCATCACCATAGGCTCTTGCTCATATGTCATTTCATGAAATTTTTCTGTGTCAGCCAATTCCTTTTGATAGAGTGACTCTGTGTATTCCTTCCATCTTCCCTTGATACTTCCTGGATCATTTAACATTCTGGCCAAAGTATCCTTAAGTATCGCCACCTGTGGCTTGAATTTGTTTTTCAGCTCCTTTGGCTTAAGAAACGCTGAGTGAGTTCAGCCCTTTTGATTTTCTGACTTCAGCACTCTACACATTTTATTATAGTATCTTGCTTTGTCATCCCAGGCTGCCTTTTGAAATTTTCTGTTTAGCTCTTTGATTTCTTCCTTTAGTTTTGACTTCTCAGCACTCTAATGCAATATTCAGAGTCTCATCTGACATCCATCTTGGTCTTTTCTTCTTTTCAGCCTTTGTAATGATCTTTTGCATTCTTCATGGATGATTTTCTTGATATTCTCCCAGAGCTCATTGGCCTACACTCATTGGTGCTCAAGGTCTCAAACCTGTTTCTGAGATGGTTTTGAAATTCAAGTGGGATAGAGTTAAGATCAAATTTTGGTTCCCGTGGACTTGACCTAATTTACCTCAACTTCAGCTTCAACTTGCATATGAGTATTTGGTAGTCTGCCCCACAATCAGCACCGGCCTGGTTTTACTGCTGATACTGAGCTTCTCCACCGAGTCTTTCCACAAATGTAATCTATTTGATTACTAGGCATGCCATCAGGTGAGATCCTTGTATATAGCCTGCATTTATGTTTCTTATAGAAGGTATCTGCAATGAATAAATCATTGAATGTGCAGAACTCTATTATTCTATCTCCAGCCTCATTTCTCTTACTGAGCCCATATTTTCCAGCTACTGATCCTTCTTCCCTGTTCCCAACTTTTGTGTTCCAGTCGCCCATTATTATCAATTCATCTTGATTGCATGTTTGATCAACTTCTGTCTGCAAAATTTGGTAGAAATCTTCTATTTCCCCCTCTTTGGCTCTAGTTGTTGGCGCATATATTTTAATTATAGTGGGATTCACTGGACTTCCTTGTATGCGTATGGATATTATCCTGTCACTCACCACATTGTATTTCAAGATGGATTTAGAAATAACTTTTTTAATTATGAAACCAACCCCATTCTTCCTCACCTTTCCATCCCCAGCATAGTAAATCATATAATTATTTAATTCAAAATGTCCCATGCCAAGCTATCTCATTTTACCAATACCTAGTATGTCAATATTTATGCGTTCCATTTCTTTCTTAACAATATCCAATTTTCCTACATTCATGCTTCTCACTAGGGCTTACCATCCCCTAAAGCCTAAACCTATTATTATCATGTTAATTTTAACTTGTAGTGATCTTATAGGGTTTCCAAAGTTGAATTCTTTATCAAAACATTTTGCCTTATTACTAACATGGAGCAGACAGATAGATTTGACCAACCAATCAATCATACAGCTAGCAGTGGAATATGTAAAAGCTAATAACTCTACCATCTAACATTTCCACTTTTTTTAAAAAAGATGTATTTTTATTTTATATTGTTGTTATACAAAATTAGTGCACAAACAGCGCACAAAATCAACACATAAAACAAGCATGACAAACAAAACTATATACAGTATAATATAATTTATATGAAAAAACAGTAAAAAGCAAACTTGTAGACCCAGAATTTCTACTAATTTTTACCTAATAATGGAGCCTGGATTAGCAATTATTTGCAGGAAAGAATCAAGGAAATTTTGAGGTGATTTTAAAAAAAAAATCTGAAATTGAATTGTGGTTATGGTTACACAACTCTATACATTACTAAAAACCATTGAAGCATATGCTTGAAAGTGAACTTGATGGTATGTAAATGAATCTCAGGGAAGCTGTACAAAATAAATAAAAGTTTCACTAGGAAAATAATTGTCATGCCAATTTAACAAATGAAACCACGTTGTAAAGCATTCTTCCAATTTTATTTTAGTAATTAAAAACAGAAAAATAATGTTAGGGAGTGGAGTTAAAATTATGTATATTTCAAAAAAATTATGTATATTTAAACAAGATATTTTGCCCACTCACTTTGAAAAGATATTACTTGACATTCCCTAGCAAATAGAGACTAAGGTGCACCTGATCCAGGCCATGATCTTCACAATTACTTTCAATGCATCAGAGAACTAGACAATGACTGAGTATGACAGAAGAAGAATCACTGTCTTTGAGTTATTATCCTGGAGAAGAGTATTACATATACCATGAACTGCTAAGAGAACAAACAGGTTTGTCCTGGAAATGATAAAACCAGGCTATTCTTGGAGGCAAGGGTTTTGATGCTTCGTCTGCAATATTTTGAGCATGTTGCAAGGAGGGACCAGTCCTTGGAGAGGGACATCATGCTTGGATGGAGGGACAGCAAAAGAAAGGAAGACCCTGGATGAGATGGCTTGACTCAGTGACTGGGGTAATGGAGGTAGGTGTGTGAGACACAATGAGGTTGGCTTAAGATAGATCATAAATCATTAGATTCAACACATAAAAACAACAATACTTAAAGCACATGTAATTACTTCATTAAATAACACAGTGTAAATTATATCTATGTCAGATATAGCGATTTTGCTGATAAGATAAAGGAATTTCAAAGTCAGACTGCAAACATAATATGACTTTGCATAAATCACTAGATTTATTGTTTGTCCTAAAAATATTAATTTGGCAAATTGTTATGGTTATTTTAAAAAAATTTAGGAAGATAATATTAGCAGTCATTCATATATAGCAATTAAGTTATTAGTACATAGTCAATTTCTAATGTGTGGTAAAATGTACTGTTTTTCCCACAATTTAAGTGGAAAATGGACATATTGATGATTAATAATACCATGTATTAGGAATGTTTTATCATAATATCAAGAAATACTCATTTTTAAAATTTTCCTAAATGATAAAATTTATCCTGATCCCTTTGTACAATTCTGGTGAAAAATTAATCTGTTGCGGGACTACTTCTGTTTATAAAAGGATTTTGTAATAATTTTAGATAATATATTGCCAGAAAACCTGCCCATTATTTTCCTTAACCATGGACTCATTATCTTTATTATTGATCTTTTTAACAACTGCAGATATGTGACACTGAGGTTCTGTGATTTTCTTCTATATTCTAATAGATTCAGAAATAATTTCTAGAATACTGCACCCCTGGAAACCAGAGTTGTTGTTGTTGTTAAGTGCCGTCGAGTCACAGGTGACTCATTGTGACCCTGTGCAGGAGAGTCCTCAGTTCTTGTGTGTCTTTCATCCTCTCTCCAGGTTTATAGGGTTTCTGCAGGCAAACTATTACCCAAGTGGATGCCACTCTTCCTTCCAAGCTTGTTTTAATCGGGGAGCTCCACCCTACTCTCTGTCTACATTGGGCAACCAACCATTAATTCATTTGACCCATCAGTGTCACAGTGTTCAGCCTCACAGCAAGCACAAGTTACCACTGTACGGCAAGTGGACACACCAGGGGTATTTGACATTTGACTTGTAAATCATGATCATAAGCATTTTCAATGAATGCAATCTTCCTTCAAAACCTTAAGTTGGGCTCATGAATTTGTCCACTTGAAGATGTACTGTTAGCTGCCAAAGAATTAAATTCTTTTCATAGAGACCTTATGAAAACAGGTCTAAACTGCCCTACTCTGTGCCATTATCATAATCCCAACTGTGGTGAAAGGCCATTGTTGTAATCCCTGTGTCTGTCTGTCTGTCTATCTATCATCAATCTCATTGAAGGTCTGCCTCTCTTTGTTGACAATCTACATTTTCCAAAGCCTGGACCTTTCTGACAACATGCCTGAAGTATGCGAGATGAAATTTCTTCATCCTTGTCTCTAAAGAGTCTTTTTTTTCTAGAGAAAGTGGTTGCACTTGATTGCACTTCCTCCAGACTCCTTAGCTCTTTTGGGAGTCTGCAGACTGTCCAGGATTCTTCTTTAACACCACAAATCAAAGACATCAATTCTTCTTCTGTTATTTTTATTTATAATTCATTTACCAAATTTTCTTGTATATTATACTAATAATATTGCCTGATAATTTCCACTATGCGTTAGATCACCTTTCCTTTTGGAATAGGAACAAAAATTGGATCCCTTGTAGTTGGCCACAAAATTATCTTAGAAATTGCTTGGTATAAACTAGTGAACTAGTCAATAGCTTGAGTATATCAGAAATCATTAAAATGGTATAGAATAAGGCAAAATCCAGATTTGTTGTTCTTATAGTCACTGTGAGTTGTAGTTGACTTCACAGCACCTAGCAACAACAACAATGACATGCTACATACTGAGGAAACTCTAGATGCTTAGTCTCCATGGAGATGTATTGTTAACCCAAAAACTAAGCCTCTTTGACAATTTCTATTCATCAGCAGCTCCACAGGAGAAAGATGAGCAATATCCTGGGCTTTTTATAGCCATTAAAGCTAATATACAATATTTGATAGAAGAGTTATTCAATTGTTGTTATTATGTTCTATGAAGGCACCTGCAACTCATAACCACCCTATGTTCAATAGCTCTGAGCCCTGCCCTATCCTGAGCCAGTCTCACTGATTCTGACACCCTGTTACCCCAGTCACTGAGTAAATCCACCTCTTCCAGGGTCTTCTTTTCCTATGCTGGTCCTCCACCCTTTCAAGCATGATGTCCTTCTCCAAGGACTGGTTGCTGCTAACAATGTGTCCAAAGTATATGAAATGGAACTTCAAAATCCTAGCCTCCAAGAAGAAACTTGGTTTCACCCTCTCCAAGACAGACCAGTTTGTTCTTTTAGCAGTTTATGATACATTCAATACTCTTCTCCAGCATTGCAACTCAAAGGCTTCAATTCTTTTGCCATCTTTAGTTATTGTCCATCTCTATGATATATAGCAAGTAATTGCAAAGACCATGGCCTGGATCAGGTGCACATTAGTTTCTAGACTGAC
The DNA here is from genome assembly GCF_000299155.1 of Elephantulus edwardii. Lineage (NCBI taxonomy): Eukaryota > Metazoa > Chordata > Mammalia > Macroscelidea > Macroscelididae > Elephantulus > Elephantulus edwardii. The sequence continues at coordinate 7,848,956 of NW_006399771.1, forward strand.
AGAACAATGAGACTCTTCAATAAAACACTTTTCCTTGACTGAGTCTGGGAGATCTAATAGCTTTTGGGTAAAAAGTTGTGCTGAAATCTTGAAGGCATGTGGTTTGAATACACCAGCCCCTCCAAGGAAGAAAGAAAAACAATCTTCCCCTGTGCAATTAATTGCCTCTGAAAACCCATAGAGGGTCAGTTATGGGTTTCTTAAAACAAAACAAAACAAAAAAACAACAACAAAAAAACCCTACACCAAACCACCACATTTTTCTTATTTCTTGGCTAATGCTACAATGTGTACTCAGTATGAAAGCAAGTGTAACCATTGACAATTCAAACTTTTCTCCATCTATCATGATGCTGTGTTTTGGCCCAATGGTAAGGATTTTTGTTCTGCTGATAAGACATAATCCATATTGAATATAATCAATATATATAAATACAATTATGAAAGGAAGACCCTTTACAAGATGGACCAACATAGTGGGTTTGAGAATGACAGAGATTGTACGGATGGTAAATAGTGCAAGGTTCTGGTCTATTATTCATAGAGTCACCATGAGTCATAATCACTTTGGTGACATCTAAAATGAATAACAAATATTTATTATCTGTATAATCCCAGCACACCTGATTGTGCTCGTGTGAAACCTACAATTGGACTAGGAGGCAGTTGTCATAACAAAGCAATGAAACACTACATGCGTCAATATTAGAAAACGGAAGTGTCCTGTCTCCATAATTTTCCAATCTATATGCAGAATAGATTATTTGAGAGGATAGACTTTATAAGAAAGGACATTATTCTGAGTGAAGTATCTAAGTTACAAAAGGACAAATACTGCATGGTTCCACTCTTGTAAAACAGGACTGACCTCGGGTTTGGGGGGAGACTAAGAAAGATGAGTTCAATAATGTATACTGCATTGAAACAGATGAGGGAGGAAAACTGTTTGAAAGGATTTTTCTTTTACTTTTCCAAGAGGGTAGTGTTTTAGGGGGCAGAGTTGGGAGGGAAGAAGAGTACAACAATGAATGAATGGAAATGCAAAGCCTCTGTAAATTTTCATTGACATTAATAATTGTGTTGTTGTTGTTGTTATGTGCCATCGAGTCACCTGCGACTCACAGCGACCCTATGTACAACAGCCCTAACTCCGCTCTGTCCTGTGCCAATCACACTGTCTCCGACACTCCCATTCCAATTATCCCAGTCACTGAATCAATCCACCTCATAGAAGGCCTTCCTCTCCTGCGCCATCCCTCCACCCTCCCAAGCATGACGTCCCTCTCCAAGGACAGGTCTCTTCGCACAACATGTCCAAAGTATGTTAGATGGAGCCTCAGAATCCTTGCCTCCAAAGAGCCACCCGGTTTAACCCTTTCCAGGACGAATCTGTTTGTTTTCCTAGCAGTCCATGGTATTCTCAATACTCTTCTCCAGCACTACAGCTCAAAGGCATCGATTCTCCTTCTATCCTCCTTGGTGATTGCCCAACTCTCTGATGCATGACAAGTGATTGAAAAGACCATAGCCTTTATCAGACGCATCTTAGTCTCCAGAGAGACACCATTGCTCTTCAGTACTTTGGATAGGTCTTTAACAGCAGACTTTCCCATGGCAATGTGCCTTTTAATTTCCT
>NW_006399771.1:7852496-7854999 GCF_000299155.1 Elephantulus edwardii
CTGAGAAGAATGGGAATCCCAGAACACTTGATCGTCCTAATGCGAAACTTATACTTGGACCAGGAGGCAGTCGTCAGAACAGAGCAAGGGAACTCTGCATGGTTCAAAATTGGGAAGAGCATACACCAGGGATGCATCCTATCTCTATACCTTTTCAACCTAAATGCAGAAATTAATAATAAACTTTTAAAAAAGAGAAATCTTTCAGAAAAAAAATCACCTGAACTCAAAAAGAAAGAACTTCGCATCAGGATAGGAGGAAGACCTGGCAACCACCTACGCAAATTACACAACCTTACTTGCTGAAAATGAAGAAGGCTAGAAGAGTTCTAGGACTACAATTTGCAGTATAGATTGGAACTTAACATCAAAAAGTAAAGGGAGCTCTGGTGGCCTAGTGGCAAGGAGCTGCACTGCAATCCCAGAGGTACAGGGTTCAAATCCACCAGATGCTCTGCTGGAAAAAGAGGGTTAATCTCCTCCTGTACCAGTCAGATCCAATTTGATGGCACACATACACACAATAATAAATAAAATAAAAATTTAAAAAACAACCCGAAACCCATAAAGAAAACAAAGATTTTCACCACTGGTTCAATTGGCAGCATTTTAAGAGATTGCAAAGAGATAGTAATTGTTAACACTTTCAGATTGCTTGGTTCTATAATCAACACTCTTGGTACCAGTAATCAGGAAATCTAAAGACAAATTACATTGGGATAATGTGTGGTCACAGTCCTTAAGAGCAAAAATGTCGGTCTAGAGACTAAGGTGGCATGATCCATGGTCATCACAATTGTTTGCTATTTATTAAAGAATTATAAAATGTCCAAGGATGACAGAAGAATTGATAACTTTGAGTTAAGATGCTGTAGAGTTTTGAACATAACACTGATTTCCAAGAGAACTAATACATCTGTCCTGGAGAGGGTGAAACCAAGCTGCTCCTTAGAAGTATGAATTTTGAAATCCCATCTCAGATAATTTGGGCATGTAACAAGAAAGGGCCAGTCTTTGGAGAAGGATATCAAGCCTGGAAGGAATAAGGGACAGTGCAGGAAAAGAAGACCTCGGTGAGATTAATTGACACAATAACTGGGGTAATAAGGGTAGGTGCATCAGAGACATTGCTCCTGGCTCAGGATAGAGCAGTCTTCAAAGCTAATATTCATAGGGTCACTATGAGTTGTTGACTTGAGGGCACATAACAGCACCACCACTGACATATATACCATATGCTGCTGTTGTGTACCAAACTGTGTGACTTTGGGATTGCAGTGCAACTTTTTGCATCTAGGCCACCCATACAATCAAATAGTTCTGAAAACCCACTGGAGGGTCAGCTATGTGTTGGTTCCAACTCTACAGTACACAACAACAACAACAGTATAATATATATTATAGACCAAGATCTCTGTTGGTCTAGTGGTAAAAAGCTGCATTGCTTTCCCAATAGCATGCAGTTCAAATCTACTAGCTGCTTTATAGGAGAATGAGGAGCAACCTTCTTTCTTCTCCTTTCTTCCAAAGATACATAGATAGATAGATAGATAGATAGATAGATAGATAGATAGATAGATAGATAATATACATTTTAAATATATAATAATTATATGTAATTCATATCCTTTCTATGAATTTGAGAGCTGGACAATGACAAAGGTTGCCAGAAGAAGAATCAATGACTTTGAGTTGTATTCCTTTAGAAGATTAATGAACATACTATGAGCTGCCAAAAGAATGAATATGTATGTGCTGGAGAAGGTGAAATCAGGCCTTGGAGGTAAGGACTTTTAAGTCCACATGCATACTTGGGACATGTTGCCAGAAGGGACCAGTCCTTGGAGAAGGACCTCACACTTGGAAGAGCATAGTGTCAGTGTATGAGAGGAAGACCCTGGAGAGATGGATTAACACAATGACTGTTGTAATGGGGGTCGATGTGTTAGAGACAGTGACATTGACTCAGAATAGGGCAGCGTTCATAGATATTTTTCATAAAGCTACTAGAAGTTGTATTCAACTTGACAGCATATAACAACAAAATAGGAATATAAAGTAGAATTTTTATTTGTATATCCTGGACAGAGTTGTAATCCATACCAAAAGCTATAACCCTTGATCTTTTATAGCAAGTATTTTATATCCTCTTCACTTACAGCCATCAAATATGTTTCATTTGCATAACACTGGTTGTTAATGAGTCTTCCTCCAATGCTGATGCCATGATCATCTTTATATAGTCTGCTTTCGTGAAGTATTTGCTCAGCATACACACTGAATGAAAATGAAGAAAAGACCAAAATAGATGTCAGAAGATACTCTGAAAATTGCACTGGAGCGCAGAGAAGCCAAAGCACAGGGAAGAATTCAAGATACTAAGGAGTTGAATAGAAGATTTCAAAAGGCAGCACGGGATGACAAAGCAAATTATTACAATGAAATGTGCAAGGAGTTGGAGTCAGAAAATCAAAAGGGCCGAACTCGCTCAGCATATCTTAAG
>NW_006399771.1:7856440-7873987 GCF_000299155.1 Elephantulus edwardii
GATTGATTCAGTGACTGGGATAATTGGGATGGGAGTGTCTGAAACAGTGCGATTGGCACAGGACAGAGCGGAGTTTAGGGCTGTTGTACATAGGGTCGCTATGTGTCGCAGGCGACTCGACGGCACATAACAACAACAACAACACAGACTGAATAGGAATGGAGAAAGATCCTTTGCTCCATTTGCACAATAGCTTCTTGGTGTAGATACTGCTTTTGTATGAACACAATTAAATGTTCTAGAATTCTCATTCTTCTCAATGCAAGCCATAATTTGTCATGATCCACATAGTCAAATGATAATAAAACACAAACAGATATTTTTCTGGTATTATCTGCTTTCAGCCAGGATCAATCTGACATCATTAATGATATCCCTGGTATCATGGCCTCTTCTAAATGCAGCTTGAACTTCTGGTAGTTCCTTGTTAATGAAATGTTCTAGTAATGTTTGAATGATCTTCTGCAATATTTTATTTGCAAGAGATCTTAATATTACCGTTCCACAATTTCCACATTCTGTTGATTCACCTTTCTTGATATCAACATTAAGAAAGGAAAGGTCCTTACCACAGGACCAACAGTCAACATTATAATAAATGTAAAAATGATTTAAGTTGTCAATTTCATCTTGCTTGAATTAAGAATCAATGCACTTTGTACCAGTAGTCAGGAAATTAAGAGACATATTGCATTGGGAAAATCCGCTATCAGAAACTTCTCCAACATCCTGAAGAGCAATAATGTCAGTTTGAAGGCCATCGTCTTCTCAATCATCTGGTATGCATCAGAGAGCTGGACAATGAATAACAATTACAGAATAATTGATGCCTTTAAGTTGTAATGCTGAAAGTAAGTACTGAATATCTTATGAAATGCCAAATGAACAAATTTTTGTCTTGGGGAAAGTGAAACCAGAGTGCTCTGTGGAGGCAAAGATAATGAAGCTTTGTTTTTCATACTTTGAACATATACGAAAGGAAGATCAGATATTAAGGAATACTTTCAATAATAGAGATTGACGTGGTGACTTCAGCAATAAGCTCTAGTGTGTCAGAGATGATGAGAATAACAAAGGATAGGACAAGTCTCAGGTAAGCTGTTCATAGGGTCTCTATGAGTAGTATGTAGAATCATTGCTGCTGCTTGGAACAATGATTTTGTAAATCATTACCTAACATGGGAGGGACTGGAGAGCATTATGGTAAGTGAACTAACTCAGTCTCATAAAGACAAATACTATATAAGATCATTATTGTAGAACAAGTATGAGAAACCAAGTAGGGTAAGGGAGAGCTGAGGGGTTAAGATGGGTGGGGAGAGGTGGGGCCTGTAATCATAGGGTCACAAAATTTGATGAGTGGAGGAAAGGATGGGTAAGGAAAAGGGGAAAGATTCTGTGTGGAAAACAATGTATATAAACTTTGTAAGTAAACCAGTATAAAAACAAAACAATTAAAAAAGGCAGAAGAAGAATGTGTAAGGTTGACGAGAAAGGACAGAACCCTGGACAGGCCAAGAAAGGGAGTTTGTTAAGGAGAAACTGCCAGGCTGGCTCTCAAGCAGAAGACCAGCCCCCACTAAGAATTAGAGGGGGATTTTATACTTTCTTAAATGGGAACTGGGGAAGGAGGTGCATAAAGATGCTTTCCTCAAGTTGGGGAAGTGGGCTGGAGTCTCAGATAACTATTCTTGGGGAAATAGGGGTAGGGTAGATTCGCAGAGAGAAAAAGCATGACTGTTTCTTGTTATTGGATTCTCTCAGTATCCACTCAGGGAGAGGAAAGACAGGGCTCTGCAGTCCTAATAGAATGGAGTTACTTGAATTACAATGTCAACATATTGTACATTGAAAGAAAGGCAAACAAATAAATCTTAGGAGAAATACAACTGGAATGTTCATTTTACGTGAGGATTATGAAGCTTTGGTTCTCTTACTTTGGATATATTCCAAACTAAGACCGTACACCAGAAATGGATTTCATATTTGATAAATTAGTGGCTCACAAAAAAAATGAGTAAACCTTCAGTGAGATGTGTTGACACAATAGCCACCACAATGGATTCATTTTTTTTTTTTTTTTAGTCTTTTTGATCCATACTTCTAATGGAGAGCTGGCAACCAAGAACTTTGACAAGTGTGGTTAACACGACATTTTTATTTAAGTGTGTTTTGGAATCTATATAGTTTTTAATTATAACATTTTAAGCACTTATTTTACAAAGTTAGAAGATGAAAAAGAGAAATTTGTTCAAAATAACCTTTTCTAGATGCTGAGATGAAAGTGAGATAAATTTTAAAGGAAGAAAACCCCTTTGATTTTGTACATTAGGGGATGAACTGCCTAAAGACATTACATCACTCTTTCATTATTTTAGAATTAGAACCATTCATATTGGACCTTCCAGGGAGTTTTTGGAGGCTGTAAACCCTGTAGGGTGTGGTTACCTATCTTGCTTCTGCAGAGCATCTGGGGCATTCAAGCCACTGGAGAGGTTCCATCCTTGATAGGCAGCACAACTCTCTGCATACTCACCGACAGAGCTTCCTTAAGGAGGCATTTCAATCATGTGTCGGGATTATTGGCCAAGTCCTGGAATATTTTAAGTTTATCATCAATAGAATACCTTCTTCTAAAAATATCTCACTTGATGATGATAATCTTTATTAAACACTGTAAATTGTTATGTAGATTAAATATTAGAATTGAAGAGTTAGTAGTTAATTAATTAAAGAAAGCATGGAAATACTATGTAAACGTGAACAGCAGAAAGTTTTAAACTGGAAATTGGAAAAAAAAAAACCACAAAAACGACCCAAATAGCAAAACCAGAATAAATCCAGATGACAAGGACTTTTAAAATCTAATCAAATAATAGAGAAAGGTATAAACTATCAAGCAGTGGACATGCTTTTGAGTATTTCTCCACATTTTCTTCATACATTCTCACTAGGTTTTGGTTGTGTTGTTGTTGTTTTTTTTTTAAATTTTACTAGTTGGATGTCAAAATCTTTTATCTCTCTCTCTCTCTGTGTGTGTGTGTGTGTGTGTGTGTGTACAAACGTGCGCATAGAAATGTGTTGAAACATATAAATCTCTCTCCTTCATAGGGTCGCTATGAGTTTCCCGCAACTCGACGGCACTTAACAACAACACGCTATATTTTGTAATATTAGGACAAATTTTTTTTTATATTATTTTTTATTTTTTAACAGAGGTTTTGGATTTCCATTCATTCATTGCCGCAATTTTCTCCCTTCCCACCCCTCCCCACCAGCTCGCTTCCCCCTCCGAAGAGAGAAAAAAAGAAAAAAAAATTCCTTCATTAGTATACAATTCCCACGTCCCTTCCCCCCACCCCCCACCCTGAGTACACTTCTCTATGCAACCTTAATTCTAGATTCCTGTGCTAACCATAATACTCAATCATATATCACTTCGACAAGTTATTTTTTTAAAGAAAAATTACACAGCACTCATGATCAGGAAGGTGGCTTCCCAGGGCGAGGCTCACCCATTGCACTCAGGGTGTGCTGACCCCTGCGATTTCCCCAAATGAGGAAACTCGACTGCATAATTTGTGACAGTGGGGGAAGAAGAAAAAAAAGAAAAAAAAAATTGAGCATAATCTTAATATACATTTCATTTTCTTTAAATATTTACCAGGAATTATAATATTCCAACTGTAACATGTGAAGCATCAGTGTTAAATTCTATATAGTAATTCACAAAAAAAGTGAAAGATAAACTTGTTAATATAAACTGATGTAAATGTAATATATTGTAACTTTTACATTCTTGTATCAAACCAGTCTTTGTGTATTTTTTTTTTCTGTTTACAATCATCTTTCAAATCCTCTCTCTAATGTTTAAATTTAAGGTCAAAATCTGTTATTTTTTCTTAGTCCCTGGCTTTTGTACATTGTTTAAAGAAACTAAACTTTCACTTTAACATGTCAAATGAGTCCAACTATAGCCCATGTGTAAACACACCCTTTTATAGTCCCCAATTCTATTTTATTTAACTAGGAACATTTGTTCACAGATAATAATGGAAACTGAAAAATGGTAACTGACAAGCACCTGGTACTTATTAAGCAGGTTTAAAACTCATCAAAAAGTTACATACCTTTTTTTCAATCACAGAATTCATTTCAAAGAGAGTGATTAAAACCCTTTTCAGATATAAGAAATAAAGTTACTTCTTTTGATGGAAGAATGACTATTTTTTTTAATTTCAGTATATTTGTTTGATATGCAACTCTAGAGGCATAATCTGTAGGGAAATGCACTACTATCCTAATCATAGCACTTCTCTGTCGGTTCAAATCTACTAGAAGTTCTGAAGAAGGATAATCGATCTCTGTAATTTATAACCTCTGCAAAATTCCTGGAGGGTTAGTTATGGATGGTTTATAACTCAATGGAAAGGGGTTTACGTTTAATGTTTTATGTTTTGGGGTTGTCCACCTTGACCATAGAAACTATGTTTTATTTAATTTACCAGTTGGGCTAACAGCATATTTGATTGCTATTGCAATTGGCCACTATCTAGCTAACCCAACCCAATCTAGTTGTAAGCCCTCACTTGTCAAGGTGATACTCTTATTACTACCATTAAACCCTTAACATTTCTTCTAATCAAAAACAACTCAATACAGTAGTATTTTTTAAAAGTTTATTTATTCAATTGGAAGATTGCTCATTTCACTAAGCTGCAAGCAGTTAAATGGCAGCTTGATATATAAAATAGTTAAAAAATGATTAAGAATAGAAAAAGAAAAGAGCTGAGCACAGAAACAGAACACTGATTTTTCTCAGTGGCATCTAATTTGCTCACTTATGGAACATCTGTGCTACAGAAGTTCTGCTTTATCAAGTGATTCAACAGCTGCTTTAAAAAATCTCTGATCTGTGGGTCAATTTAGTAACAGAAATGAAGGGAGAAAAGACTTAAGTTTATATTTTGTAATTTTAATTGATATAGACGGAGGAATTCTATTTTTTAAAAAGTCAAAGAGGAAGAAAATAATGCTATTTTTTCTGCTCTTATTAGATACAATATGTTACTGTATGGACACATTAAGATATTTTTACTTCTTTCTAAGTGATTAAATTTTATATATATATAATTTCATATATAATAATCTATATGAAGTCATGATTGTTGTTGGTATGCACCTTTAAATCTATCTACTGGATTTGAACTGATTGCCTCTGAGATTGCAACACAGCTTCTTATCACGAGGCCTTCAGATATCCCTAGGTACTCTAGGAACTCTACGTTATTTGGATATTATTTTAACATTATATTATTGTCTATTGATGGTATAATAAAATGTACTTGATTAAAACCTTATGGATTCCTTGTGGGTAAAGAGTTGTACTGCGAACCCAAAGACATGCAGTTTGAATCTACCATTTGCTCTGTGGGAAAAAGATGGACAGTCTCCTTCCAAGATATTTACTGTCTCTGAAAACCCATTAGAGGGCTAGCTATGAGTCAATTTTGACTCAACAGTACACAACTAGAAAAAAGCCCATGTATTATATCCATTGTATACAGGTTTTGTTTGTTTTGTGATTGGGCGAGAGAGACTGCTTTGACAGCAGAATGCACCTTTGCATTAGTCCTGGGATAGAAATGGAGAGTAGCAGAGACATGGAGAGAGGACCACAAGGACTGACATGCAGCCTGGGAGCATTGGATAGCAGTCCTGTTTGCCAACACTCTTTTGGTGTAACTATTTTCTGATCCCTACACAGTTTCTGGAAGGATAAAGAAAAGCAGGAGAAGGTTGTGTTTGAAGTGCTGGGGGAGTTGATTGAGATGTGTGCTTGACTCCTGTTCTTCATTCACGCTCATTGTTTTAAAGTTTTTAAAACCATTTCCTCCCTCCTCATGGAAATTGAGTAAGAACCCACTCACAGAGACCTCTAGAAAATTTTAGTGGCCGTAAATTGCACAAGAGAAGATTGCCCATTATCCTCTTCTGTAACTTCTAGTAGATACAATGCCAGAGAGACATGACCTTTGGTTTAGCAGCCCAAATGGCTATGCCAAAACAGCTCCTTATATGTCTTATGCTGTTGTTGTTATGTGCCTTTGAGTCACCTTTGACTCATAGTGACCCTGTGTACAATATCTCTGAAACCTGGGCTCAACTAACCCCGTCTCATTATCTCTGACACACCTACCTCCATTATCCCACGTACTGTGTCAATCCATCTCATTCAGGGTCTTCCATTCCTGCATTGTGCCTCCAACCAAATGTGATGTCTTTCTTTAAGAACTGATCCCTCGTGGTCACACGCACAAGGTATGTAAGACAAGGCTTCAAAATTCTTGACTTCAAGGAACAGCTTGCTTTCATCCTCTTCAAGATTGACCTGATTTGTTCTTTTGTTATTTTTAGCTCCATAATATGCTTCATACTCTTTTGCAGTACCACAGCTCAAAGCATCACTGTCCAGCTTAACAAATGCCAAGTGAGATCAGCCTTTTGATTTTCTGACTCCAGCTCATTGCACACTTCCTTGTAATACTTTGCTTTTTCTTCCTGAGAAGTCCTTTGAAATCTGTTAACCTTCTTAAACCTCTTGCTTTCTTCCCTTTGCTTTGAATTCTTGGCACTCTAGTGCAATATTCAGTCTCTTTTGACACCCATCATGGTTTTTTCTTCCTCTCTGTCTTTGTAATGATCTTTTGCATTTTTATGCGTAATGTTCTTTTTTTTAAAAAAAGTAATATTCTTGATAGTCTTCCACAACTCATCTGGTCTTGATTTATTTGTTCATTTTATAGCATTTTGAATTTGTACTTAGGGACTCCAACCTGTTCATAAGATAGTTTATTCAGATGGGATAGACTCAAGGTCAAATTTTGGTTCTTGTGGATTTAATTTAACTGTCTTGAGCTTCAGTTTGAGTTTGCATAGAAGTAGTTGATGGTCTATTCTGCAATTAGCATCTGTTGTAGTTATCACAGCTGATATTGAGCTTGTCCAACAATTCTTTCTACGGGTGTAATCAATCTGATTCCTGTGCATATCATCAGGTAAAAATCTATGTATATAGTCACTGTTTGTTTCTTATAAAAGATATTTACAAGCCTAGTGACCAGAAGATGTGCTGCAATGCCAAAGACATGCAGTTCAAGTCCACCAGCTGCTCCACAGCAGAAGAATGGGCAATCTCCTCCGTGCAATTGACTGCCTCTGAAAACCCATTGGAGGATCAGCTATCGATCAGTTCTGACTCTACAGTACACAAAAAAACAAAAAAAAATCACTTCAAAATTCTGTTATTCTATCTTCAGCCTCACTGCTGTCAACAAGTCCACCTTTCTGACTTCTAATCCTTCTCTGTTGCCAACTCTTGCATTGCAGTCATGCATTATTATTAATGCTTTTTTCCCGCATGTTTGATTGATTTCTGACTGCAAAGTTGATAGAAATAATTTAATTCCTCATCTTTGGCTCTGGATGTTAATGCATATAGTTGAATGGTAGTAGTATTCACCAGACTGAGATAGATTAGATATAGATATAGACATAGACATAGGCATAGATATAGACATAGATATAGATATATAGATTAGATATAGATTAGATATATAGATATAGATGATATAGATATAGCTGATATAGATATAGGTGATATAGATATAGATATAGATATAGATATAGATGATATAGAGATAGAGATAGATACAGATTAGATATAGATATAGATGATATAGATATAGAGATAGATGATATAGATATAGAGATAGATACAGAGATAGATATAGATGATATAGATATAGATATAGAGATAGATATAGTTATAGATATAGACATAGATATACATGAATATATATATTTATATATATGAGAATATTATTGTCACAACATCGTATTTGAGATGGGTCTAGACATGACATTTTTAAGTATAAATGTGACCCCATTTTTCCGCACCTTTTTATCTTTCCATAGATTTCCTTATGATTGTTTGATTCAAAATTCCCCATGCCAATTGATTTCATTTCACCAATACCTACTGTTAGTATATATGTTCCATTTCTTTCTTCACAATGTCCGATTTTCCTACATTAATGCTTCTCACAATTCACCTTCTAATTAATAGTGTCTCCTCTATTCATCTGTTGCTGCTGTTGTTGCTATGTGTTGTTGAGTCACGTTGATGTGTCCATTCATCTCATTAGGGGTCTTCCTCTCTTGCACTGTTTCTCCACCCTTCCAAGCATGACGTTCTTCTCCAAAGACCAGTTTCTCCTGGCTATGTGCCCAAAGTATGTGAAATGGAGCTTCAAAACCCTAAGCTTCAAGGAGAAATTTGGTTTTCCCCAAGACAGACGTATTTGTTCTCCTGGAAGTCCATAGTATGCTCATTACTCTTCTCCAGCACCACTACTCAAAGGCATTGATTCTTCTTCTCTTATCCCTATTCATTGTCCAGCAATCTGATATATAGTATATAATTATGAAGACCATGGCATGGATCAGGCACACTTTAGTCTGTAGATTGACATCATTGCTCCTCTGCACTCTGGAGAGGTCCCTGACAGCAGAGATCTCCAATTCAATTTATCTTTTGATTTTCTGACTGCTGGTGCCAAGAGTGTTAATTGTGGAGCTAAGCAACCTGAAATTGTCAACAACTTCAATCTCTTCTCCATCTAGCATGATGCTGCCAACTAGCCCAGAGGTGAGAATCTTGATGTATCTTTCAATTCATATTGAAGACAACAGTCCTTGACCTTCTTCAGCAAATGCTTCATGTTCTCCTGTTTCGGCAAGCAAGGGTATATAATCTCTGACAACTCTAAACACTACAAATATTACCATATATACAATCCCAATATTTTAAACAATAAAATATTACTTTAGGAGGGTAGTCTTCCACACATCATTTTCTGAATAATAACAGAAGTACACTGTAGGATATGGACAAAATAATTAGAAAAGGAGAATTAAAGTACTTAAGTTTAACTCTTACTTAAAATAGTATGTATTTCCAAAAGTAAATATAATGCATTAAATTATCAAAACAAGAGAGAAATGGGAAATTACATACAGATTTTGGGCATGGATACATTTTTAATTTAATAAACCTTTGCCAAATGTTTTCATAATGTATATACTATGGAATTAATTTCAGCAAAAATGAGTAATTTTTAACGTAAATCTAAGTATGCACCATGTGGAATCCATGCTAGTTGTTTAAATAATTTAAGTCACCAAAATAAAATTACAGCAGTAAAAATATTCTTTATTATATATTTAGGCAGTAATAGCAGCAGCAGTCTTCAATTCAGGCAAAGGTCAGATACAGGTTATTATGAATCATGCTGGTATAGTTTTATGAGTAAAATAACCTTTGACCTTCATATTTCCAGATGTTACTGTTTGCTGTTTAATAGTCAAAACAGAGTTCTAACCCATACTGAGAACTGGCAGGCAATCATAGTACAGTAGATCTGGCTATTTATTTTACATATCAACAGAGTTTGGGTGTGTCTGAATTAGTACATTTTCTTAAATCACTATTATACATATATTTTCTATGAGTTCTTCAAATTAATGGTTGTGTGTTGGTCTCAGTTTTCTTCCGCATTATGGTGAATAAATTATTTCTAATGAACTACATAAAAATTCAATTGTTTTCACTTTATTTTTTTAAGAAGTATTGTGAAAATCAGTATTCCTCTATTTTTCTATGGATCAGGAGAAAAGTTTTGAGAACTCAGCAAATGTAGATATATAACAAACTTCAGAAGTAATGTTAACGAAATGAGAAATAGCATACATCAGTTTATGTAGAAAAAATATGCTTACTATTATGTAATTATAACTAGCTTTTTAACTGCAAGGGATAAATTACCAAAAACCATAGAATGAAGTTTATCACTAAGAATTTTTAGAGTATTTGTGAAAATAATCACAAAGGAAGTATATTTATTTATTCTATTTATTTACTTAATCTACTATAGGTGAAATGGGGAAATTATTTGCTTTAACATTTGGTTAAAGCAATTTCTATTCTCACTGCCCTAGGTTTTTACTTGGTTTCAAAATCAACACACTTAATATCAGTAGTCAGGAGATCAGGAGACCTATTGCAGTGGGCAACTCAGCTGTCAGAGACTCCTTCAAATTACAATGATGTAAGTTCAAAGATAAAAGTCTACCTGACTCAGGCTATGGGCTTTCAATCATTTGCTATGCATTTGAGAGCTGGAGACTGAATAAGGATGGCAGAAGAGCTGATGACTTTGAGCTGTTATATTGGAGAAGAGTGCTGAATATTCTGAATATCTCAAGGGTTGCCAAAAGAACACACAGATAGGTCTTGGAGAAAATGTAGCCAGAATGCTCTTTGGAGGCAAGAAGACATAATTTCATCTCATTCTTTGGATATGTTACTGGGAGAGAGAAAGAAACTGAGAATACATCTGACAAAAGTAGTTCTGGTGATCTAACCCAAAAAAAGGAGCTTCTCTGCCAATGCAAAAGGCTCTCTGTTGGTTCTAATTTAACAGTCATAAGAGTGAGATGACCACTATCCTCTCATGTAATTAATCACAGCCGTGGAAATCCAATGGAGAGTGAGTTGATTCTCAGTCAATGTCAGTGAGAGGTATATTCCAAGGGGGGTGGGGGGAATAATGATAATTCCCTTCTGGTGGCTTAATAATAAGAAACTACAGTACAATCCCAAAGACATGAAGTTTAATTCTACTAGTTGTTCCCCAGGAAAAGGATAGGCAGTCTCCTTCAGTGTGATTTACAGCCTTTGAAAACCTAATGGAGGCCAGCTATGGGTCAATTGTGACAGAACAGCACTCAATAGTAACATAGGATATTTACATTTCTGTGTATATGCTTAAATGATATAGTATATCTTGAGTTTAAACCAATATGCTCAATGTCTGTGAGCTCACTAAAAAATGTTTAGTTGTTGCACTTACCTTTATTAAAAATATCAACTTTGTATTAATCTTAAATTTACTTTTGTATTAAATAACTAAATAGAATTTTTCATATTTATTTCTAATATTCTTCTAGATCATATAGCCCTGGTGTTTCCACTTGCCATACAGAGGTAACTTGTGGTTGCTGTGAAGTTGAACACTGTGACACTGGTATGTCAAAAGCGAAAATGGTAACCCGTGGTGGACAGTGTTTGGTAGAGCTCCCCAAGTGAAAAAGCTTGGAAGCAGGAGTGGCATCCACTTCCGTAACAGTTTGCATCCAGAAACCCTATGAACCTGGAGAAAAGATGAAAGCTACACAAGTGTTGAGGACTTTTGTTCATAGGTTCACTATGAGTCGCCTATGACTTGACAGCACTTAACAACAACATTTCAAAAGTTAAAATACTGTGCTTTATCTTGAAGTTATATATATTTTCTCTTGTAAATTATGGACTTTGAGAAAAGTTAATAGTTACAGAAAAGCTTCAGGTCTTTTGTTCATAGTATAGCTATGATTTGTGCTCAACTTGATAACAACCTCTTTTTATTAATTCTTTTCTTTTTCATTCTTTCTTATTTCCTATCCTGCTACTATTGAGTAGATACCTGTGGCATTTTAATCAAACATCTGATTTGCAATCTGCCATTAAACCTTGCTACATGGGTAAATACTAACAATCTATAAATGTATTGTCTTTTTTATTGATAAGGAAATTAACCTTTAGAGAAATTTTAAGTCTTTTTAATAGGTACAAAATGTAAATGAACTTAACTATAAGCACTATTGATTCTCAGAGTAAATGATATTCTCTTTAAAATAGTCACATTTTCAAGAACTGATGGGTAAATAATTCAAAAAAATGTGCAGAAGAAGTAACGTATTTATGCGGTTCATAGTTGAAAGAATTATTTTTGTCCTGTGTATAATTATCAAGCATAGAGCCTGGACCAGCAATGCTAACATCACTTAGATGCTTATAAGAAATTCACACACAAAGACTGTACAAAATGAAAGAAATTGAAAATTATTTATAGTTATTTATAAGATTAATAGGTTTTTACAATCACTTGTTATGCCTCAGAAAGCTGGACAATGACCAAGGAGGATAGAAAGAGAATTGATGCTTTTGAGCTTTGGTGTTGGAGAAGAGTGCTGAAGGTGCCATGGATTGCTAAGAGAACAAATAGTTTTATCCTGGAGAGGGTTAAACCAGGCTGCTCCTTGAAGGCAAGGATTCTGAGGCTTCGTCTGACATACTTTGGTCATGTTGTAAGGGCAGACCTGTCCTTGGAGAGGGACATCATGCTTGGGAGGGTGGAGGGCGGGCGCAGGAGGGGAAGGCCCTCTGGGAGATGGATTGATTCAAGTGACTGGGGCAATTGGGATGAGTGTGTTGGAGGCAATGAGATTGGCACAGGACAGAACAGAGTTTAGAGCTGTTGTACATAGGGTCGCTATGAGTCGCAAACGACTTGACGGCACATAACAACAACGACAATATAAGATTAAACATCAATGGCAGGAACAGAAAACAGTAAAGAGTGGGAGAAGAAATGTAGTGTTTTGTTCATGATGAGATGGCACAGGATAGGATATAATTTAAGTCTGTCATAGGCTCATTATGAGTTATATATACTCAGTGACACCTAACAGCTACACCATCTCTTCCTATCCAACCAGCATCTTACTTAGTGTCAACGGAGCATGTAAAAGAGGAATCCAAGTATGTTTTAAAGAGGATATACTAATTCTATAGAAATTATGCACGTTCATTTCTGTGAAAGAGGTGACAATCTGCATCTCTATCCTTGCTGAGTTTTGTACTCTCAATTGACTATAGGTATGGCATAGCTGTGTTCTTCCCTTTCCGGGGCTGGGTGTTATGTTTTTGTTTTTGTTTTTGTTTTCTTGCATCTGCTCCTCTATGCTTACTAGTTCTCTGTCAGATCTTTGGAACAAATTGCTAATATTCCAACAGATAAGACAAAACTGTTTTACAGGTCAATTCTGTAAAGTCTATAAAATCAGTGTGGCCAGTATAGAGGTGGTAGTGTCTTACCTCCACTCACTATAAGAGAGTAGAATCTGCATCTACAGTTTTAAGAACACAAAACTAAAGCCTATGAGATTAGATATATTCATCGATTTTAACACCAGCCATCCTTCCTAAGATCTTACTTTTCTACTTGGGTCCACTAATTTGTTGTAATGGACACACAAAACACAAAGACAATAATTATGATTATGGAATTTGTTAGGGTAATAATAGTTTACAATCTAAATTAGAAACAGTTAAAATTTCTTAATCAGGACAAATGCTCAGGCATATTTGCATATCCTCTGATTTTCATCCTCATATATTAGGACCAATGTTACAAATCTCTTGTTGTTGTTGTTGTTAGGTGTCATCAAGTCAACAAATCTCTTGTAGTCATGCCAATAAAGATATTTCCCTCTCAAGTCCGAGAGTTAGACTGAGTGAAGGGCTTTGAGACTAGCTCCATGGAGTAATCGTCCCAAATTCTAATTCAGATCTGTCTTATCCTGTTCTCTAGTACCTCTGCTGCTACTGCTTCTCTGGATCTGGGTCCCTGGCTAGTGTAGGAATCTCTGACCCAATAGGATGTGGTGCTCTTTATGCTACTGTTTTCTTAACAAGATTCCCATTTTCTACCTATTAATCTGTATTACATAAAGCTTGAAGGATGGAAACACTTATGGATTCCATGAAAATAATCTTTCCATCCTACCGGCCTTAAGTTAGAACTATCATTATTATTCAAATGCACACAGAAGTCACTAAAGTCAAAGTAGGAGTTGATTATTTCTACCAACTTTTGCAACATGAAATTGAATAACATAACATCAAGATGCATTAATATTGATAACCATTAGTGACAAGAGTGCAAAAGTTGGAAACAAAGATAGTTGAAATAGATGGCACTGGTGACAGATTTAAGGGTGGAGATCAAATGATAGACTGTTGTTGTTAGGTACCCAACCCTATACTATCCTGAGCTGTCCTCACACTTGATCCACAAGAGCCCATTGTAGCAGTCACTGTGCCAACACATCTGACCAAGGGTCTTCCTCTCCTTCAGTGACACTCCACTCTTTCTAGCATCATGCCCCTCTCCATGGAATAGCCTCTCCTAGTAATGTGCCCAAAGCTTACAAGGTGAAACCTCATCATTCTTGCCCCCAAAGAGCACTCCGGCTACATCTCCTCCAAAATATATTTGCTAGTTCTTTTGGCTGTCCATGGATGTTCAGTACTCTTCTCCAACACCATAGCTCAAAGGCATCAATTTTTCAGTCATTCTTATGCATTGTCCAGCTCGCAAATGTGTATCAAGTAGCCAGAAAGACTTTGGCCTGAGTCAGATGTGCCTTAGTTCTCAAACTGACATCATTACTCCTCAATAATTTGGACAGGTCCCTAACTGCAGATTTTCCTAGTACAGAGGTTAACTCATGGTTGCTGTGATACTAAACACTGTGACAATGATGTGTCAAATTTGATAATGGTCACCCATAGTGAACAGGGTTTGGTGGAGCTTCCCAATTAAAACAAGCTTAGAAGCAGGAGGGGCATCCACTTTTGAAATAGCTTGCCTCTGGAAACTCTATGAACATGGAGAAATGATCAAAGTTATACAAGTGTTCAGGTATTTTGTTCATAGGGTCACTATGAATTGTCTATGCCTCGATAGCACTTAACAACAGACCTCTTCCAATCTGTTGGCCAGATAGTTATCCTGCAAATTTTATGTAATAGACTGGTAAGTACATCTAGGGATGTATCTGTTAATTGAAACATGTCAATTGGGGCCTTATTTTTTGTCAATTCCTTCAGTGCTGCTTTTGCATCTTCCTTCATTACTATTGGCTCCTGCTTATGTGGTATTTTGAAATCTTTCAGTGCTAGTAAATTCTTTATGATACAGTGACTCTCTATATTCCTTCTGTGTTCTTTGGATACCTCCTTGATCATTCAACATATTGCTAGTGACATCTTTTAATATTGCAACTTGAGGATTAAATTTGTTTTTCAGTTCTCTTAGCTTGAGAAATGCAGAGTGAGTTCTTACCTCTAAGTCTCCATTTCTTCCTCTTTGAACATTCCATTATAATATTTGTTTTGTCTTCTCCAGCTGCCCTTTGAAATCTTATATTCAGCTCTTTCACAATAGTATCAAATACGAAAATGGTCACTCATGGTGGACAGTGTTTGTTGGAGCTTCCTGATTAAAACAAGCTCATTCCCCTTTGTTTTGACTTCTCAAAGATCCAATGCACTGTCAAAAGTCTCTTCTTAAAAAAAAGTCTCTTATATCTCTTTCGCTTGTTCCTTACTCCTCTGTCTTCCTTTTGCTCTCTTCATGGATGACATGCATGATGTCACCTCACAACTCATCAGATTTTTGCTCATTGGTTTCCAGTTCTTATTCTTAAGATGTTTTTTTTAAATAATTTTTAATAGTGATTTTCAAAAAGTTTACAGAAAAGCTGGATTTTTCATTTATTTATTGTTGCACATTTTTCTATGCAGATGATACAACCCTGCTTGCTGAAACTGAGGAGGACCTCATGCACTTGCTGCAGAGGGTCAAGGACTGCACCCTTCAGTACGGACTGAGGCTCAATGTCAAGAAGACAAAGATTCTCACCACTGGACCAATTTGGTAGCATCAGAATGGATGGCGAAGAGATTGAGATTGTTCACAGCTTCAGTTTGCTCAGCTCCATGGTCAACACTCTTGGCACCAGCAGCCAGGAAATCAAAAAACGTATTGTGATGGGAAAGTCTGCTGTTAGTGACCTCTCTAAAGTACTCAAGAGCAACAGTGTCTCTCTGGAGACTAAGGTGCACCTGATACAGGCCATGGTCTTTGCAATCACTTGTTATGCATCAGAAAGTTGGACAATGACTAGGGAGGACAGAAGGAGAGTGGATGCTTTTGAGCTGTGGTGCTGGAGAAGAGTACTGAATGTACCCTTGACTGCCAAGAAAACAAACAGATTCATCCTGGAGAGGGTTAAACCAAGCTACTCCTTGGAGGCAAGGATTCTAGGGCTTTGTCTGGCATACTTTGGGGAGGTTGCAAGGAGGGACAGGTCCTTGGAGGGGGACATCATGCTTGGGAGAGTGGAGGGACGGCGCAAGAGGGGAAGATCCTCTATGAGGTGGATTGATTCAGTGACTGGGGTAATCGGGATGGGTGTGTCAGAGGCAGTGCGATTGGCACAGGATAGAGCAGGGTTTAAGGCTGTTGTACATAGGGATGCTATGAGTGGCAAACGACTCAACCACACATAAAATAACAACAGCAACATCCCTCAACTCCAGTTCACTTAAAAAAAATAATTTAATTTGAAATTCAGGTGAATTTGACTCAAGATCCTATTTTGGTTCTTATGGACTTATTATTATTTCCTTTGACTTAAACTTAAATTTGCACATGAGTATTGGTAACATATTGCACAGTCAGCTCCTGGACTTGTTTTGATGGCTGATATTAAACTTCTCCCATTCCTTACATAGATGTCCTCAATCTGATTCCTATGAAGTCCATATGCAAAGTCACCATTTGTATCTTTTAAAAAAAGATATTTACAATGAATCCATATCATTCAATGTACAAAATTAATTCTACTTCTGGCCTCATTTCTGTCATCATGTCCATAATTTCTGAGTTACCATTTCTTCTTCATTGTTTCCAACTTTTGCATTCCAGTCACCGCATATCATTAACCCATCTTGATTGCAATTGTTCTTTTACAGATTTCTGACTAAAGATCTTGTAAAAATTTTTAATTTCCTCCTCTGACTTTAACTGTGGAAATATATATTTGAATAATAGACATATTAACATGTCTTTCTTGTGTCAATAAGGATAATATCTTATCACTCACAATATAAAATTTACTTTTAGACTATGAATGCAACACCATTCTTCTTCTGGTTTTCATTCTCAGTATAATACGATATGTGATTTTCTGAATGAAAAGGGCTAAAGATAATTTATCACATATCTCTAATACCTAGAATATGAATGTTGATATCCTCTATTAGATTTTTCAAAATTTCTAGTTTACAACATTTATGCTTCCTACATTCCATGTTCCAATTATTAAAGGATGATTGCCACTATTTTTGAACATTTTCATTGACTTCCAATCTGGCCTCCCTCACTAATATTATAACTGTGTTCCTCTATTGTTCATA
The DNA here is from genome assembly GCF_000299155.1 of Elephantulus edwardii. Taxonomy (NCBI): domain Eukaryota; kingdom Metazoa; phylum Chordata; class Mammalia; order Macroscelidea; family Macroscelididae; genus Elephantulus; species Elephantulus edwardii. The sequence goes on from NW_006399771.1 coordinate 7,873,650, forward strand.
TAGTTTTTAGTGGCCTGGTATTTAAAAAGTAAATGTCCAGTCCTGCCTCCTAGACTGTTTTAATCTGGGACCTTTACTAGAACTTATAAACCATGGATGACACTTGTGACGTTGGCTAACCAGTGGCAAAGATTTCAGCATCATGGCAACCCACAAGTTACCTTGCTACAACAAACTGTCAGACAAACGCTGTACTTATTATAACATGTTGTTGTTGTTGTTATGTGCCGTCGAGTCGTTTCCGACTCACAGTAACCCTATGCACAACAGCCCTAAACCCTGCTCTATCCTGCGCCAACCGCACTGCCTCTGACACACCCATCCCGATTACCCCAGTC
>NW_006399771.1:7875337-7889633 GCF_000299155.1 Elephantulus edwardii
AAAGCAGCTTGAACTTCTTCCTTCATCACCATAGGCTCTTGCTCATATGTTATTTCTTTAAATTCCTCTGTATCTGCCAATTCCTTTCTATACAATGTCTCCGTATATTCCTTCCATCTTCTTTTAATACTTCCTGGATCATTTAATATTCTGCCCAAAGTATCATATAAATATATTCCTGAAATAAAATAAACTTACAATTTGGTGATGGCAAGGCGAGGTGAGGCGAGGCGAAGCTTGGCTTTCTATGGTATGGTTCTTATTTTTCAGGAGAGAAATTACATTTAAAAAGCAAATGTCAATGATAGATGTAATTTAAATGTAAATGCTAATTATCTTAATAATTGTTTTATCTTTTATCAAAGTCTTTAGAATTTCTTTCCTTCCAAGGAACAATCATTTTCTTCCGATACATATCTTGAAAATATTAAAAATACATAATTTGTGGACATTCCTCATTCTCTGTCCAGCAGCCAGGTGAAGAGTTTTATCCAAATGGATTTTTCAGACTTTCTCTCTGCTCCTGTAGCATAAAATAGTTCACTTCAGGTATTTTAGCAGATTTGGGGAACAATTTGGCTACCATTACCCTCACAATGTAGGGTCAGAGGTTCTTCATAAACTCCTGTATGGTCATTTTATTTTTATGGCTTTTATTGAGGAAAATGTCTTAAAGTTGTCTGAACTGTGAAAAGAATCAAAGACTAGCATGTATCTGTATTACAAAGGCATATTTTCCATTACTTAAAGAATTTCAAGGTCTGAACACATTTATTGACCCATTTTAATTTATTGCTCATTAAGACCAGGCAAGAACAATGAAAAATTCTCACTGAAAATTGCCTGAACCAAAAACGAATAGTGAAATAAAACATTTTCTTTTATATTAATTGTACAATATTTGGTATATAGATGGCCCTAGTCAAACTAAGATTTACTTTTTAACCAGGAAGCATAAAATGATGTAATTTAATAAAATAAGTTCTGTTTGCAATGGTGAGAACTTATGTAGTAAATCATATGTGAACTATTTAAAGCACAAGCTGTTTTGTGAAATGTAAACAATCATAGGGTTACATTACAAGCTGTACTTCTATCTTCAAGATAGGGAAGATAATTATCTATGTTATTACTTTTGTTAGATATGATCAAGTCCATTCAACTCATAGTGATCTCAAGTATAATGGAAAAACCCCCAAACACTTCTTTATTATTCCATCCTCATAATTTCTTATATGTTGTAGCCGACTACCGTAGTAATCGATCTATTAAAGGCTGAAGGATGAAAATTTTCCTTAAAGTTGCTGACTCTTTACTTACTTTACCAGCCATTAAGTTCTGCTCCCAGGACTAGTTTCTTATGATAATGTACAAAGTCCATTTGATTCAGTCTTTCCACCATAATTACGTTCATATGTATTTTCACCCATTTGAAAACTTCAATATGGTCAGATTTCCAATATGGCAGCTAGTACCCCAAGAAAGAGTGCCCAGTGTAATCTATCTTACCCCTTATGACCTTTTTAAAGAAGTCACACAGTATAGACTTTAGTATGTTCTATTGATTGTAGGAGTTTAAAAATATCTCTAAGGTTTGGCGTGACTATATTTGAAAATTATAAATTACCAGAGTATGATAACCACCTGAAACCTTTTCAGAAAAATGTCTAGTGTTTGTTTGGAAAACTTATAAATATGGATATAAGCTTTGAAACCGCAGGAGAAATATTCTGATGACAACTATTCAGGACCATACTCCTTCCAATCTAAGTAAGGTAGACATAAAAGTTAGTTTCCTTTGTGGATTATAACTTATTGTTTTTGTTAGATGTATAATTTCATGAAGTATATGATTAAGCTGTCTGTTTCAACTCTCCATTTTTCATTAATAAAATAGTTACCTCAAGTCTTTACTCATTATTCCTTCAAAACCCAAACCTTGAAGAGAAGTAAAATGATGACAAGGGGGGAAACCGTATGAGAGGCATATTTTAAATCAGGATACTGGCTAAATTGTAAGTTCATCTTATGAAAACAGATTGATATATTTGAGGATTAAGGTGAGAAGAATGGGAATCCCAGAACACCTGATCATGCTAATGCAAAACCTATACTTGGACCAAGATGCTGTCTTCAGAACAGAGCAAGGAAACACTGCATGGCTCACAATTGGGAAGGGTGTACGCCAGGGATGTGTCCTATCTCCATACCTTTTCAACTGTATGCAGAACAGATTATCTGGGAGGCTGGGCTCTATGAGGAGAAATGTGGAGTCAGGATTAGTGGAAGATCTATCAACAATCTGTGTTATGCAGATGACACAACCCAACTTGCTGAAACTGAAGAGGACCTGAAACACTTGCTACAGAAGGTCAAGTACTACAACCTCCAATATGGATTGAGGATCAATGTCAAGAAGACGAAGATTCTCACCACTGGGCCAATTGGCAGTATCAGGATGGATGGCGAAGAGATTGAAATTGTTCACAGCTTTAGTTTGCTTGGCTCCACAGTCAACACTCTTGACACCAGCAGCCAGGAAATTAAAAGATGTATTGTCATGGGAAAGTCTGCTGTTAGGGACCTTCCTAAAGTTCTGAAGAGCAATGGTATCTCTCTTGAGACTAAGGCACATCTGATATAGGCCATGGTCTTTGCAATCACTTGTTATGCATTAGAGAGTTGGGCAATGACTAGAGAGGACAGTAGGAGAATTGATGCCTTTGAGCTGTGGTGCTGAAGAAGAGTATTGAGGGTACCATGGACTGCTAGGAAAACAAACAGATTCATCCTAGAGAGGGTTAAACAGGGCGGCTCCATGGAAGCAAGGATTCTGAGGCTTCATCTAGCATACTTTGGACATGTTGTAAGGAGGGACAAGTCCTTGGAGAGGGACATCACGCTTGGTAGGGTGGTTGGACAGAGCAGGAAGGGAAGCCCTCTATGAGGTGGATTGATTCAGTGCCTGGAGTAATCATGATGGGTGTATCGGAGACAGTGTGATTGGCACAGGATAGAGCAGAGTTCAGGGCTGTTGTACATAGGGTTGTTATGAGTCACAAGTGACTCAACTGCACATAACAATAACCAGGTGTGTCTGATTCAGGCTGTAATCTTTCTGATTACTTGCTATGCATCTGAGAGCTGGACAATGAATAAGGATGAAAGGAAAAGTATTAATGCCTTTGAGCTGTAGTGTTGGAGAAGAGCATTGAACATCCATCCCACAGATGGCCAGAACAGATATGTCTTGGAGAGGGTGCAGCCTGAGGAAAGATGATGAGGCTTCACCTCACATACTTTGGGCATATTGCCGGGAGGTTTTATTATTTGGGAACAATATGATGCTGGAAAGGGTGGAGGGTCAGTGAAGAAGAGGAAGACCTTCAATCTGATGTATTGACATGGTTGACATGATGACTGCTGCAATGGGCTCTTGTGTGTCAGAAAGTGTAAAAATGGTACAGGATAGAACAGAGTTCAGATCCTTTGCTTATAGAGTCCTTATGAGTCATACTAAACTCAATGGCATCAATCAACAATAACAACAACAATTGATATATAAGTTTATAATATGTATCCTAAGTGAATACAAAGTAAGGAGAACTTGAAGTCTTTGTTTCAGAAGATCAAAGAATACAGCCTACAATATGAATTGCATCTTATAATCAAGAAAACAATTTTTTTTATCACTGGACCAATAGACAACATCACAATAGAGAAAGTTTGAAGTTGTCCCTAATTTTATTTTATTTGGATCCACCATCAACACCGTTGGTACCAGCAGTTAGAAGATCAGGAGACGTATTTCACAGGGTAAGTCTGCAGTCAGGGTCAAATTATTGAGGAACCATGATATAAATATGAGGACTAAGGTGCACTGGATTCAGATCATGGTCTTTCCAATCATTTGCTGTGAATCTGAAAGCTGAAATATGAATAAGGATGACAGAAGACGAATTGATGCCTTTGCACTGTGGTGTTGGAGAACAGTGACGAATATTCCACGGATTGCTAAAGAAAAACAAATATTTCCTCAAGAAAATGCGGTCAGAGTTCTCCTTTGAGGCAAAGATGATAAACATTCATGTCACATACGCTGGCCATGTTCCTAAGAAACACTTTCTTTGGAAAGAAACATCATACTTGGAAATCTGGAGGTTTGGAAAAGAGAGAAAGACCATTAACCAGACACAATAAATGGGGGAATGTTCTCTAGTGTGTCAGAAAGTGTGAGAATGATAGGACAGAGTTGAGATCTGTTTTCCATAGGGTCTCTATGGGTCATATTTGAATCTATAGCGCCCAGCCACAACAACATGCTTGTGTACATATATGCTATAATTTAAAAGAATGTGAATGAACTAAGAAAAATCTGTATTTGCTTATTCACCTTAGTTCTTTTCATTGTTACTTCTGTGTAGTTTTATGTCTACATAAAACATAATCTAATTCAGTAGTATACATTTAATTCTACTTCCTTACAATTCTGAATTCTGGTAGAGTATTCATATTTTTAAAATCTATTTTTTCCCCAGCTCTGAACAGTTATGATTTTTCACAGTAACTTCTATGTAATACACCATAAAGTCTCCAATAAGCTTAATACTGCCACAATTGAGTACTTTAAAAATATTTTATTATTAATATTAATGAAAATTTACACAGATTTTAGATTTCCATTCATTCATTGTTGCATTTTTCTCCCTACCCACCTCTCCCCTCCAGTTTGTTCTTCTCTTTGAAAAGTAAAAGAAAAATTATTTCACTGTTATACAATCCCTCCCCCCAAGTCCACTCCACTATGCAGCCTTCATTCTGAACTCATGACAATAATACTTAATCATATATACCTTTTAAACAGTTCTTTCTCTCATCTGTTTCAATGCAGTATACATAATTTACACCATCTTTCTCAGTCTCCAACCAACCCCTATGTCAGTCACCTTTTACAGCAGTGGCACTGTGCAACATTTGTCCTTTTGTGACTAAGAAATTTCACTTGGCATAATGTCCTTTAGGGTCACCTGTTTTGAATAATATTTCATGAGTTCCTTGTTTTTCAATGTAGCATAGGATTCCATTGTGTGAATATACCACAACTTCTCTATCCATTAATTTGTTGATGGGCACTTAGGTTGTTTCCAACTCTTTACTATTGTGAATAAAGCAGCTATAAACATGGGTGTGCATATATCTGCTTGGGTGGCAGTTATTGTCACTTTGGGGTATATCCCAAGTAGTGGAATTGTTGGGTACAACTGAGTAATTTTAACAAGCAATTATAGCATTATATTAAAATAAAATTTAAGCTAGAATTAGAAGACAAGGAAAAGGGACTGCTCAAATTAGGTGATACTACTTGAAAGCAAAGAATGCAACAAAATAGCTCTGTGTTTTATTGATTATGCAAAGACAGTCAACAATGCAGATCATAACAAATTATTCATTACACTTTAAAGAATAGAAATCCCAGAACACTTAATTATACACTTTCAGAGTCTATACCTAGACAAAGAAATTGTTGTTGCTGGGTAACTTAGAGTAAGAACCTACCCATAGCTGACCCTCCAGCAAGTTTTAAGAGGCAGTTAATTACATGGGAGGAGATTACTCATATTTCTCTATGCAGCAGCTGGTGGCCTCAAACTCCATGCCTTCAGGATTGCAGCTGATCTCCTTGACTCTTGGCCACCAGAGCTCCCTAGACAAATAGTTTCTCACATAGAGCAGGGTTTCAAAACAAGAAAACTGTGTTAAGGGTCATATACTTTCACCATACTTATTTCATTATATATGCAAAGGAAAATAATCTGAAAATTTGAAGTATATAAGGAACAACACATGAAAAATGGAAAAATGCTAATGAATATCCTACTGTAAGAGAAAGATGGGCATTCTTTTACTATGTGATTAACTGCCTCTGAAAACCCACCGAAGAGTCAGATATGGGTAAGTTCTGACTCATTGTTATTCAATGAAAAGAATAACATGCAGAGATGACACAGTTTTGCCTACTGATATGTGTAAGACTGGAAAAGATGATGCACTAGGATTATATAGCCTTTAATGTGAATTACTGATAAAATCTGCACAACTGTTAACAGATGACTTACTAATAAGTGGAGGAAAGACTGACATTATCAAGGATCTCATTATTGAAACTGCTTTAGCAAACTTCTTAAAATTTGAAAGAGCAAAGTTGTCACTTTGGGAGTGAGTGAACTGTCTCTTACCCAAGGCATGGCATTTTCAATAGTTTCATATGCATGTTGAAGTTAGAAAACAAATAAGGAAAGCCAAAGAAAACTTGATGCCTTTGGTTGAGATGCTGGCTTATAATACTCAGTATACCATCGACTACTCTTCCAGTCACTGCCTTCAAGCTGGTTCTGAATCACAGCGATACTCCATCAGGTTCCTGAGGTAGTAAATTACAGTGGAAGAGACTGACCATCTTTCTCTGATGGAACAGCTGTGAATTCTACCTGTATTGAAGCAAACATGCAACATCACAGCTCACTATGGAATACACCACTAGAGCTTCCTATGAACTACCAAAATGACATGCAAATCTGTCTTGGGAGAAGTGCATATGAGATTCTGTCTCATAATAGCTGGTTATGCTATCATGTTCTTCTTACTCAATGGCACACAACAACATCATGAAACTCTAGTTCCTACAAACAAACATCATGCTTGAGAAAATAGTCACTCACACTAACTCAAAGCCATTCTGTCATTCCACAGGATTTTTGAGGCTACCTGAGGAGTCTCACCACTCTGACTCTTGTCTCTGTCTCTGTAACTGTCTCTCTGTCTCTCTCTCTCCCTCTCCCCCATTTTTTTCCCTCTCTCTGTCCCTCCTCTCACTGATGGATTTAAAATGCCAGAAATTAGATTAACAGTGAAACTTTCTGTGGACTTTGCTCCCAGGGGAGAACTCTGAATGAGATAGTGACACAATGGTTACAAGAGTGAGATTAAGCATTGCAGTTAATGTGAGGATAACACAGGGTTGAGCAGAGTTTGGATCTGTTTTACCTAGCGCTTGCTATGAATTGGCATATATACCATAGCCCCTAAAAGGAAAAACAAAAACAAAACAAAACAAAAAACCATCAACCTCAAATAGCACAAAATAGCACCAGAGGAATATTTGGGTAAAGATAGATTCCTTAATAAACATTAGAAATTCTACTACACACATATTTTTTTAGTAAATACATAAACTCACAACTATTATCATATAATTAATCTTCTTCTTGTTGTTATACATGGTTAAATTGACTTATAGCTTATCCTCCAGTGGATTTTCAGACGCTATAAATCACACAGGAGAAGATTGTTCAACTTTCTCCCATGAAGCAGCTACTGCACTTGACTTCTTACAAGATGGCAGTACAAATCCTTGCCAGTAAAACATCAGAGCTATCTTGTAGTAGACACAACATTCTCCAAGATAGCACGGTGTATACCTCTATTAAAGCCAACATCTATTACCATCAATGTCCAAGTCTCTTACTCAACTTTTGTATATGAGGCAGCCCATTCAGCTCTCATTTAACAGTTGTTTCTTCTAAATTGCTTTAACAAGGATAATTCATTCTCAAACAAATTGAATATAGTTTGTAATGATTGATTTAATATAGGATTGCTATACAATGTCAACTATAATTTTGTGTATTCTACCAAATGTGTTTATTCATTTCACAAATTGAGCCTCAGGTACATTTCTCATAGAGCAGCTGAAGAAAATGTCTGAAATTTAAGAGACACAGAGACATTAATTAGTTAAGATGAGCATTTATCACAGATGAAGGTTGCTCTTTATATTTCCAGTGCTGAGTTACACAGTAGTTGTTGCTAAGTGATGTTGAATCCAGTATGACTTATAGCAACCCTATGAAAAACAGATCTGAATCCTCTCTTTTCTTCATCTTTTCTAACATACTTAAGGCCATTTCATCAGTAACTGTGTCAACCCAACTCTTGATGGTTTTCCTCTTGTTTGCCAGCCCTGAACCTTTTCAAGCATGATTTCCCCTCTCCAAGGAACAGCCTCTCCTTACAATGTGCCCAAAGTATGTGAGATGAAGCTTCATCATCCTTATCTCCAAAGGACCTTCTGACAGTACTTTTTCCAAGAAATATTTGTTTGATTTTTTTGCAGTCTGTGGAATATTCATAACAAACTGTGGCTGACTCTGAGAAGAATGGGAATCCCAGAATATTGAATTGTGCTAATGCGAAACCTGTTACTTGGATCAAGAGGCAGTAGTCAGAACAGAGCTGGGTAACACTGCATGGTTCAAAATTGGGAAGGGTGTACCCCAGGGATGCATCCTGTCTCCATACCTTTTCAACATGTATGCAGAGCAGATTATCCAAGAGGCTGGGCTCTATGAGGAGAAGTGTGGCATCAGGATTGGTGGAAGATCTATTAACAATCTGCGTTATGCAGATGACACAACCCTGCTTGCTGAAACTGAGGAGGACCTCATGAACTTGCTGCGAAGGGTCAAGGACTGCAGCCTTCAGTATGGACTGAGACTCAATGTCAAGAAGACAAAGATTCTCACCACTGGACCAATTGGCAGCGTCAGGATGGATGACGAAGAGATTGAGAGTGTTCACAGCTTCAGTTTGCTCGGCTCCACAGTCAACACTCTTGGTACCAGCAGTCAGGAAATCAAAAAGCGTATCGCGATGGGAAAGTCTGCTGTTAGGGACCTCTCAAAGGTACTCAGGAGCAACAGTGTCTCTCTGGAGACTAAGGTGCACCTGATACAGGCCATGGTCTTTGCAATCGCTTGTTATGCATCAGAGAGTTGGACAATGACTAGGGAGGACAGAAGGAGAGTGGATGCTTTTGAGCTGTGGTGCTGGAGAAGGGTACTGAATGTACCATGGACTACCAGGAAAACAAACAGATTCATCTTGGAGAGGATTAAACCAAGCTACTCCTTGGAGGCAAGGATTCTGGGGCTTCGTCTGACATACTTTGGACATGTTGCCAGGAGGGATGGGTCCTTGGAGAGGAACATCATGCTTGGGAGGGTGGAGGGACAGCGCAGGAGGGGAAGACCCTCTATGAGATGGATCGATTCAGTGACTGGGGTAATCGGGATGGGTGTGTCAGAGGCAGTGCGGTTGGCACAGGATAGAGCAGGGTTTAGGGCTATTGTGCATAGGGTCGCTATGAGTCGGAAACGACTCGACGGCACATAACAACAACAACATGGAATATTCAGTATTCTCTTTCTCAAACACCATAATTCAAAGACATTAATTCTTCTGTCTCCTTATTCATTGTCCAGCTCTCAGATGCATAGCAAATCACTGAAAAGATCCTGACCTCCATCAGATGCACCTTAGTCTTCATATTGACCTCATGCTTCTGAATAAGTTGGAGAGATTCCTGACCACAGATGCTCACAATGCAATATGTCTACTGATCTCTTGACTGCTGGTACCAAGGCTTGACTGGTACCTAGAATTATACTGAGTAGTTATAACAAAAAAATATGTAACATGTTCACCTTATGTTTTACTATTCTTGAGAGACATTTAAGATATAATACAAGATTTGCCAAAACAAGTTGCAAGTTGTACTCTGCACATCAGCCATACCAATTACTATATGGGGGAGGAAAACAACTCAACACCTGTATATCTCATAGCTGACTCTCCGGTGGGTTTTCAGAGGCTGTAAATCACACAGGAGGATCATTTTCCACAAAGCTTTGGTGGATTCAAATCACCAGAGAGGTGTCACCTATTGGTTATATGTCCAACTCTCTACTCATTAGCCCACCACAACTCCTTAAGACATGTTTAAAAGAAAACACAAAACAAAATTCTTCCTTGTCAGTCCAAATTGTCTCATAGATGATCCTCCAGTTCATTTTCAGAGGAGAAGAGGAGATTTTTCATCACTCTGCAATGGAGTTACCTGTCTCATGTGTGTGTATGTGCATATGTATAACTGATATAAGGATGTCCAGTATTTTACTTCTTTAAATGAACATTTTGAGATTTCAGAGCATTTAAAAGTTAACTAAAAAGGATTAAGAAAATTTATAATTTACACTGATTAATAAAAAATGCAAAATGGTAATACTAATCCATTTATGAAATAAAACAGTTTAGGAGCACATCATGACAAAGTAAAAATTAAATATGCTTTTACATGTTTAATGTATTAAGAAAACCTCATAATGGGACCAATAGAGAGATACAGAGTTAGACATACAGAGAAAATAATAACAAAATTTCTAAGTCAGGTAAATACATCCTCAAAAAAGAATTCCCAGAAATGATAAGGTCAGATACAGAGATTTTTTTGTGCATGATGGAAAGATATTTAGAATTTTATAAGTCTCAGCAGGAAAAACTATTACCACTACAGAGGAACGTATAAAGTCAAGTGTTTTAAGACACATGTATTTGACAAATTCCATATAAAATATATATTAAAACAATAAAATCTAAAGAAGAAAATGAGTGTTATATTTACAGCCAAACAATAAAGTATATTTCATGGAGTTTAGCGATACTTTTTCCCTTCTTTAATACTTGATCTTAATGATTGTGAATGTAAATACAATCATTATTATTAAATAATGTTTTGTGGGAAAATTCACTGTACAGTGCCGCATAGACATACACAAAAACTCATGTGTTACTCATATAAATAATCGATTAAGGTAGTAAATTTTGCTATTCTTTGAAAAAAATTGTAGAATTTTGAGGCTGTTCTCAGTGATTTCTTTATCATCAACTAAGTCCATAGGGAGTTGCTCTGCTTACCCAAAGTACATTATTTGCTGGCAATTTGTATCCCTGGAGAAAAGAGATCTATCTCCTTTTCTAATCTTACAGCCTTGGAAATGCAAAGGAGGGCCAGCTGTGAGTTGGTTCCAACTTGATAACAGAGAATTTTGAGAAATAAATCTCCTTAGAACTGTGGCTGAATTTTAAAGAGTGTTATATGGCAAGGATTCTGAGGCTCCGTCTGACATACTTCGGAAATGTTGTAAGGAGGGACCGGTCCTTGGAAAGGGACATCTTGCTTGGTAGGATGGAGGGACAGTTCAGGAGGGGAAGGCCCTCTATGAGGTGGATGGATTCAGTGACTGGGGCAATTGGGATGGGTGTATCGGAGATGGTGCGATTGACATAGGACAGAGCAGAGTTTAGGGCTGTTGTACATAGGGTCACTATGAGTCGCAAGCGACTCGAAGGCATATAACAACAACAGCAACATATGTCCGGAGAAGCTCAGCAACAGCAGTGAAAACAAAGCCTAGAGGGACTGACTGTGAAACAGACCTTCAACTACACATACGCAAGTTCAATTTGAAGGTGGAGAAAATTAAGACAAGAACACGAGAAAGAAATTATCATCTGAGAAGTAAACCAATTGAATTTAAATACCATCCTAAAAATAGATCTGATGCATTGAACTGTGATGACCAAATACCAGATAAGTTGTGAATTGACATCAACTGAGTAAAACAGAAAGAAAGATCATTACGGAGATAAGGAATGAAGGAAAGATCAAAATGGATATTAGAAGAGAATCCAAAACCAGAATTGGAATGAAAAGGAGTCAAAACATGGGGAAAGAATGCTGAGGTAAGAGAGTTGAGTAGAAGATTACAGTCACGTCAGGAAAACAAAGCAAATGAATGTAATGTGCAAGGAGCTGGAGTTAGAAAACAAAAAGAGAATACGCTCAACACTCCTCAAACTGAAAGAAGTGAAGAATGAATTCAAGCTTCAAGTTGCAATACTAAAATATCATCTGGACAAAATCTTGAATGATAAGAAAGCAAAGATGATTTTATATGAAACTATCGATCTGAGATAAATCTGCATAAATAGGTGAATAAAAATCCAATAAAAATATTTTTTAAAAAAGTAAGAAAGAATATTCAAAATCATAGTATCAAAAAAGAATTGGCCAACACTTGACCATTTTAGGAAGTATCATGTTATCAAGAACCAATGGTCCTGAAGGAAGAAGTCCAAATTTTACTAAAGGCATTAGCCAAAAAAAAAAAAAAAAAAAAAAAGGCAGGCCCCTTAATTTGATGGAACATCAATTTAATGTTTCAGCAAAGAGAGGAAGCCCTAGATGTGCTCATCAACCCCTTCCAACATATATGAAAGATAGTAATCTAGCCAAGTGACGGGAAGAGATATATATTAGTATTCAATTAGAAGTAAAAGATTATAAAACAGTATAGAAATTATCAAACAATGCCATTAATATCAAATGCAAGAAAGATCTTGCTTAAAATGATCTTAAAATGGTTGGAACCGTACTTTAAAATAGAACATCTATAAATTCAAGCTGGATTCAGGAGACATAAGGATGAGGGAAGTCACCTCTAATGTCAGATGAATCTTGGCTAAAAGTAATGAATACCAGCAAGATGTTTACTTGTAACAAAATTATGACACACTTAATTGTACTCATGTGAAACCTATTAAAAGACCAAGAACCAGTTGTGCAGCTAGAAAAAGGGAGTTCTGCATGGTTTAAATAAAAATACGTGTGTACCATGGTTTTATAATTTTTTTCCCAATATTTATTCAATCTGTAGGAAGCGCTGAGTTACACTGGAGTTACATGGAGTTGCAGAAAGGAGTCACAGTGTAAACCCAAAAGCATGCAGCTGGGATCCCCTAGCTACCCCATGGGAAAAAGAAGAACAGTCTCCTCTCATACAGTCTACAGTCTCTGAAAAAAGCACAAGACGGTGACATGAGCCTTTCATTACTAGGTTATAAAACAAAAACATTTAATCTGTGTGCTGAGCAAATCATTTGAGAAGCTGGATTACATGAAAAAGAAGGTGGCTTTAAGATTGCAGGAATACTCATCAATAAACATGTTATACAGATGGAATAACCTTGCTTGAAGAACGTTAAGAAAACTTGAAGCACTTGCTATAGATATCAAAGAATGCAAGGTTTAATATTGAACTTAAACATTCAAAAAAGAGCATCCACACCACTGAGCTAATAAGCAAAATCATGATAGATAAAGAAAAGACTGAAGTTGCCAGTTACTTCATTTAACTTGGATCCACAATCAACACCCATTATAGCAGCAGTCAAGAAATCAAAAGATGTATTTCATTGGGGGAATATATGGTCAAGGACTTCTCTAAAATTCTAAAAAGAAAGGATATAATTTTAAATACTAGGGTATGTCAGACTAAGCCATGGTATTATGATTTTTAAATACCAATTGACATGTTTCAACAAACAGACACTGGTCTGGATATGCTCACCAAGTTGTCCCAAGAAATCTGGAGGACAGCCAGCTGCCAACTGACTGGAAGAGATCTACATTTATTCCCAATCCAAAGAAAGGTGACCCAACAGAATGTGGAAATTAGCGAACTATATCATTAATATCACATATAAGCAAGATTAAGCTGAAAATGATCCAGAAACGACTGGAACAACACATCAACAGAAAACTGCCAGATATGCAGGCTGGGTTTAGAAGAGGCTATGGTACTAGAGTTATTGTAGCTAATGTTAGATGGATATTGGCTGAAAGCAGAGAATACCAGAAGAACGTTTGTGCTTCATTGACTATGCAAAGGCTTTTGACTGTGTGGATCACAATAAGTTGTAGGAATCCCAGAACATTTGCTTGTGCTTATGCGAAACTTATACTTGAACCAAGAGGCAGACATCAGAACAGAGCAAGGAGACACTGCATGGTTCAAAATTGGGAAGGGAGTCCGCCAGGGATGTATTCTGTCTCCATACCTTTTCAATCTATATGTAGAACAGATCATATGGAATGCTGAGCTGTATGAGGAGGAATGTGGCATCAGGTGGAAGATTCATGAACAACCTGCATTACGCAGATGACACAGTCCTGCTGGCTAAAACCAAGGAGGACCTGAAATGCTTGCTGCAGAAAGTCAGGGACTGCAGCCTTCAATATAGATTGAAGCTCAACATCAAGAACCACAACCCTGCTTGCTGAAACTGAGGTGGACCTGATGTGCTTGCTGCAGAAGGTTAAGGACTACAGCTTTCAATATGGGTTGAAGCTCAACATTAAGAAACAGATTTTCCTAGGTCCATGATCCACCTTGAGTTGGTTTTTGTGTATGGAGTGAGGTGTGGGTCTTGCTTGAGTCTTTTGTAGATATTTTTCCAATTTTGCCAACACTATTTGTTAAAAAGGCTGTCGTTTCCCCACTTCACTGATTTCATTTCCTTGTCAAAAATCAGTTGACCATAGATAGATGGGTTGATC
>NW_006399771.1:7891783-7915728 GCF_000299155.1 Elephantulus edwardii
ACACTGACAAAGAAGATTAATCAGAACTGGCTTTGACAAGCACTGTGGCATTTGGACAATTAAAACAGACATGGGGGAGGGAAGAAGAACGAACTGGGGAGGAGGGTGGAGAAAACAGTGCAACAATGAATGAATGAAAACCCAAAATCTCTGTAATTGTTCATTAAAGCTAATAAAATTTAATAAAAAAACAAACAAACAGATTTTCACCACTGGGACAATTGGTAAAATCATTATGGATGATGAAGAGACTGAGATAGTTAACAGTTTTAGTTTACTTGGCTCCACAGTTAACACTCTCGGTACCAGCAGCCAGGAAATCAAGAGATGAATTGCATTGGGAAAGTCAGCTGTCAGTGACCTCTCCAGAGTACTGAAGAGCAACAACCACAGGCTGGAGACTAAGGTGTGCCTGATCTGGGCCATAGTCTGAGCAATTGTGTGCTATGCATTGGGGAGCAGGACAATGAGTATGAATGATACAAAGAGAAGAGATGCCTTTGAGTTGTGGTGCTGGAGAAGAGTGTTGGATATACCATGGACTGCTAGGAGAACAAACAGGTTTGTCCTGGAGAGGATGAAGCCAGAGTGCTCCTTGAAGTCAAGAATTCTAAAGCTTTGTCTGACATTCTTTGGGCATGTTGCAAGGAGGGACCAGTCCTAAAAGAAGGGCATCATGTTTGGGAGAGTGGAGGGTTAGTGCAGGACAGGAAGACCCTCAATGAGATGGATCAATTCAGTGATTGGGGCAATGGGAGTGGGTGTGTCAGAGCCAATGAGGTTGGTACAGGATAGAGCAGGGTTTAGGGTTCTTGTACATAGTGTCACTATGTGTCACAAGAGAGAGACGCAACATCTCACAAAAGCAACAATTGCAAATTGAACATTGAACCAAGGAAATTGAAGGATTGATGTCTTTGAATAGTGGCGTCAGTGAGTATTGAATATCTCGAGGTCTGCCAAAAGAATAAGTCTGTTTTGAAGGAAGTATAAACAGAGTCCTTAAAGGCAATGATGTTGAAATTCATCTCATTTACTCTGTAAATATTTTTCAGAGGAACTAGTTATTGGAGACTGTGAAATTTAGAGGGTCTTAGAAAAAAGAGGAACCCCTCAACAAGATGTATTGGCCCAGGGACTTCATGTGGATGGTGTAGGGTATGGTATAGTTCAGATCTGTTGTCATGAGTCATAAGTTAACTCAGCAACACCTACCACCAAAAATCATATGCCTTATAGACTCTTAGTTGTTACATTTTCTTTTCTTTTTTAATGAGCTGGTACTTGAAATACCGATCTATTTGGTGAATCTTACTTTTTGTTTTTTCTGATTTGTTACCAAAATCAGGGATCTCCTGGAAACTATGGTGGTCTAATGGGAACGAGTTGTGTGGTCAACTGAAAGGCATGTGAGTCAAATCCACCAGGTGCTTTTCCCAATCTTATGGAACTAGTTGTGTCGGAAAATCTCCTGCAGGGTTAGTTAAGAATGGGTTATACCTTGATAACACACAAAATAGCATATATAAATGATGTTTTAAACCTATGTAATCTCTTTATATGGTTAATGAGTATCCACCACTTTCAGATCTCACCTGCACCTATGTCATTTGCACCATTTATATATGTAGTGAAATCACTTTTTTCTTTTAAAAGAAAATTATTATAACTGTCCTCGATAAAACTTCAT
This sequence comes from Elephantulus edwardii, assembly GCF_000299155.1. Lineage (NCBI taxonomy): Eukaryota > Metazoa > Chordata > Mammalia > Macroscelidea > Macroscelididae > Elephantulus > Elephantulus edwardii. Next base: position 7,893,474 of record NW_006399771.1, read on the forward strand.
TTGAATGGCTCTGGATGTTCAAGTCTCTCAAAGGATAAACATTCTGACTGCTTCTGTGAAATAAAAATGGGAAACTGTACTGATTTCCCACTGTATGTCACAGGATGACATTTTATCTTTGAATATTTTCTGAAACAAAATATTTGGGAAAGATCCTGAAATATATCAGTGGTACATGCATACACACAAATAATGTAAATAAAGATGGTTAACATTCTTTGCATACTTTTAATGATACTCAAAGAGGTTCAGTGAAGCTGACAGACTAAAATGGGTTAAGAAAAGACTTATGATCTACTTCTAAAAACATTAAAAGTTCTAAAAGGTCCTAAAACTTCTAAAATTTAATAAGAGTCCATATGAAAACCATTGAAAAAATTAGTATTATGAGTGCTGGAGATCTCAGTTGTCTTAGACACAATAATGTTTAAAAAACATTTGCAAAGTCTACATAATAATCTAATAATTGTCTGAGCATACTTCATTTAACCTTGGAAGGCCTTTTTCAGAATCTGAATTATGTACACTTTTTCATTATCTTAAGACATTTGAATTCGCCTTCATTACTACTACTATTGTTAAAGGTCTAATGCTAATATATGTTCAATTATTATGATTCTGTTCTTTTTAAGTGCTATTTTGTACCCCTATCCCTCAATATTTATTTCCTACTATTTATTGGCAGTTTCCCCTTGAGATTTTCCTACCATGTTTTATAATTAGTGTGTGTCCTTTGTATATAATTAACACAATTTCTACTTTTTAACGTTTTACCACTTTGTTTTTGTCTCATTATTTTATGACACACTGCTGAAAAACTTGTTATTTGATGATCAAGAAATAATACATTACATGTCTATTTTGATGTTATACAGGCAATTTAATAGATCACAACTAAGTTTAGAGAAAATTATTATTTGTTTTAACATGTTATCATACCTTTTATTTCAAATAGTGATAAGTAGAAACTTAACATGCTCCTGCAAAAGGATTGATTTTCAGGACTAGATTCTATTGAACAGAACATGCTTCTCTCTATAGTTTTCAGTCACATTTCCATCAGTGGCTATATTGCAGTCCATAACACTATCATCTTTGTTCTATAGTCAGCAGTAGAGTATGATGCATCCATCCTTGCCCTTATTTCTCATTTTCAACCCAGCAGTAAAAGTTATTCTTTTAAAACATGAATTAGACCATATTACTGACAGAACTAACAGGTATGTCTTGGAGAGGAAAAAACCAAGCTGCTCCTTGGAGGCAAGAATTTTGAAATTCTGTTTCACATGCTTTGGGCATGTAGCCAGGAGGTATCAGTTTATGTAAAAGGATATCATATTTGGAAGCATTGAGGGATAGCACAGGAGCGGAAGACCCCAAATGAGATTGATTGACTTAGTAACTGGTGTAATGAGAGTAGGTGTGTAAGAGACAGTGAGATTGTCTCAAGGTAGAGCAGAGTATTGTTCATAGGGTCACTATGTCTCGTATGTGACTCAATGACACATAACAACAACAATAACCTGGATGGAAAAACATAGACTGACTTCTCATTAAGTACAATTCAAAATTATTGCTTGCATACTAATGTCCTCTGTAGCTACAACAACTTCACAACAACACATAACTCTCCAGTATCCTCTCTTTGTCAAAGAACTGATTCCTATAAGAGTTGTGGGTTGTTTGTTTTGGTTTCATTTGGTGTTCAGGGTTTTTTTTGTTTGTTTGTTTGTGTTGTTTGTTTTTTTAACCTACTGCCCCCACTATTACTTAAAACAATTTCATGATATGTCTGCATGGTTTATTTCCTGATTTCAGTATTGGTTATTCACAAATGATAATATAGTGATATCCTCTCTTTGTTGAAGCCTTTCTGTTTATCAAATACTCAAAAAACTTATCCCTCTAAGAGTCTGTTTGATTTTTTTTTAACCTACTGTCCCCACTGTTACTTAAAACAATTCCATGATATGTCCACATAGCTTATTTCCTAATTTCAGTATAGGTTATCCACAAATGATAGTCTAGTGATAAATCATTCCTGGACTAGCATACATTAAACAAAGGTCCTTCTTTAAGAGTCCATTCATCTCTTAACAGTGTTTATTTAGTTGCCCTCTGAATATATATGGTTCTGTTATAACAAAAACTAGATATTGTGGCTGAAAAAAAGTTTTCATGTTATAAACATAATCTAACTATTCCCATGATTAAATAATATTAATAGCACTTAAAATTATGAAATACTATTTACAGAAAACATCCTGGTGAGTTTTAAAAGATATTTTAAATTCCTAAAAATAAAGAAAAATATTGCTAATAAAGAATTTTTTCCAAAAATAGTAAAGGATACTTGATGACAAGAGATAAAAGGAAGTCAAAGTAACTGAGTTATGATCACAAGAAAAATCTGCCCAAAGATTATGAAGAAAGAGTCAGTAGCATTTTCATGACAGTGCACATGGCCAGTGAAGCACTGGTTTAGTGCTAAGATGCTGCACTGTAATTCCAAAGCCATATGGTTCAAATACACCAATTGCTCAATGAAAGGATGAGGAAAGTTACAATTAATTGCCACTAAAATGTTGCTGGGACGCAAACAACAATACAACTCTATTTTTATAACTCTGATGCCTTTGAACTGTGGTGTTAAGTAAGAGTATTGAATATTCCATGGACTTCAAGTTTGTCTTGCAGGAAGTGCAACCGGGGTACTCTTGAGAGATGGCACATAACAACAACAACAAAATAATATTTAGTAATACTTTTTGATAATGTCTACACTTTTTTGGATAACAGGTATAAATATGAATCTTTTCCAGTTAGTTGGTGAGGTATTCGCCCTCCAGATTTCTTGGCACAGCCTGGTGGTCATGTCCAGGGCAACATGTTTGTTAAAATGTGATACTTGTTATCTCATCAATTCCTGGTGATTTCTATTTTTGCCAATTTATTCAGAGCAGCTTGTACTTCTTCGTTTATCTCTGTTGCTTCTTGATCAATTATTGTTCCATTAACTCCTTCTGTGTCAGCGAATTATTTTTGTTACAGTGACTGTGCACTTCTTCCATCTTTTTTTGATGCCTCCTGGGTCATTTAACATTCTTTACATTGCATCCTTAAATATTGAAACTTGAGGCTTGAATTTATTTTCAACCCTTTCAGCTTAAGAAATGTTGAGCAATTCATTCTTTTAGTGTTTTCCAACTCGAGCTTTTTGTACATTTCATTAGAATACTCTGCTTTGTCTTTTCAAGCTGTCCTTTGAAATCTTTTATTCAACTCCTTCACGTCTTGATTTCTTCTCTTTGCCTTGGGTTCTTGGTGATCTAGTGCAATATTTAGAGTCTCTTCTGAAGTCTGCCTTGGTCTTTTCTTCCTCCTCCATTTTTTTAAAATAATTTGCTTTATTTAAAAATAGTAATTTCCTTACACAGCAGAAGTGGCCAAAACTCAATACTGAATAAAATATAAACTTAAGAGATCAAAATATTTATGCCAGGTGAATGATGGTATTTTTGATGTCCTCCCACAGCTCATCCAGATTGTTCCTGAGGTGGTCTTTACATTCAGGTGAGAGATACTTGAGGACAAATTTTAGTTTTTGTGATTTGATTCAGTTTGTACTTTCATATGTTTAATTGATATTCTGTTCCACAATAAGACTCTAGCCTACTTTTCTCAGTGGATATTGAGCTTCTCCAGTGATTTTTCCCCCCACAGATGCAGTCAGCTTAATTCCTGTTTATGCTATCAAGTGAAGTTCATGGATATAGACACAGTTTGGTTTTCTTACGAAAGGTCTTTGCAATAAAAACCATTGATTGTACAAAATTCTACCATTCTACACCCAGCCTTATTTATGTCACCAAGTCCATGCTTCCTGACTACCAGTCCTTTTTCTCTGCTAACAAAGTCTGCATTCTAGTCATCCATTATTATTAATAATACATCTTATTTGTATGTTTTAGCTATTTCTGGCTTCAAAAGTTGACACAAGTCATTGATTTCCTCCTCTTTTGACTCTGGTTGTTGGTATATATTTGAATTATAGTGGTATTAATATGTCTTCATTATATTTGTATGGATATTGTCCTGTCACATCATTGAATTTTAAGATGGATCTAAAAATGGTCTTTATACCTATGAATGTGAACCCATTTTTTTACTTACCTTTTTATTTCCAAAATAGTAGCACAAATGTCATAGGGGAGTGGAGAATAAATGAATAATCAGATGTGGTTGGTGGCCTGAGCATCAAACCAGATTTGGCTGGGGATGGGGTGGGAGGTGCTGGAGGGTCAAGGAGGAGGTACTGAGCTGGTGGGAACATAACACACGCACCAAAGGTTGAGTAGGGGACAGGACCAGTAACTGATTTGTTATCTGTGTAATGGGGAAAGTCTTTAATATACTCTTTTGTGCAAAATGCTTGTTTGTCAAATATTGCTCTAAAGCTGAGCATTCAAATTAAGATAGACTAGGGAGAAGATTTGGCCATCCACTTCTGAAAGAACAGGCCTTCAAAAACCCTATGTACAATAGAGCACACTTAGATGAGAGTAGCACATATGACAACAGAGACTGAGCCTTCATGCTGGGAATTACAAAGGAGGCAAAAACATTGTAAACAGACAATAGTGATTGGCATGTGAAATGTGAGAAGTATGGATATAGTACAACTGAATATTGTTAAGAAATAAATTAAATGTATAAATATTGACAAACTAGGAATTGAAGAAATAAAATGGATAGGCAAAAGCTAGGAGCTAATTGTATAGAGTGTGTATGAGGGATTTTGTGGGAGAAAATGTACATCAATAACGCACAATGTGTAAGGGTGGGTCTATTCAAATCAATAAACAAAGCAGTTGATTTAAAAATGTATCATAATTGAATATTTGCAGAAAACACATAATTCTTTCTTTGTCCAATTCTTAGTTTGGAATACTAAAAAGAATGATCTACACTGGAGATAAGCTTATTAAAAGTAGAATCTGGTAGTGGGAGTTGAGCTTAGTCAAGGGGAGAGATTGAGTCCCATCCAGTATTCTAAGGAGATTTGCATTTGAATGGATTTGTGGACTCACCTCTTACTTCAGATTAAAAAGATTCACATTTGAAAGAAGGGAAAACAGGAAAAGATAGAAGAAAATAAAAAAAAAAAAGAAAGGATACTATCTTTTTTTGTAATTGGACAGAGTTGTTTGGTTTCTGAGGTAAAGTTGATGCCCATCAGACCCTACCTTCAAGACTTGAGGGTTGAGTATGTCACTCATAGCGAGCAATCTCTTAGACGCAAAGGAATGGAAGTGGGAGGAAAACTATGGGGATACAGACTGATCTCAAGCAAGCAAGGTTGTGTCATGTGCATAATGCAGGTTATTGATGAGTCTCCCTCTGATCCTGATACCACATTATTCCTCATAGAGTCCTGCTTCTCAAATAATTTGCTCACCATATAGATTGAATGGGTATGGAGAAAGAATACAACCCTGAGACACTCCTTCCTAAATTTTAATTCATGTAGTATTCCCTTGCTCTGTTTGCACAACACTCTCCTGGTCTAGGTATAGGTTTCACATGAGCATTCTTCTCAATGTTAGCCATAACTTGTTATGATCTAAACAGTCAAATGCCTTTGCATAATTAATAAAGTTTAACTCGACATTATTCCAGTATTCTTGATTTTCATCCAGGATCAATCTGATGTCAACAACAATATCCCTGGTGCAACAGCCTGTTCTAAATCCTGCTTGAACTTCTGGCAGTTCCCTATCTATGTACTTACTATTCTAGCCATCCTTGCAGGTAGAAGTAAAAGGAAAGGGTTGCACACTAAAGCTTAAATTGTTGTTAGGTGCTACTGAGTATACTACAACTTTGCAACTCTATTGAGAAAAGAATAAAATTTCACCCTTTGCTGCACCAATCTCATGAACTCTTTCATTCTCTGGTCCACTGTTATATTCACTATGTCCATCCATATCATTGTCTACTTTTCTTTCACTGCCCTTTACCTTTCCCAGATTGATGTCTACAAAGAGTATCCCTTCCTGACAACAAGCCCAAAATATTTGAGAAAAAGTTTTGCAATCTTTATCTCTAAGGACCTCTTTAGTTGTGCTTCTTCCAACACAGATTTGTTGTTTCTTTTGGTGATCCGTTGCATTTATCTTGATGTTGCCTTTGGAAAATTGTTAGATGCCACTGAGGAGTATATCTCACCAAACAGGCTGCACAGAAATCAGATTGACTATATTTGTGGAAGGAATCATTAGAGAAGCAAAATATCAATAGTCAAATTAGACCATGTACTGAATGTGGAACGGATCTATTGATAGACTTGGGGGATATATCTTTTCTTGATGTTGAGATGTAATTTACATTGTAGGCTGTAGTCTTTGATCTTTTGCAATAAGTGCTTTAAGTCTTAATTAGTTTCTGCAGGTTATCTACAAAATTTAGGTTGTTAATGAGTTTTTCTTCAATCTTAAGCTATATTTTAATATAGTGCAGCTTCTTGCATTTTTTTGCTCAGCTTTCAGTATGGATTGTGGCTCAATGTCAAGAAGACAAAGATTCTCACCATTGGACCAATTGGCAGAATCAGGATGGATGATGAAGAGATTGAGATTATTCCAACACTCTTGGCACCAGTAGCCAGGAAATTAAAAGACATATTTCCATGGAAAACTCTGCTGTTAGGGACCTCTGCAAAATGCTGAAGAGCAATGGTGTCTCTCTGGAGACTAAGGTGCATCTGATACAGGCCATGGTCTTTGCAATCACTTGTTACGCATCAGAGAGTTGAACAATGATTAGGAAGGCTAGAAGGAGAATTGATGCCTTTGAGCTGTGGTGTTGGAGAAGTGTATTGAGGGTACCATGGACTGCTAGGAAAACAAACAGATTCATACTGGAGAGGGTTAAGCTGGGGGACTCCTTGAAGGCAAGGATTCTGAGGCTCCATCTAACATACTTTGAATGTGTTGTAAGGAGGCATCGGTCCTTGGAGAGGGACCTCATGCTTGGGAGGGTGGAGGGACAGCGCAGGAGGGGAAGGCCCTCTAGCAGGTGGATTGATTCAGTCACTGGGATAATCAGGATGGGTGTGTTGGAGACAGTGTGATTGGCACAGGACAGAGCTGAGTTACGGCTGTTGTACATAGGGTCGCTATGAGTCGCAAGTGACTCGACGGCACATAACAACAACAACATATAAGGAACATTGGTAGCCTAGTGACAAGAAGTTGCACTGCAAACCTGAAAGCATGCAGTTCAAATCCACCAACTGCTTCACTGGAGAAGGACTGGCAATCTCCTCCCAACACACACACACACACACACACACACACACACACACACACACTCACGCACACTCTGGTGGCATCGTGTCAAGAAGCTGCACTACAATCCCGAAGACATGCAGTTTAAGGCCACATCAGCTGCTCTGTGGGCGAAAGATGAGCATCTCCTCCTGCGCAATTAACTCCCTCTGAAAATCCCCAGAGGATTAGCTGTGTGTCAATTCCGATTGTACAGTACACAACACTGACATAATATTATATAGTATTAAATGATGGAGTTCTGGTGGTATAGTCTGTAAGTTTTTGTGCTTCTGACCCAAAGGTCATGCCTTTCTGGTGACTCCAATTCACAAGTGTCTCAGATGCACAACTTCCTCCTATGCAATATTTAGCCCTCCAGACCTGATGGAGGGTCAGCAATGAATTTTTTACTGATTTGAAAACAATGAAGGGGTTTTTTACTATTGAATAATATTGGCTTTTAAAATAGTAAATAGTTTCAGTCTATAACATTTTATAATATTAATAAACTTACATTGCTATTATAAGATATTAAAATATGGTTTTTGAAAGAAATTTTATAAAATTTGTCCATTAATTTTATTGCTATGAGATAAAGACTTCATACTATTATGAAAATGCATAATTTTAGGAGAAAAATAACAGAACTCAAATAAATTCATACTTTCTGCAATACACTTCTAAGAAGTGACTTTCCAATTCAAAGCTAAGAATATCCTTTCAAAACTAATTTTCAACAATAAATTTGGATCTTAAAAAGCATACTGAGGTTTTCAGACCTTTACAAAACTCCTCACTTATTTATTCAGGAGGAAAAAAATGAGAAAAATAGAACTATAATTAAAATCAAACTCCTTAACAACTAGTTGGTTCTAATGCAAAGCAATCTTCCATTGGTTGGATTTATAAGATTGTAAAGCTTAAGGGGAGTTAACTATCCATTTCCTTATGCAGAATGACTAGTGGATTCACTACCCTTTAAAACCTTTAGAAAGTATATTGTTGTTATGGACCATTGAGTTAGAATCAACTCATAACTAACCCTCCATGGCACTTTCAGAGACAATAAATCTGATAGGAGAATTTGTCTCTCTCTCTTGGAAAGCAGCTCATGAATTTGAACTATGTGCCTTTGTTTTGAGAGAGCAACTCCTTACCAGTAAGCCACTAGGCCAACTTAAAAAAAAGGCTATAATACTTTTTTGTGTACATTATAGTATGTGCAGATGTTTGTTGGAAATATAATAAGAGTAAGATAAGAAAGAAATATTATTATAAACCCTATTTTTATTTGTGTTAGTACATTGCAATAATTAAGTAACTCTGGTGGCCTAGTGATAAGGATTTGTACTGGCAACCCAAAGATAACATGGTTCAAAACCACAAGAGAAAATTGGGCAATCTCCCCTCAAGCGATTAACTGCTTCTGAAAACCAACTGGAGTGTCAGCTGAGGATTGCTTCTGACTCAAAGGTATACAACAACAGTGTTATCATTGAGACTGAAATATTGAAGTTGCTTGTAGTTTTTCACACAACAATACATATTAATGTATGTAAGCATACAAAAAATTCAATATTATATTAATATTCAATATTAAAATATCATAATTACAAACACCAAATAAGAAAAGTTGCAAAATAATAGATTTTTCCAGCTCTATTAATTATTGATGTTGAGCCTTAGTCTCAACGTCAAGAAGACAAAGATTCTCGCCACTGGACCAATTGGCAGCATCAGGACGGATGATGAAGAGATTGAGAGTGTTCAGAGCTTCAGTTTGCTTGGCTCCACAGTCAACACTCTTGGTACCAGCAGTCAGGAAATCAAAAAGCATATTGCGATGGGAAAGTCTGCCGTTAGGGACCTCTCAAACGTACTCAGGAGCAACAGTGTCTCTCTGGAGACTAAGGTGCGCCTGATACAGGTCATGGTATTTGCAATCGCTTGTTATGCATCAGAGATTTGGACAATGACTAGGGAGGACAGAAGGAGAGTGGATGCTTTTGAACTGTGGTGCTGGAGAAGGGTACTGAATGTACCATGGACTGCCAGGAAAACAAACAGATCCATCTTGGAGAGGATTAAACCAAGCTGCTCCTTGGAGGCAAGGATTCTGGGGCTTCGTCTGACATACTTTGGACATGTTGCCAGGAGGGACGGGTCCTTGGAGAGGGACATCATGCTTGGGAGGGTGGAGGGACAGCGTAGGAGGGGAAGACCCTCTATGAGATGGATTGATTCAGTGACTGGGGTAATCGGGATGGGTGTGTCAGAGGTGGTGCGGTTGGTGCAGGATAGAGCAGGGTTTAGAGCTGTTGTGCATAGGGTCGCTATGAGTTGGAAACGACTCGATGGCACACAACAACAACAACAACAACAATAATTATTATTTTTAATATAAATGAAACAAACATTTCAATTAAAAAAGCAACAATATGAGAGACTTAAATGCTCCCTGCAAAAGATACAACTTAAATAAAAACTTATATCTAGTTTTGATTTAAAGAACAGTTGAAATTTATGATGCAAACTCTATCAGAAGAAAGTTTGGAGCTCCTCGTTATTGATGCTAAATAAGACTGATTTCAGGACTGACTTCAGATTTGAAGCACTAGCTGCAGAAGGTCAAAGATTCTAGTCTTCAATATGGATTGAAGCTCAACATTAAGAAGACAAGAGTTCTCACCCCTGCCCCAATTAGCAGCACCAAGATAGATGGAGAAGAGAATGAGTTTGTTAATAGTTTCAGGTTGCTTGGCTCCACAATCAATACTTTTGGCACCAGAGTCAAGAATTATTTTTTTTTTTTAAATTGCATTAGGTAAATCTGCTATCAGGGGACCTTTCCAGATTACTGAGAAGCAACGATGTCAATCTGTAGACTAAAGTGTGCCTGATCCAGGCCATGGTCTTTGCAATTACTTGCTATGCTTCAAAAACTTGGATAATGACTAAAGATAATAGAAGAATTGATGATTTTAAGCTGTAGTACTGGAGAGGAATCTTGAACATACCATGGACCACCAAGAAAACAAATAGATCTGTCTTGGAGAGGGTGAAACTAAGTTCTCCTTGGAGGCTAGGACTTTGAAACTCTGTCTCACATTCTTTGAACATGTGACCAGGAGGGACCTATTCTTGGAGATGGACATCTTGCTCAGAAGGGTGGAGTGACAGCGCAGGAGAGGAAGACTCCAGATGGAGTGGATTGATACAATAACGAGGACAATGGGGATAGGTGTATCAGAGTCAGTGAACTGGCTTAGGACAGGGTACAATTTAGAACTTTTGTACATAAGGTTGCTATAAGTTGCAGGCAAATCGACATCACATGACAACAAAAAGACTTAAAAAAAAAGAAACTGATCTAAAGTACAAAATAAATAACCATTTAATAGCAGAACTTTAAAATACATGGGAGCTTGCTCTGGTGGCCTAGTAGCAAGAAGCTGTGCTGCAATTGCAAAGACTTTTGGTTCGAGTCCATCAGATGCTCCATCTTCCCGTGTGATTTACTGCCTCTGAAATCACCCACTGAAGGGTCATTTACAGGTTGGTTACAACTGAATTGTACCCAACAAACACAACACATGAAGCATGGACTGATTAAATAAACAGAGACATCTACTCTTCACAGTAATTTATCTAAACAAAAAAAACACCCTAGACACAAAACCAAAACCCCACAAAACTCAAAATAAAGATTTTCATCTGTTAACAGTGATAGGATAGTGTTCAGATTGATTGTTCTTAGTTTTAATGTGCATTATCCTCAACTTGATGGCACTTAACAACAATAACATTAACTATCTTAACATTGATATTATAGAATAACATATATAGGACAACCTAACATGTTGCAAGTATATAAAGCATCAACCACATTGTAAAATGTTTTGGGCCATAAAACAATCTCAATATATATTAAATGTTAAATTTCTTACTGTTTAAAGGATATGAACACATTAAAATTTAATTAGACATAATTAGCAATAATGTAACTGATAAATTCCTAAATATTTTTATGTTAAGCTACATTTTTCTAAGTAATATGTGGGTTAAAGATATCAGAAGGGAAATTAAAAACTATTATAAAATATGATATATATAAACAAAATATAATGATATTTGTGGTATACAGCTAAAACTTCAAATGCTTACATGAGAAAAAAGCTTATTAAAAATTCTCTAAACCACTACTTAAAGAACATAATTACATGGTAAATTAAACTGAAAGTACCTTGACTTTAATAATATAAAGACAAATCAGCCAGAAGTAAGTTAGACGGAGCTTCCAAATCCTAGCCTCCAAGAAGAGTCTTGGTTTCACCCTCTCCACGTCAGATCTATTTGTTTCCTGGCAGTCTATGGTATGTTCAAGACTCTTCCAGTACCACAATTCGAAGGCATCTATTCTTCTTCTATCATTGTTAGTCATTGTCCAGCTCTCTGAAGCATAACGAGTACTTGAGAATACCATGGCCTGGATTAGGCACTCCTGTGTATCTAGACTGACATTGTTGCTCTGCAGCACTCTTGAGAGGTACATGACAAAACAAAAACAAAAAACAAAAAAACAAAACCAAAAAACCTATTGTGTTACGCACAATACTTTTTTGAAATAAAATTTTTATTTTATACTGATTTAATCAACAATATTGATACCAGAATCCAGGAAATCAAGAGATGAATTGTATTGGGAAAGTCAGCTGTAAGGGACCTATCCAGGGTATTGAAGAGCAACAACGTTATTCTAGAGACTAAGGTGCACTTGCTCCAGGCCATACTCCTCACAATTGCTTGCTGTGTGTCAAAAAGCTGGAGGGTGACTAGAGATGATAGAAAGAGCATTGATTAAGGTGCGCCTGATCCAGTCTATGGTCTTGTCAGTTACTTGCTGTGCATCAGAGAACTAGATAATGACTAAGGATGATAGAAAATGTATTGATGCCTTTGAGCTGTATGTAGTGCTGGAAAAGAGTCTTGAACATACCATATGTAGGGTCACTATGAGTCAAAGGTGAATTGACAACGCATAACAACATGTTGAGGAAATTCCCTTTTATTCCAATTTTGCAGATTTTCTTTATCAGGAAGAAGTGTTAGATGTTAGATACATTTTCTGCATCAATTGCTAAGATCATGTGGTTCCTGTTATTTGCTTTGTTAATATGATGAATTACATTCTTTTCTTATGTTGAACCATCCTTGCATACCTGTTATGAATTCTACTTGGTCATGATGAATTATTACATATTTTCAATGTGCTGTTGGATTCTATTGGGTAGGATTTTATTACAGGTTTTTCCATCTACATTCATGAGAGATATTGGCCTGCAGTTTTCTGTCTTCATAATATCTTTGTCTGGTTTTGACATTAGCATTATACTTGCTTCATAGAATGTCTCTGGGAGTGTTCCTTCTTTTTCTAGTTTTTTAAATAATTTAAGTAGAATAGGTGATAGATTTCTGAATATTTGGTAGAATTCAAGTTTGAAGTCATCTGGTTTATTACTTTACTTATGTGGAAAATAGTGTTTATGATACGCTTACCTTCTTCTTTTGTGAATGGGTCTGTTCAAGTGTTCTATATCCGTCCTGGTCAATCAGAGTAGAGCATGAGTTTCAAGAAATTTGTCCATTTCTCCTGTTTTTTTATCAGAGTATAGTTTTTCTGTTATTGATTTGATTTCATCTGGTATTGTTATGTCTCCTCTATAATTTTTTAGTTGAATTATCTGTGTCTCCCTTCCCCCCTCTCTTTCTCCTCCTCCTCCTCCTCTTCCTCCTCCTTCTTCTTCTTCTTCTTCCTCCTCCTCCTCCTCCTCCTCCTCTTCTTCTTTTATTAAGTTTACCCATGGTTTGTCATTTTTATTGACATTTTGGAGAACCAGCTCCTGGTCTTATTAATGGTTTCAGGGGTTTTTCCCCCCTTATTTTTCTATATCATTTCTTTCACCTCTTGTTCTTACAATTTCCTTTCTTCTAGAGTTTATAGGATTAGATTGTTATTCTTTCTCTATTTAATGAAAATATTGAGTTAGATCATTGATTTTTCTTTTTTCTTTCTTTTTTAAGTGTGTTCCTATTGCTATGAACTGCCCCCTTAGGGCTTCTTTACCTGCAAGCCAGAGATTTTCATATGTTGTATTTTCATTTTCATTTGTTTCAAGAAACTTTTATTTCATTATTTATATCTTTGATAACCCAATTCTGTTCTAGCATAGAGTTATTTAATATCCACATGGATCATTTTGTAAGCTTTACCCTCTTGTGGTTAATTCCTAGATTTATGGCATGGTGGTCTGACAAAATACTTTACATTATTTTAATATTTTTGAATCTGAATGGCTTGCTTTGTGTCCTAATATGTGATCAATTCTGGTGAATGTAAGATGTGCCCTTGAGAAGAAAATGAATTGAGTTTTAGTTGGGTGCTCTACCCTGAATACATTCACAGTTGGCTGATTGTATCGTTTAAATCTTCTGCACCTTTTTTAAGTTTCTTTTGAGCTGACCTATACTTTGGTGATAGTTGTGTGTTGATGTCTTCCACCACTATTGTGGTGATGTCTGTTCCTTCAAGTCTGTTAACAGATGTGTATATGTATTTTGCAGGTCTATCATTTGGTGCATAGATGTTGACCAAGTTTACGCCTTCTTAATCTATTGTGCCTTTAATCAGTATATTATGCCCTTCCTTATCTTTTTTTAAAATTTTATTAGTTTTAATGAACATTTACAGAGATTTTTGGTTTTCATTCATTCATTCATTGTTGCACTGTTTTCTCTACCCTCCTCCCCAGTTCGTTCTTCTCCCCCCACCCCCGAATGTCTGCCCTTCCTTTTTTTGTGATTTTCATTCTAAAATCTATTTTCTAGAGATTTAATTGACACTCTTGCTTTTTTGTGGATTTCCTTTGATTTTGAGTCTGTCTTTCTCTTGGGTTTTTTTTTGTTGTTGTTGTTTTTAATGTGTCTCTTGTATGCAACATATTGATGGACTTTAGGGTTTTCTTTTTTTTGTTTTTTTTTTTTTATTCATTCTGCTACTCTTTTTCCCTTAATTGACACCTTTTAGTCCATTTACATTGTGTGATTATTTCAAGGCCACTTTTTACCATTGACATATTGCTGTGTTTCTTTTCTTGTTACTGGTTACTGTGCTGCAACCATTTTTCTTTGGCATCTCTATGTGAAGAATTTTATTTAAAATTTCTTGTAATTTGGTGTTTCTTCACAAATTCCTTAAGTTCCATTCTTTTTCTGTAAAGATATAATTTCTCCTTCATATTTGAAGCAAGCTTTGTTGGGTATAGGATCCTTGGCTGGCAATTGTTTTCTTTTAACTTTCTGTATATGCTATCCCATTGTCTTCTGGCTTGCAAGATTTCTGCTGAGAAATCACAAATTAATCTAAATATTTCCCCATTGTAGGTGACTCTTTGTTTTTCTTGAGATGCTTTTTGTATTTGGTCCTCACCTTTTAATTTGGAGAATTTTATTATTATATGTTTTGATACTTTTTTTTTCTTTTGAGGTCTAGTTTATTTGGTGTTCACTATGCTTTTTGAATATGAATTTCCCCATTCTTCAGAATACCTGGGAAGTTTTATTCTTGTACTTTTCCACAATTTTCTCAGTGACATCCCTTTCACTCTCCTATTCCGGAATTCCAATTATACATACGCTCTTCCTTTTGATGTCATCCCACATGAGTCTAATGTTTTATTCATTTTCTTTATGTCTCATCTCTGATTTTTCTTCTAGTGTGATTCCAGTGAGAGTCTTGTCTTCCAGCTCACTGAACCTCTGTTCTGTTCTTTTCTACTCTCTTCACTTCTGTATTTTTTTTTTAATACCACTAGGATTTTGGACACTTCTACCAATTCAGTCTGAATATTCTGGGTATTGCATTTTCATGTTTTTCTGTTATTCGCAGTACTCTGTTGTCTGTACACTGTCTTGTGATTATTTTTTAAGTTTTCATACCTCTTTATCTATACTATCAATTCTTTCTTCCATCTTTTTCATTTTCTTCCACAGCTGTTCAAGGTGCTACTGATCATTATATTTCCTCTGGATTTCTGTCTCTGGGGTATTGCTTTTTTTAATGGCTTCCATTGTTTCTTCCATCATTTGCATCTTCTCCTGTAGCTGTTCAAAGACATCCATATCAGCATATTTCTTCTGGTTCTCTCTATCTGTGATATTCATTGGGTCTGCTGTTTTAAGGAAAAGGGTTATTTTTTCTTTTTTTATAGTGACTGAAGCAGACTGCTGCTTTCTTGATGTTATGTCTTTCTTAGTAGATGTCGGGTTGTTGTAACTATATAATGTTGTAACTATATACTACATGGCAATGTTTTGTGAACGATCTGTATATTGGTGTTTCCCTCATAGGGAACATCACCCAAAGTGGGAAGACTGTTGCCTTTAAGAAAGCATGGCTTCATCCAGCCTCTTCTGCTTGAGCTTAAGAAATCCTAGATGATGTAGACAACTATGTTCCAGGTCAAAGTACCTGTGTTATTGGTGCTCCTGGCACAGGATATCAGGGCAGTGGAAGGTTGGCCTTTTCTCCATGAATTGGATTGGTTTGGTCTTCATGTAGTAGGTTAAATTGGTCAATGCACCAGCAAGCTTGTACCATGTGGCAGGTCATGCCACATGGCAGGTGCTATGTATGATAGTTCTGAATTCTCTACTATTCTGAGCCAATATCATTGTCTCTGACACATCTTATTCCATGATCCTAGTAACTGTGTCAATCTATCTAATCCAGGGACTTTCCCTTTTGTACTGTCCCTCCACATTCCAAGCAAAATGTCCTCCTTCAAGAACTGGTACCTCTGAAAACATGCCTGAAGTATGCGAGGTGGAGCTTCTAAATCCTATACTCTAGGGAGAAACTTGATTTCAACCTCTCTAGGAGAAACCTGTTCTCCTTGCAGTCTATGGAACGTTCAACACTTTTCTCCAGGACCACAACTCAAAGACATAAATTTTTCTGTCATCCTTATTCATTGTCCAGCTCTCTGATGCATAGAAAGTAATTGCAAAACTCATGGCCTGGATCAGCTGCACCTTAGTCTCTGATGTGACATTGTTACTCTAGAGAGGTCCCTGATAGCAGATTTCCTGAGTGCAATTCATCTTTTGATTTTCTTACTACTAATACCAAGAGTAGGTAGCTCTGGTGGTCTAGTGGCAAGAAGCCGCTCTGAAATCCTGAAGGCACGCAGTTTGAGGCCACTATGAGCTGCTCTATAGGAGATTGATAAGCTGTCTCCTCTTGAGCATTTAACTGCCTCTGAGAACTGGCCAAAGTGTCTGCTATGGGTTGGTTCCAACTCAACAACAACAACAATATCAAGAGTGTTGATTGTTGAACCAAGCAAGATTTAATTGTTACCAATCTTAAACTCCTCCCCATCTGTCATGTTGCTTCCAGTTGGCCTAGTGGTGAGAATTTTTTTCTTCTTGATGTTGAGCTTCAATTTTTGAACTTCAATCTGTGACCTTCTGCAGCAAACATTTCAGGTCCTCATTTTCCACAAGCAAAGTTGTGTCATCTGCATAATGCAGGTTGTTGATGAGTCCGCATATAGTTTGAAAAGATAGAAGCAAGAAGTATTCCTTTCTTGATTTTGGTGGTGTTGTTTTATTTTTTTTAAATATAATGTTATTTTAATTGTGTTGTTAGCAAACATTTACAGAGAAGTTAGATTTTAATTCATTCACTTTTGCACATTTTACCCCTTCATTCTCCCTTCCCCCACCCTCACCCCTAGTTATGGAGAATATATCCTAAAGAAACCATAACCACCAGCCAAACAGATATATGGACACCTATCTTTATTGTGGCAATATTTACAATAGCAAAGATATGGAAGCAACAAAAGAGCCAATCAACAAATGAATAGATAGGAAAATTATGGTATATTCATATAATGGAATACTAAACAACCCTGAAAAACAACAAACTCTAAAACATTACCAATTTGGGGGCCCCTGGAGCACATCATGCTGAATAAGATATTAAGTGCTTTCTTGATTTTGAGCTTTCAGTGTTTCTATTCTCTGTTCTAATGACTGCCTCCTCGTCCAAGTATAAGTTACTCATGAGCACAATCAGATATTCTAGAATTCTCATTCTTCTCAAACTTAGTCACACTTTGTTGTAAATGCCAGTCAAATGCCTTTTCATGGTCAATGAAACACAAATAGTCATTCATCCGGTATTCTTTGCTCTCAGCCAAGATCCATTTGACATTAGCTATGATATCCCTAGTATCCTGGCTTCTTCCAAAGCCAGTTTATATGTCTGGTAGTTCAGTGTTGATATACTATTTCAATCATTGATGGATAATCTTTATTAGGATTTTGCTTGCACACAATATTATGAATATTCTTTGATAATTTCCAGATACCCTTGGACTTTTCTTTAGAAATAGTAATTAAAATAATACTTCTAAGTACTTTTCTTTACAATAGTAATAAATATGGATCTCTTCCAATCAGTTGACAAGGTAGCTGTCTTCTAGGTTGCTTGCCACATACTAGTAAACACGTCTAGTGAAGTATTTGTTTGTTGAAATAGGTCAGTTGATATTTCATCAACACTTGGTGCTTTGTTTTTTGACAATTTTTCAGAGCAGCTCGAATTTGCTTCTTCATTACCATTGCCACCTGTTTATATGTGGGAAATTCCTTCTGTATTACTAGTTATTTTTGGTACAGTGACTCTACACTTCTTCAATCTTCTTTTGTTGTTTCTCAGATCATTCAATATTTTGCCCATAGCATTGTTAAGTATTGCTACTCGAGACTTGAATTTGTTCTTCAATTCCTTCATCTTAAGACCTCAAAACCTACTACAAAGCAGTAGTAACCAAAACAGCATGGTATAGTAGTAACCAAAACATCATGGTACTGGCACAATTTCAGACACATAGACTAAAGGAACAGAATTGAGAACCCAGAAATGGACCCATCTTTCTGGTCATCTAATATTAAACAAGGAAATCAAAGCTATCAAATGGTGAGATGATAACCTCTTCAACAAATGATGCTGACAAAACTGGACTTACACCTGCAGAAAGCTGAACCAGGATCCACATTTCACAACATACACAAAAATCAACTCAAGATGGATCAGAGACTTGGGGGGAAGCCCCAAATCATAAAATTCATAAGAGACAAACTAGGACCAAGCTAAGAAATCAAAGTCTATGGTAAAAAGGGACTTCCAAATACAGCCAGAAATTTACAATCTGAAGAAGATAATATTGATGAATGGGACTGTCTAAAGATTAAATCTCTGTGCTCATAGCAGGGTGAAAAGAAAACCTATTGACTGGCGACACCATTGCAGACAAGATTTTCATAACAAAAGTTTACACAATACTCCTGGGCCTCTAGAAAGAAAAGATTGATAACTCTATTACAAAACAGGAAGACTTTTCACAGAGGATGATATTTGTATGACCAACAGACATATGAAGAAATGTTCCAAATCACTGCAATATGAGAGATGCAAATCAAAAGCACAATGAGATATTATCTCAATTCATTAGCAGTGCCAAAATTAAGTAGGGCTGTAAGTAACAAATATTGGAGAGGATGTGGCAAGATAGGAACTCTGATACATTGTTGATGGGATTGTAAAACGGAACAACCATTCAGGAAGATACTTTGATGTTTCAGCATGAAGCTGAACATAGAAATTCCATATGACCCAGCGATTCCACTGCTTGAATATACCTTGAGAAAATGAGAACTGAAGGAACAACAGAGACTTGTACACAAATTTTCACAACAGCATTATTCACCATAGTAAGAACACGGAAATAGCCCAAATGTCAAACCCTAGTGGAATAAATTGAAAAAATTATGGACATTCACACAATGAAATACTATGCAGTACACAGGAACAATGATTTGGTAAATTATTGCTTAACATGGGAGGGACTGGAGAGCATTATGCTAAGTGAACTATTCTCATAAAGACTAATACTGTAAAACACCATTATTATAAAATGAGTATGAGGGTCCAAAGGGGGGGTGCTTAATCATAGGCTCACACAATTTGATGGGTGGAGGAAGGGGGTGGTTAAATGAAATGGAAAGATCTGATGTGAAAAACAATGTAAATGAATTTATGAACTCTATAAGTAATCCAGTATAAAATTAAAAAGAAAAAAAAATGATCAAGTTTGGTGCTTTTGATTTTCTGACTCCAGCTCTTTACACATTTCATTATAATACTTTGTTTTCTGGAAATATTCTTTCAAATCTTTTTAGCTTCTTCCTGATTTTTTTTCTCCTTGTTTTGGCTTCTCAGCATTCTAGTGATTTTTTTTAATTATTATTTTTTAAATGGTATTTTAACAAAGTTTAAAGAAAACTTGGTTTTCCATTATTCATTGTTGAATATTTTCCTCCCTATTCCCATCCCTCCCCTTTGCTTTTCTCTTTAAAAATATTTTTTCATTGTTGCACAATTTCATTCCCCCCCCCCCAACACACACACTCCCATAGCCCTCTTTACTATGCCTCTCTTATTCTGGACTGTTGTCATGCAAATAATACCCAATAATATATTTCTTTTAGACAGTTCTTTTCCTCTTCTCTTCAAGTAGAGTGTTCATTATTTCTCCCCTCTTTGCTTAGTTTTCCCCCAACTGTCATGTCAGTCCTGTTTTCTAACAGTGGCATTATGTAGTATTTGTCCTTTTGTGACTGAGATATTCTTTCACTCAGTATAAAGTCCTCCAGGGTCACCCATTTTATATAATATGAGTTCCTTCATTTTCAGTGCTGCATAGTATTCCATTGTATGAAGTTTCTTCTGACATCCATCTCAGACTTTTTCTTTATTTTATGTTTTTATAATGACCCCTTATATTCTTCATTCATTAGTGCTCTAAAGACTCAAACCTGCTCCTGAGATGGTTTTGAAATTCACTTAGGATAGGCTCACTGTCAAATTTTGGTTCTTATGAATTTATTTTCATTTTCTTTAGCTTGAACTTGTATATGAATAGCTGATGGTCCTTTCCACAATGCCTCCCCATCCCCCACCCTGGTTTTATTTTCACAACTGATATTGAGTTTTCTCCAAGTCTATCCATAGATGTAATCAATCTGATTCCTGTGTAGACCTTCAGGTGAGGTTCACATGAGCAACAGTGTCTCTCTAGAGACTAAGGTGCATCTGAAACAGGCCATGGTCTCTGCAATCACTTGTTATGTATTAGAGAGTTGGATAATGACTAAGGAGGATAGAAGGAGAATTGATGCCTTTGAGCTTTGGTATTGGAGAAGAGTACTGAGGGTACCATAGACTGCTAAGAAAACAAACAGATTAATCCTGGAGGTTAAACCAGGCTGCTCCTTGGAGGCAAGGATTCTGAGGCTCCATCTAACATACTTTGGACATGTAAGGAGAGACCGGTCCTTGGAGAGGAACATCATGTTTGGGAGGGTGGAGAGCAGGCGCAGGAGGGGAAGAAGGCCCTCTATGAGGTGGATTGATTCAGTGACTGGGGTAATTGGGATGGGAGTGTCAGACACACTGTGATTGGCACAGGACAGAGCAGAGTTTAGGGCTGTTGTACAGAGTCGCTATGAATAGCAAGCGACTCGATGGCACATAACAACAACAGCAACAACAATAATTAAAAAGAAAAACTGAAGACATAGTCCAGATTACAGGAAACTGAAATATCATAAAAACAAACTACTAGATTCTAGATTTGACTAAGATTTTGATGAGAAAATTACTAGAATGACTGATAAAATTAAAAAAGTGGTTTGTAAATTGCAAAATATACTACCACTGTTGAACCAACAGTTTATAAAATAGTTAATTGGTTTTTAACGTTCGTGTAAGAGAAACTGTTAAATTTTAAAAGAATATCCACTAAATTTTTTCAGAATAAATATACATTAACATCCAAACTACTTAATGGCATTTTAGGAAACATTTAATGCACAATTTAAAAAAATAACCAAAAATATTCCAAAATGTAAAATATCTCATGAATACTAAAATAAATGGTTATGGAAGTTAATTGATTATGTTTTATTTTAGCCTTATGTGAAATTACTTAAGTAATGTAAAATATAGATAAAAAAATGACAGCTAGAAATGGTCTACATTATTTATTTGTTTATTTAAAAAATAAGCATTCAGTCAAATGTAAATGAGAATCTAAGTTAGACTAATTACATTTCTTATTCCTTTGTTAAACTCAAAATTACACACTGTCCATTATTGCCAACTTTCTCTTAGTATTAATTTAGTTACATGGATGTTGATCATGTCAGCATAACTTTCATTTAGTATTGTTGCATTAGTACTAACTACAAAAACAAAAACTTTACAGAAGTTAATGTATTTTTTTTTTAAATCCAACCCACGGGAGTTCGGGTGGCCTAGTGGCAAGAAGCTGCATGACAATACCAGAGGTACGTGGTTCGAAGCCACCATATGCTCTTACTGGAGAAGGAGCAGGAATCTCCTGTACTAGTCAGATCCCATTTGACAGTACAAACACAAAACATAACTTAACATAACTTAACATAACATAACTTAACATAACTTAACATAACATAACATCACATAACATAACATCACATCACATAACATAACTTAACATAACATAACAGACACTGGTCAAAAGAAAAATGACAGCAGTCGACGTTTTTGGAATCGCAGAAGCCAAGAAAGCTTAAGATACAAGCTGTCAGATGATGGGTTGGACAATGGAAGATATTTTCTGAAGGGACTTGGCAGATGAGAAGGGTTATCCTGGTTGAGGGTGGAGCTGGGAAACAAGTGGGTCAAGGCTCTGGGCTAAGGGTGGGGTCAACACTGTAACTAATGCTTAACTCCACAATAAGGGATTTATCTT
>NW_006399771.1:7918822-7925471 GCF_000299155.1 Elephantulus edwardii
ACATCATGCTTAGGAGGGTTGAGGGACAAAGCAGGAGGGGAAGACCCCCTATGAGATGGATTGATTCGGTGACTGGGGTAATCGGGATGGGTGTGTCAGAGGCGGTGCGGTTGGTGCAGGATAGAGCAGGGTTTAGGGCGGTTGTGCATAGGGTCACTATGAGTCGGAAACGACTCGACGGCACATAACAACAACAGCAACAACATAACATAACATAACATAACATAACATAACATAACATAACATAACATAACATAACAACAATCCATCCCTTATAGCATAACCACTTATGAAAGGAAATAAAGAAGGAATTCAGTTAATACTAACTCAAACAAGGGATACATGTGGATTCACTTTTAAACAGCACTCATTCTTTAGCTTCTAAATTGTTAACATTGATGGACTTCAATTACGGGAGTTTTAGATTCAATGATTTTCCAACATATTTCTCAAAAGGGTAAAAATCTGAGAATGTTATTTTCATAACTAATCATAGATTACACTTACTGCTCTAAATGTAATGATCCGTAAAATTTTAATTAAGAAATGAGTATTGCCACTTCTCAATTCTGATTCAATGGTTTTTTATTCATTCTATTGTATTTATTTAAATAAATGTCTTGATGATAAAATGGAAATATATGACAGTGGCTGGTTCAGAGATTTCATTTTCATTCAGTTCCTTATTATTCAGTAACACTATGTAATTATGAGAATCCCACATACAGTAATACAGGCCTTATCAACTTCTCAGTGTTTTACAGTGCTCAGTATGTTACATTACAAAACACTCTATTCATTCTTTGTGATTTTGGTTCCATGAAGACCAGAATTATGTATTACAACTTAGTTTATTTTCTGAAAATTTATCATAAAGTCCTACTCAAATTAATGTAATAAATTAATAATGAATAATCATCTGAGTTGAGAATTACTAGACAGAAAGCTGCGATCCATATGGTTTTCAGCAGTTAATGTTCTAAAAGTAGGTTGTCAGGACTTTATTTTGAGATGCCTTTGAGTGAGTCCAAACTGCCAGTCTTTTATTTAATAGTGGAGCACATTAAAATTTTGTAACCTTAGAGAAGAATGAGAATCCCAGAGCATTTGATTGTGTTCCTATGGAATCTATACACAAATCAGCAGACAGAGCTGGGGAGCACTACATGGTTTGAAACTAGGAAGGGAGAGAGCTAGGTTTGTATTCTCTCTATATGCTTATTCAATCTGTATGCTGAGCAAATAATCTGAGAGGCTGGACTCCATGAGGAAGAATGTGGAATCAGGATTGAAAGAGGACTGATCTGCGTTATGCAGATGACACACCTTGCTTGCTGAAAGGGAGGAGTGCTTGAAGTACTTGTTGCAGAGGTTCAAGGAATGCAGCTGTTGGTATGGATTGCATCTCAATGTCAGGAAAACAAAGATTCTTAGCACTGGACTGATAGGCAGTATCATGATGGATGGAGAGGAAATTGAAACTGTTAACAACTTTATCTTTCTTGGATTCACAATTAATATCTTTGGTACAAGCAGTCAGGAAATAAGGAGATTCATTATACTGGGAAAATCTGTAGTTAGGAACCTTTTCAGATTATTGAGGTGTAGTAATGTCAGTTTAAGGACTAAAGTGCATCTGATTCAGTCATGGTCTTTCCAATTACTAGCTATGAATTCGAGAGTTGGACAATGAATAAGGATGATAGAAAAAGAATTGATGCCTTTGAACTGTTGGAAAAGAGCACTGAATATTCTATGGACAGCCAAGAGACTAAACAGATACATTTTGTAAAGTGTTCGACCAATGTGCTGTTTGGAGGCAAGAATGGTGAGTCTTTGCCTCACAAACTTTGGCCATGTTGCTGGGAGATGCTATTCCTTGGAAAAGAACAGGATGTTGGGAATGGTTGAGGTTTGGTGAAGGAGGGGAAAACTCAACCAGGTGGATTGATAGGGTGACTACTGCAATAGGGTTTTGTGTGTTAGAAAGTGGGAGGAAGGTTCAGAAAGGAAGAGGGTTCAGATCTTTTATTCGTAAGGTAGCTATGAGTCCTGCTCAACTTGCTGGAACGTAATGACAACAACAACGACCATTAGTGAGTTCATTAACTATAAATATAATTTTAGTATATTTATCCTAATATAATGAACATGTTTATTCATCTACTTCATACAGATACCACATATAGTATATGTAATTTATATACTTATTTTGGAGAGCTCTGGTGAGCTAGAGGCAAGACCCTGTGCTGCAATCCTGAAGGCACTCAATTAAAATCCGCCAGCCACTCCATGGGAGAAGGATAGGCAATCTCCTGTGCGATTAATTGACTCTGAAAACCCGCCAGAGGGTCAGCTATGGGTCAGTTCCGACTCTATGGTACACAACAACAACAACAATAACAAAAACATAAGTAATTATATATATGTGTTTGTGTATATATATGTGTGTATATATGTATTATGTGTATATATATGTGTATATATATGTATTATATGTACACACACACACACAAGTATATATATTTACTAAAACTCATTGTTGTCCAACAGAAACTGACTCATAACTGATCCTCCACTGGTTTTCTAAGGCTGGAAATTGTATGATTACATAGAAGAAGACTTCTCATCTTAGTTCCACAGAGGTGCACTGGTGGATTCTGACTGCCAGAGATGCATCATCTTTGAGTTAGCAGTATAAGTCTCTACAGACTAGGCCACAGGAATTCCCTGTAGTATAAACATATTGCATTATTGTTGGGAGTTACAATCATAACTAGTATCTTTGATAAGTTCAATGTTCACTTGCTCACAATATAACCCTAACTGTATCATCATCCTTGTATCTTTTATACTTTTGTGGCTGTTTTTGTTTTTGTTTGAGTCCTACTCCTTCCTAAACAACATGCCTCTGGAAACTCCATCAAATTTGATAAATGACAAGAGTTATAGAAAAGTTTCAGGATTTT
Organism: Elephantulus edwardii; assembly: GCF_000299155.1. Lineage (NCBI taxonomy): Eukaryota > Metazoa > Chordata > Mammalia > Macroscelidea > Macroscelididae > Elephantulus > Elephantulus edwardii. The sequence continues at coordinate 7,921,792 of NW_006399771.1, forward strand.
TGTTTATAAGGAAGCTGTGAGTCATGCTCGACTCAAAGGCAATCCACAACAACAATAAGAAATAATGCTACTACTTGGTCTTAGAAATTTGAGAGAATGTGACTTTGAGTAAGTAGTGTCTATGTAAGACACAAAGATGGATTAATTCTAACTAGCTTACAAAGGATAAGTAGGAACAATTATTGTTAGGTGCTGTCAAGGACGACATGATAAAAAGATAAGCAAGCAAATATAAAGAAGAGAATGAAAACAATGCTCCAAGATTTAATAACATTTTAAGCGTGATTTCACAGAATATAAAATAAAAGACTACGAAAGGAAGAGATTGGAGAATTAAATGGAGGCTATACTTGGAGAGGGTGACGCCAGGCTAATCCTTGGAGGCAAGGATTTTGAAGCTTTGTCTGACATACTTTGGACATGTTGCAAGGTAGGATCAGTACTTGGAGAGAGACGTCGTGCTTGAGAGGGCGGAGGAATATAGCACAGGAGAGAAAGACCCTGGATGAGATGGATTGATTCTCTGACTGGCGTAATGGTGTTGGGTGTTTCAGAGATAGTGAAATTGGCATAGGATAGAGCAGGGTTTAGAGTTGTTGTACATAAAGTCACTATGAGTCACAGGTGACTCGAGGGGACATAACAACAACAGCAACAACTTATTTATAAAATTGGTTAAAAGTTTTGCACTTTGGAATAATAGCAACAGGGAATCCTTAAACATCATTAATCATGGAATGACATGAACAAATGCACATTTTGAAAGGAATGTCGGTATGAATATAAATGAATGGTGGGTTTGGAGGCCAAGAGTCCAGTCAGGCGGCAATTCTATTAATTCACACAGGATGTAGTGGTCTTTAGACATGCATATACACGTGCACACACACACACACGCGCGCGCGGCACGCTAAACAGGGAAAGAAAAATGAGAAAATTAGAATTATAATTAGAAAAATATTTGAAAGTATATGAAAGCTAGACTTAATAAAGAAACCATTTTTTTGAGAAAAAAATTATCTTTAATTCACACCTTGAATGATGAGTTATTTGAGGTCATTTTACAAAATTTATGCAAGAAGCCATTAAATATAATAGTTCATGAAGATAAATAAGACACCCACACCAAGAAATGAGTTTAATCCAAAGTTAAAAATATAGCTGTGTAAGAAAATCAACTAATAAATTAGTGTGTGTGTCTGTGTTTATGTGTGTACAATGTCTGTGTGTGACCCAGGAACTATGAGCTAGGTACTTTAGTAATACATCATAATTCCTGCCCAGGAGGCACTAATTATATACTAAAGTAGTTGATTTAAGACATGTACAAATTTAATGTATCAATAATATAATTAAGTGCTAGATTAAAAAGTCACTTATAGTAATATAAATTTATTGAATATGTTTGAAAGATTATGTTAGATTTTGAAAGAAAAATTTGTCCTATAAATATTTTTTTTACTTTTTAAAAAATAATTTTAATGGGCATTTACAGAGATTTTGGATTTCCATTCATTCATTGCTGCACTTCTCTCCCCGCCCATCCCTCTTCCCCCCGCCCCAAGTTCGCTCTTCTCTTTCAAAAGTAAAAGAAACACCCTTCCTTCCCTGTTACACAATCCCCCCACAACCCTCCCACGGCCCCAAGTACATTCCACTATGCAACCTTAATTGTGGACTCCTGTGATAACCATAAGACCCTATCATACATCCCTTTTAGATTATTCACTCCCTCCTCTGTTTCAGTGCAGTATACACAATTTATCCAGTTTTTCTCAGTCATATAACTATTTCAATGTACATATGTATAAAAGTTTTAAAAATACAGCATATAATCTAGTTTCTCTTACTCTGAAAATAGAAAAAAACTCACTGTTACTTGAATTCAGAAAAAGACACAGATATTACCAATAAGATTTTTATTTTCAACTAGTTATATTTGCTAATTTGACCAAATTGAGGGTTTTTTTTAAATGACCTTAAGTTAGGTGGTCAGGTGTGTTTCTATTCATATTTCAAATTCTTCTCTTTAACAGATTTTAGTAAGAAGGGAATTTAATAGAAGGAAATTTCTTCAACATAGTAAAAAGTATATACCCAAATCTGAGATCCAACATTGTTCTCAATAGAGAGAGATTAAAGGCATTCCCCTTGAGAACAGGAACTAGGCAAGGATGCCCACTATCACCTCTCCTATTCAATATTGTATTAGAAGTCTTAGTGGTAGCAGTAAGACAAGAGAAGGAAATAAGAGGTATCTAAGGTAAAGAGGCCAAGAAGACAAAGATACTCACCACTGGACCAATTGCCAGCATCAGGATGGATGGTGAAGAGATTGAGATTGTACACAGCTTTAGTTTGCTTGGCTCCATAGTCAACAGTCTTGGCACCAGCAGCCAGGAAATTAAAAGGCGCATTGCCATGGGAAAGTCTGCTGTTAGGGACCTCTCCAAAGTACTGAAGAGCAATGGTGTCTCTCTGGAGACTAAGGTGCATCTGATACAGGCCATGGTCTTCGCAACCACTTGTTATGCATCAGAGAGTTGGACAATGACCAAGGAGGATAGAAGGAGAATTGATGCCTTTGAGCTGTGGTGCTGGAGAAGAGTATTGAGAATACCATGGACTGCTAGGAAAACAAACAGATTTGTCCTGGAAAGGGTTAAACTGGGTGGCTCCTTGGAGGCAAGGATTCTGAGGCTCCGTCTAACTTACTTTGGACATGTTGTGAGAAGAGACGGGTCCTTAGAGAGGGACATCATGCTTGGGAGGGTGGAGGGACGGCACAGGAGAGGAAGGCCCTCTATGAGGTGGATTGATTCAGTGACTGGGATAATTGGAATGGGAGTGTCAGAGACAGTGCGATTGGCACAGGACAGAGTGGAGTTTAGGGCTGTTGTACATAGGGTCGCTATGAGTCACAGGCGACTTGACGGCACATAACAGCAACAACAACAAGGTAAAGAGGAGGTAAAATTACCTCTATATGCACATGATATGATAGTATACTTAGAAAACCCTAAAGATTCAACGAGAAAACTACTGGACTTAACTGACCAATTCAGCAAGGTGGCAGGGTACAAGATAAACATACAAAAATCAATTGGATTTCTCTAGAGTGACAAAGAGAATATAGAAGTGGAGCTAAGAAAAACAATACCCATCACAATATATTTAGTAATCTTACAAATTAATAAGATACTTAATAAATCTATTTGCTTTGATAAAATAAAAATTGTCCCTTTTCTTTGTTTTCAGATTTATTATAAATGTAAATATAAACATGTTCCTTTGAATTCTACAGATTAAAGGCTTACGTTAATATTTAATTAAGAAAATATAAGAATTTGGGAAAAAATTCGAATAAAAATGTCTAAGAACAGACTGTGAAACAAATGTTTGAATGCAAATTGTTCATTTGGGACATTCAATAAATATGAATTGAGAACCTAGATATTAATTAGAGGAAGAGAGGTAGAAAAAAAATAAAACTGACAATAAAAGTGGATGAATTATCAAATAAGTCAGTCACCAAAAGTTTAAATGCTTAAATGTACATGTTGCTTAAGAAACAATCACACACTTAAAAATTTAGGAGTAACTGTAGGTAAAAAGTGATAATGATTTTAATTAAAATGGAATTCCTAGAAGTCATATATATTTTTAAGTAGCTTTATTTG
>NW_006399771.1:7925678-8001901 GCF_000299155.1 Elephantulus edwardii
TTTTACTCAACTCTCTATAACCTGAGGTTAAAACAAGTTCCAGATTAAATCAAAATAATAATGAAAGATCACTTATTTTATAAAAGACAATAATGTTAACAGACAATAGCAATAAGATTGACAGTAATAATAATGCTGGTATATTGCTACTAGAAGTTTGAATAATTGCCTCAAATTAAACTAATAATATTTCTCTCCATAGCCACGTAATAAAAAATCATGGTCAAAAACACAGTACAGTACTGTTATCTTTGTGTTTATAAATGTGAGGCAATCAATCTGACACTCCATTTAATGCAACTTTGAATGACTTTAATTCAGTTTTGAATAGCAATGAATAAAGAATTGTGAATTCACTTCCAAAAAAATAAAGAACTTTTAAACATTCTTTGAGAAAGAAACTGACTAGGGTTTAATGACAAACTGGCATTCTTTCTTGATTTCAGATGAAACAAAATAAGCTGTCTTCCATTTTATTAAGCATGTCTGGTGCTAGCTAGCTTTTTTCCAGCATTAAATGTGTTATAGTTCTCAACTGTACATCAGAGTTACATTATATAAATATTACAGTAATCAACTGTGACGGTCCCAGATGCATTGTGGAAGAGAAAGGGAAGCCTTTTATCAAAAGCCATTTCCTGCTTCCTGAACAATGATATAGCCTCAACAGTTTTCTCTCTGGAGGATCAACTTTAGTTAGTATTAATGTAATAGGAAAATAAAATTTTACAACGCGCACACACACACACAACATGCATACATGCTTTTCAATTATTTTAATATATATTTTTACTTTGATTGTGTTTACTACCATGATTTATTTAGACATATGTGTTTACGTATATTTTAAGGCAATCACTATAAAGCCTTTCTATAAAGGAATATTGTTACTGTTATTTTTATTTTTTTGAAAAAATTATTTTAGCTTCTGTTACTCATCTAAAGTTTCATATGGTTTTAAGGTAGTAACCAGATGTTATGATAAATACCAGGCTATTTTTAGTTTTCCACTCAAACTATTACAAATTATTTATCAAACAGCAAAAGAATTTAGAATATTCATCTTATTGTCCTTTGAATCTATTTTGTCAGCTATTACATCTAGCTTTATTACTATTAGTATGATTATGACAGAATCATATTCTTTTATGACTCTGCATGGCACAGTTGCATACTTCTGTACCAGTCAAAAGAGTAGTGCTTCAAAATCACCCAGAACTCCCTTAGAAATAGTCATGAGAATCTGCTAACAAAATGTCACAATCTTGAAAATTCTATGGAGTAAAATTCTACTGTGACACAAATCAGGTTGCCATGAGCAAAAATTCCCCTAATAAAAGATGACCACAAAAGAAAGCTTTCTTAATTAATAAGGAGGTTTGAAAAATTAATGTCTTTGAATTATGGTGCTGACAAAGAGTATTGCATTTACCATGGGTTGTAAAAATAAATAAAAAAATTTAAAAAATGAAGAATAGAAACATATCTAGGGTTGTCTGTAGTGACAAAGAGGATGAAACTTTGCCTCAAATATTTTAGGTGTTTATCAGCAGAAGCCAATCCCTGGAAAAGGACATCATAGAAAGGTACTGGGATAGAGAAGGACAGGAAAATCATCAATAAGATGTATTTACAAAGTGACTGTCCTAGTAAAATTATGCATGGTGGAGATTTTGAGGATAGTGTAAGATCAGCAAGGTTACTATCTGTTGTATATAAAGTCATGTGAGTTGGAGTTGACCTGATGGTCTCAAAAAGTGCATTTCTGCAAGTAGTTAATAGAGTGCTCATTTATACAGTATACTTTTATTTAATATTATAAAGATAATAAACTACTGCTTATAATTACTTCTCTCTAGATATTTCTTAGCTTGTGTTTTATATATCTTCTCATGAAACATGTTAAGGTTGTATTTAAAGGGCATATCAAATCATTCCAATATCTTAAATCTGGGTGGTACTTTCCCTGATGTCTGTTTTGGTTGTCCGTTTTGAATAATTATGCAGTCTTCACATCACAATTAATCCAAATTTATGTATAATGAATGTTGTTGTTATGTGCCATCGAGTCACTTGCCACTTATAGCGACCCTACGGACAACAGCCCTAAACTATGCTCTGTCCTGTGCCAATCGCACTGTCTCTAACACTCCCATCCCGACCACCCCAGTCCTGAATCAATCCACCTCATAGAGGGCTCTCCCCTCCTGTGCTGTCCCTCCACCCTACCAAGCATGATGTCCTTCTCCAACATTGAAGATAATGAATGTATAGGAATGTAAATTAGGGGGGAAAAACCCTGTTAGGAATAAAAATAAGAAAACATGAGAAGCATAGAGAAACTATTTGAAAAATTCTTCCAAATAAATTAAAACTTGTTATTGTTATTAGGTGACAGTGAGTCAAGTACAACTTGTAATAACCCTATGAACAACAGCCTGTCTTAACCTATGCTATCCTTATCATCTCTGAGACACTTGAGCCCCTTGCTTCAGTCAGTGTCCATCCATCTCAATGGAGATCTGCCTCTCTTTCATTGACCCTCTGTCTTTCCAGGAAAGATATTCCAGTCCAAAGGATAACCTCATCTAACTACAGATCCAAAACAAACTTAAACACCGTAAAATTTCCAAAGCAACAAATATAATGAATGACAATTTATCCTATGTGTTACTGTATATATTAGCAAGGTTTAAAGTTGGGAAGGGTGTACACCAGGAATACACCTTATCTCCACACCTTTTCAATCTATATGTGAAAAATATCACCTGGGAGGCTGGGGTCTATGAGGAGGAATGTGGCATCAGGTTTGGAGGAAGACTTATCAACAACCTGCCTTATACATATGACAGAACACTGTTTGCTGAAACTGAGGAAGACCTGAAGTACTTGCAGCAGAAGGTAAAAAAACTGCAGCCTTCAATATGGATTGACGTTTAATATCAAGAAAACGAAGATTCTTATCACTGGGCCTATTAGCAGCATCATGATAGGCAGTGGAAAAACTGTGACTGTTAACAACTTTAGTTTGTTTGGCTCCACAATAACTCTTGGTACCAGCAGCCAGGAAATTAAAAGATGAATTGCAATTTAAATGCACTTATTTATAAAATTCTAAAATATTTTATGGTCTCTTTAAAGAAAATACAGATTAATAAATTATGTAAGAAATCTGGTCTATATTGCATTAAATCAGAAAATGTGTATAAGTATTGGATTAAAATAGAAGAAATAAGAAAATGAGATAATAGCTTACATATTCTATGAATTAAATGCATTACAGAAATAAGAACAGAAATCTGGTAAAAAGAACTTTTGGGAAAGAAAAATTGCTTAATAAATACAAACATTCAATTAGACATTTCTAAGAAAAAGTCATCTGTACCTTTAACATAAATTATAGTAACTTAGTTTCAATTACATGAACAAAGAAAAGAAAATATTTTATAATTATGAGTTCCCACAAAGAAGAAAAGGTAAAATGAATAACCAAGTCTACAGGATAATAGATCTAGGTAAATTCTAAATTGAAGGGGGAAAAATTCAATTTTTTTGCCCTTGCAAATCTCAATGAGCTTCTCCATTTCTTCCCATAATATTTTCTTTTTCAAGATTTAAGATCTACAGGAAAAAGGCTACAGTACAGTTTCTCTGACTTGGAAATTGCCCTTAGCATTGTTAGTTACCACAAGAATATGAAAGGACCACAGGTGGGGATGGGAGGGGGAACACCCCAAAAACACCACAGATGTTCGTTGTTTTGCTTATGAAATTAACATTTTCTCTCAATGAGAATACCAAAACCCATTCTTATAAATATGTCACATAAATTATTACAACTATTCTGGAAATGTACTTTAGCTATACCTAGAAATAGACTAATAAAGGTTTATATTAGTAACTTCATAGAGAAATTGTCATAAGGAACTAATCTGAAATATTGGTACAAAATTATCTACAAGAAGAAAAAAACAGGGTATTTGATAAAATTCCAGGTAAAACTATTATATATAGTTGTATTTTAATCTCAGATCTTTTACTCAGAAAATTAGGAATCTAGAGTCCAGCTTCAGTATGAGATGGAGCAGCAAAATCCTTGTCTCCAGAGGCAAGTTGGTTTCATCCTCTACAGAGCAGACTCATTTGTTCTTTGAGTCTTCCTCTCTTGTGCTGTCTGTCCAGCTTTCCAAGTATGATGTCTCTCTCTAAGAACTGGTCTCTCCTGGCAATACATCCAAACTATGTCAGACGGATCTTCAAAATCTTTTCCTCTAAGGAGTAGCTTAATTTCACCCTCTCCAGGATGGACCTGTTTGTTCTCTTATCATCCCATGGTATATTCAATGCTCTTCTCCAGTATCACAATTCTTCTGTCATCCTTACTCATTGTCCACCTTTCTGGTACATAGCAACTAATTGTAAAAATCGTGACCTACATCAGGAGCACCTTAGTTTCTAGACATCTTTGCACTTCAGCACTCTAGAGAGGTCCCTGACAGTAGACTTTCATAATCCAATTTGTCTTTGGATTTACTGGCTGCTGGTTCCAAGACTTATTGTGAATCTGAGTAAACTGAAAATGGTTAACAGTCTTAATCTTTTTTCCATTCTGTCTTGGTTCTGCCAAATGGCCCAGTGCTGAGAATCTTTGTTTTCTTGATACTGAGCTTCGGTCCATATTGGAGACCACAGTCTTTGGCTTTCTGCAGAAGATGCTTCAGGTCTTCCTTAGTTTTAGTGAGCAAGGTTGCGTTATCTGCACAATCCAAGTTGTTGATAAATTTCCCTCCAGTTCTGATGCCTTATTCCTCCTCATAAGGACTAGCCTCCCGAATGATCTGTTCAACATACAGGTTGAGGAGAAAAAAAAATACGCAGTAAGTGGAAGGCATTTAAAAGTCTTTAGTGTACACACTATCCTGTTGGTGTATATCAGGTTATATGTTGGGCTGCCAACCAAAAAATCAGAAGTTTGAACCCACCAGCCTCTCTGCTGGAGAAGCATAAAGAAGTCAGATCCTACAATGATTTACAGCCTCAGAAACATTATAAGGAACTTTTAATGTGTCCTACATTTTGACTAGAGTATTATTTACACCACAACTAGATATACGATAAAGTGTAATCGGGGTAGTTAAAGCAAAACAAAATAAAACTCAAACATCTGAAGACATATGGTCAAATTAAGAACACTATATAACTTACAGTGGAGGTTATTTTTTCCTCCAATTTTTCTCTTATTACATTTTGAGAAAATATTTCATCTCACATACTTTGTGCATATTGTTAAGAAGAGGCTAATGTTTGGAAAAGTGGAGAGGTAAGTCTTCGACAAGATAGGTTGATACGGTTACTGCCACAGTGGACGCAAGTGTATCAAAGATGATGATAATATCACAGGACAAGACAGGACAGGGCTCAGGTCTGATGTTCATAGGATAGCTGTGAGTTCTACTCAACTCCACAAAACCTAAAAACAACAAATGTTTACAAAGTTAATTTTATTTACATGCAAACATTCCTATAAATTCTGTTTTATAAATGGAATCATAATATCCACAATATAATCATTCTTCTCACTTCCACCCTGTGATTTTTTTCCTGTCATTTATCATTCTATTCTATAATTTTATATGTCTTTACAGCTGTTATCCTTCTTTCAAATCATTGGTTATTCTAAGAAATGAGTACCTGTTAGTATTATTGTTCATATTACTTGGGATAAAATTGAGTCACAGCAGTGAATTTTGTTCCACATTCAAAGGGTGACTTGGAGGTTCCACTAATTTCTACTTGTCTCTAGAGAACATTCTACTGTTAGTGCTTTAAAGTAGTCAGTAGTGTTTTCCAGACACTGATTCTTTTCTCAAGGTCATGGATGTTTGCTTGGTTTAACAGTCTTCAGGATTAATATATTTTGTGCATCTTTGTTTTTCTACCCTACACTCCTCTTATTTTTTTTTTTAATTCCTAGAGAATGAGAAACCAAGTTATTTCTTAGAAGGACATTTGAGAGTTTCTAAGGTTACAGTCATTAATCAGCAATATAAGATATAGATGTTTGTCTTTCTGGACTATATTATGCCAGTTGACATGAAGTTGCCTGAGTCTATGATTCTAAATTCTAATATCACTAACTCATTCTATCAGAGCTTCTGACTTTGATCAAGAAGTTTATATATATTTTCCCTTTGTGGCTTCTGTTATGTACATGGAAATATAGAAAGCATATACTAATATAAATATCACCTGCCAAGCCACGCAAGGTCATGATTGCAGTCTCTTTCAATTGCACATATCTGCTTTTCTTGCCTGAATACCTATATATCCACATGCAGATAACACAGGATTATATTACCACAGTTACCTTTGTTTTGCTATCTCTATTTTTTTTTATATTTTACCCCATAATTAACAACTGAAGGAAGTTTATAAGTATATAATGATTGCTTTGTTTTCAGTAAATTGATTAACAGTTTTCAAAGTATTAATCTTATTATTACTTTTAATTTATCTCAATAATAAACTGAATATAATAGAATAATTTATCTTTCAAACTTCTTTAGAACCACTTATTTTTTTAAACTTAGAAAACTATTATTTGAACATTTATTATGTTCATATTATGAATGTGTAATATTTTTATTTCTGTTATCCAGTATACTTTTCATCAAATATTTATTCTGCCATAGATTAGAGTAGGTAGCAATTAGGAACAAAAGGGCAGTGGACCAGTGCTGAGTTATTGAAATGAGAGAAATTCACATTCACTGAGTATATCTTTGGATTGTTGTTGTTAGGTGACATTGAGTTGAGTATAACTCATAACAACCTTATGAACAGCAAATTTGAATCTTGTCCTATACCGGTGCCATTCTTATCATCTCTGATACACTTGAGCCCTTTGTTACAGTCACCATGTCAATCCATCTCAATGGGCATACAGAAATAAAGATCATCCCCAATAATGACAGACTATAGAGGAGTTTCACAGATTACTAATTATACCTGTTCTTAAGTGCATCTTCAAATTTAATTTGTAGGTAAGTAGAAACAGGACTCTATGATTCTTATCCAGCTTTACTTTAATTCAAGGAGAAGTTCTGGTGGGATATCACTTTACCGCTGGACCTGCCAACTGCTCCTTGGGAGACAGATGGGTGACCTTTCCCCAAACTGATTTACAGCTGCAAAAACTCAATGGAGGATTGCTATGAGTCAGAAATGATTTAACATCAATGGGTGATTTTTGTACTTAGTATAAGAAAAAGCTCAGCACGATTTCACTCAAAATCTTCATGTGCAGCAAATGAAGGGTTTGTGGTAAGAATTTACTGCAAATAGAGATTGGCTGCAGCATTTAAATTTGGGGGGGGAAATCATTTAATGTTGTACGACCAAGAAAATTTGTCATTAAATTTTACATCCATAATATAGGGATTGTCTGAAGACTATGAGTAATGTAAATCTCTTGTATGTGATCTAGATCAGTTGAAATCAACTGGATAGCAATTGATAATATAAACAATTGAGAGTATCATTATTCTAATTTACTGTCCAGTCTCATGCAACTCCTAGCAACCCTTTGCACAATAGCTCTGAACCTTGTCCTATCCTGAGTAAATCTCACAGTCTCTACTACATATTATTCCATTACTCCAGTTACTGTGTCAATTCATCTAATCCAAGGTCTTCCTCTCTTGTACTGTCATCCACCCTCCCAAATATGGTGTCCTTCTTCAGGGACTGGTCCCTTCTGGTAACATGTCTAAAATACGTCAGATGTGGCTTTAAAATCTGTGCCTCCAAGGAGCAACCTGGTTTCACTCTCTTCAGGACAGACCTGTTTGTTCTCTTGGCAGTCCATGGTATATGTTCAGTGCTCTTTGCCAGCACTACAAATCAAAGCATAAATTCTTCTTCTGTCACCCTTATTCATTGTCCTGATCTACGATATGTAACAAGTAATTTCAAAGACCATGAACTGGATCAGGTGCATTTTAGTGTCTAGACTAATGTAATTGCTCTTTAGCACTATGGAGAGGTCTCTGAGAGCAGATTTTCTCAATGTAATTTATCTTTTGACTTCTGACTACTGGTCCCCAAACTGTTGATTGTGGAACTGAACAAGTTGAAATTGTGAACTATCTCAATCTCTTCTCCATCTATCATGGTGCTTCCCTTTGGCCTGGTGGTGAGAATATTTGTTTTCTTGATGTTGACCTTCAAACCATAAAACTGTAGTCCTTGGCCTTCTGTAGCAAATGCTCCAGTTCCTCAGTTTCAGCAAGCAGTATTGTATCATCTGCATGATGCAGATTATTGATAAGTCTTCCTCTAATTGTGATGCCACATTCCTCTTCATAAAGTCTAGACTTCGGAATGATCTGTTCCACATATAGATTGAAAAGATATAAAGACAGAATGCATCCTTGATAGTCAATCTATTATAATCATGACACTTTAATCATGTATAATATAGGTTGTATTTTATTCTATGAAGTAATTGTCCACTGTTATTGTGTACCATTGAGTCAGAACCAACTCATAGATGGCTCTCCAGTGGGTTTTCTGAACCAGTAAATTGCAAGAGAGGATATTGCCCTTCTGTTTCCTATGGAACAGTTGGTGGATTTGAACAGTGTACCTTTGAGATAGCAGTGTAGTTTCTTTTGACTAGGTCACCAGTAATAATTTTTAAAACTTCCAAGGAAGAACTTTGTAGTTTTAACTTCAAACTTATTTATCAAATATATCCACTTTACATTCATTACTTCTATGAAATCCCTTGAAAGAGAGTCTTCTTAGAAAATGAACTAACATTTAAACTATGCAACACTTTATGCTCTCATAGTTCTAGAAAATCAAGAGCAAAGCAAGTAATTTTTTAAAAAAATAACCAACTTTTCAAAAAATATGATGACAGAGATCAGAAGATAGATTTAAACAAAACATCGAAAGATCAATAATAGTGAAACCAAGCTTAAAGGTTGGCAATCCAAATCAGACATAGGTACTTTGGAATACAGGCCTTGTGATCTATTCCTGAAATGCCACAGCAAGTAACAGAAGATCCTATAGTAGAACAAAATTAACAAAGAACAAGTAGATTTATTCCACGAATTCTAGAAATTGATAGGAACAAGTTTATTTGAGAGAAAGAAAATGTGGAAATATATATGTTTGAAGTGTGTGTGTGTGTGTGTGTGTGTGTGTGTGTGTGTGTGTCTGTCTGGAATTCATGAGATAAGTCTACTTGTTTCCTAATAATTTTGTTCTACTATAGGATCTACTGTTAAATAGGTCTGTCAAATTTCTTCTTGTAGACTAGGATTCTGTAGCTCCATCACACAAACGTTGGGCCTGTTGCCAGGAGAGACTGGTCCTTGGAGAAGGACATCAAGCTTGGATGGGTGGAGGGACAGTGCAGGAGAGGAAGATACTGTATAAGATGGATTGATAGAGTAACTGGGGCAATGAGGGTTGTTGTGTCAGAGGGTCAGCTATGGGTTGGTTCTGACTCTATGGTACACAACAAGAACAAAGCACTTAGATTCTTTGATCTCTTTACAGAGTACTTGTGTGGATGAAAAGGTCTTTATCATTCTACACCCTACAAATGAAAGAAAGTTTCTAATTGAGAGATATATATCAAATGCATGCACCCATTATATAAAAGAATATTAGTAAAATTCTAGCCAAAAACAATTCTCTGCATGGTCAGTTTCGTAAGTGGCAGTTAATGGAAAACTATTTAATTACACCAGATGGTCAATTCAGTGGTTAGCCAATTTATAGAATGATTAATTGTGTAAATTGTTATTTTTTAACTATTTAAAATTTTTTATAAAGACAGTTGATAGTCTATAGTATTTTTATAATATTAATTCCTGCATTAAGCAAAGGAACCCATGAATATATTGTTGAAACTTTAAGAAGAATATATGAACAAAGAATACAGACCTAAGAAAATATGCATTTAATGCATTCTATAAGAGGAAACACTGCATGGTTCAAAATCAGGAAAAGTGTATGTCCAGGGATGCAGCCTATCTCCATAAATTTTCATCTATATTAGCAATAGATAATCTGGGAGGTTGAGCTCTATGAGGAGGAATGTGGCATCAGAATTGGAGGAAGATTCACCAACAACCTGCATTATGCAGATCATGCAAACTTCCTTGCTGAAACTGAGGAGGACTTGAGGCATATGGTTGTAGATCAAGGGCTATAGCCTTCAATGGATTGAAGCTCAACAATCAATAAAACAAAGATTCTAACTACTTGGCCAATTGACAGCATCATTCTAGATGGTGACGAGATTGAGATTGTTAACAATTACAGCTTGTTTGGCTCCACAATCAACACTTTTTGTACCAGCAGCCAGAAAATCAAAATACAAATTTCATTGGGAAAATCTGCTGTCAAAGACCTCTCCAGAGGACTGAGAAGCAACAGTTTCAGTCTAGAAACTAAAGTGCATCTGATCCAAGCCATAGTCATCACAATTACTTACTATGCATCAGAGAGCTGTACAACGACTAAAGATGATAGAAGAATCAATGCCTTTGAATTATGGTGCTGGAGAAGTGTATTGAATATACCAAGGACTGGTAATAGAACAAACAGATTTGTCCTAGAGAGGGTGAAGCCATGCTGCTGCTTGGAGACAAGGAATCTGAAGCTTTGTCTGACATACTTTAGGCACATGACAAGGAGGGAGTCGTCCTTGGAGAGGAACATCACACTTGGAAAGGTAAAGAGACAGTGCAAGAGAGGAAGACCTTGGATGAGATGGATTGACTCAGGCTCAGTGTCTGGGGTAATGAGGGTAGACATTTCAGAGACAAGGAGGTTAGCTCAAGATAGAGCAGGGATCACGATAGAACAGTTTACATAGGGTAGTTATGAGTCACAAGCAACTTGATGGCATATAACAGCAACAACATAAACTGTATGTGCTCTGGTGGCATAGTGGTAAGAAGCTGTCATGTAACTCCAATCCCAAGAGCATGTTGTTGGAATCTACCAGCTACTCTGTGAGAGAAAGGTAGGCAATCTCCTCTTGTGCAAGTTATTGCCTCTGACAACTCACTGGAGTGTCAGCTATGGGCTCGTTCTGACTCAAGGGCACCAACAAGAACATAAGATTATGTAGCAGGCATCATACTTTTCTTGACACAGTGAACCAATGATCAAAGGAAACTTAAAATCTAGTTTCTAGCATTGTATAACGTATAATTTTAAATATTATTATACCTCATCCATTGCTATTGTGGTTATTGTTGTTAGGTGCTGTTGACTTGAATAAGAGCCATAGCGACCCTGTGAAAAACACGAGCAGGTATTTTTGAAATCTGTCTCAGCCTGTGCCATCTTCACACTTCCTGACACAGCATAGCCCATTACAGAAGTTACTGTGTCAAAAAATAATAATAATAAAAAAAAAGAAGTTACTGTGTCAACCCACCTGGATGAGTGTGTTTCTCTCCTTCACAGACCCTCTCTCTTTCAAAGCATTATGTCCCTCTCCAAGTAATAGCCTCTCCTAGCAACATGCTCAGAGTATGCGAGGAGAAGCTTTGTTATTTTTGCCTCCAAGGAGTACTCTGGCTGCACAAACATATTATGTTTATTCTTTTGACAGTCCATGAGATGTTCAGTACTCTTCTCCAATGCCACAGCTCAAAGATATTAAATTCTTTCATTATCCTTATTTGTTTTTCAGGTCATGTATGCATAGCAAGTGATCAGAAAGACCATGGCCTGAATCAGGGACACCCTCGTGCTCAAACTGGTATCATGGCTTTTCAACAGTTTGAAGAGGTCCTTAACTGCAGACTTATCTAGTGCAATATGTGTTGTGCTTTCCTGATTGCTAGTTTCAGAGGTGTGGATCCAAGTAAGAAGAACTTCTTTGTAGTTTAATCTTTTTTTAATATAAGAATTTTTGTTTTCATGATGTTGAGACACATTCTATATTAAAGGCCATATTCTTTGATCCTCTGCAATAAGTGCTTCAAGCTCTCCTCATTTTCAGAAAGCAAGCTTGGGTCATCTGCATAATGCAGGTATTTGTGAGTCTTCATGTTATCCTGATGCCACATTCTTCTTCATAGAGTCCACCTTTCGAATTATTTGCTCAGCATACAGATTGGATAGGTATGGAGAGAGAATACAACCTTCTTAATTTGAAACCATTTAGTGTCCCCTCGCTCTGTTTGCACAACAACCTCTCGATGTAGGTATATGTTTCACAGAACCACAATAAGTGCTCTGGAAACTGTTATGATCCACACAGGCAAATAAAGCATAATCATCCTTATATTCTTTACTTTCAACCAGTATCTATCTCGCATCAGCAGTGATATACTTGGTTTTAGGGCCAATTCTAAATCCTGCTTGAATTTCTGGATGTTCCCTATCTATGGACTATTATAGCCATTTTTGCTTTCAGCAGTATTTTGCTTGCATGTGATAGTGATGATATTATTCAATAGTTTCCACATTCTGTTGAATCACCTTTCTTGGTGATCTAACACTGTTGACTTGTTTCCAACTCAAAGCATACCCACAGTGGGTTTCCAAAATTGTCAATCTTTAGTTACAGAGGCTTCCCATCTTTGACTTAAGGAGTGATTGAACTGCTGGTCTGTCAATTGTTATTGTTGTTAACACACATGGCCAAGCTTGCTCCAATTTATAAAGGCCCCTATGTACAACAGGAAGCCTTGCCTGAACCTCTGCCATTCTCACAATTTCTGCTGTGCTAATATCTGTTACTGAAGTCAATATCTAATCCATCTCCTTAAGGGTCTTAATCTTCTCTGATCATCACCTTTACAATAAAAATGTCCTTTTCCAAGGATTGGCTGGCCCGTCCTGATACATACCCAACCTATGTGAACTGAAATGACATCATCCTTGTCTCTAAGGAATACTATAGCTGCACTTGAACTGAGATGCCTGCCTGCCTTTCTCTCTCTCTCTCTCTCTCTCTTTCTTTCTTTTGTGTGCATTCAATACCCTTCATCAACACTATAAAGAATAAAGTCTTCTTCAGCTTTCCTTATTTATTGTCTAACTTTCATAACAATATGGAAGAACTGAAAATACTATGGTATGGGTCAGACATGCCTATTTTTTTTAATTTATTTTTTGTGTGTGTACTGTCAAATAGGATCTAACAGGTACAGGAGGAGATTGTCCCCGCTTATCCAGCAGAGCATCTGGTGAATTTAAACTACTCACCTTTGGGAAGACTTGTTGTTTTGTTGTTATGTGCCATCAAGTCGTTTGCGACTCATAGCGACCCTATGTACAAGACCCCTAAACGCCGTTCTATCCTGTGCTAACCTCGCTGTCTCAAACACATTCATTCCCATCACTCCACTCACAGAATTGATCCATCTCATTGAGGGTCTTCCTCTCCTGTGCCATCACTCCACTCTCCCAAACATGATGTCCCTCTCCAAGGACCAGTCCCTCCTTGCAACATGCCCAAAGTATGTCAGATGAAGCTTCATAATCCTTGACTCCAGGGAACATTCTGGCTTCACTCTCTCCTGGAGAAACCTGTTTGTTGTCCTAGCAGTCCATGGTATATGCAACACTCTTCTCCAACACCACAACTCAAAGGCATCACTTCTCATTCTATCATCCCTATTCACTGTCCAACTCTCCGATGCATAGTACGTAATTTGCAAAGACTATGGCCTGGATCAGGCTCACCTTAGTCTCCAGCCTGACGTCGTTGCTCTTCAGTACTCTTGAGAGGTCCCTCACAGCTGACTTTCCCAATGCAATTCATCTCATGATTTCCTGGCTGCTGTTACCAAGAGTGTTGACTGTGGAGCCAAGTAAACTAAAACTGTTAACTACCTCAATCTTTTCACCATCCATACTGATGCTGCCAATTGGCCCAGTGGTTAGAATCTTTGTTTTCTTGATATTGAACTTCATAATGAAGACTGCAGTCCTTGACCTTCTGCAGCAAGCGCTTCAGGTCCTCCTCAGTTTCAGGGAGCAAGACTTATCTAATTTTTTTAGTTACTAGCTTCTCAAATTATTTGGTCAGCATGTAATCATGATTGATAAAAGATACAAACCAGATGCAAAATTTTCCTGATTTTAAACTATGCAATCAATATCTGCTTGCTCTGTGTGAAAGACTGCTTCTTAGTTTATTTACTAGTTCTGAGTTAGCATAATTAAATGTCCTGAACTTCCTATTTTTCTCAATATTATCCATAATTTGTAATGATCCACACAGTGAAGTTCAATTGTATAGCCTTTTAAAAAACTAGGTTTTTTAGTGTTCTTTACAATATTTTAGGTATTCTCTACTTGAGTTCTGGTGGCCTAGTGGTAAGAAACAACACAGCAATCCCAATGACAAGCAGTTGGAATACACCAGCTGCTCCATGGAAGAAGGATTAATAATCTCCTCGCAAGTCATTTACTATCTCTGAAAACCTAATGGAGATGGAGGGTCAGCTATGGGTTGGTCCTGACTCAACAGTGTACAACTACTTGAACTAAGTTTCATCTGATATCAGCAATATATCACTCTGTTTTAGACCCCATCCTAAATCCAAGTTGAATTGTGGTAGCTGTTTGTTAAAGTATTGCTTTAATAATTTTTAAAATGTTCTTCAAAAAGGTCTTAATTTATATGATATTGTTATGTAATGTTTGCTATCTGGTGGATCACCTTTTCTTGGAATGGACATAGATATTCAACTCTTTCAGTGGTTGAACAGGTAGCCATCTTTAAGATTTCTTGGCGTAAATTAGTGAGTACTTCTAGGGCTGTATCTGTGCACTGAAATGTTTGCAGAAACAGAGGAAGACCTGAAGCACTTGCTGCAGAAGATCAAGGACTGTAGTGTTCAATACAGATTTAAGCTCAACATCAAGAAGACAAAGATCTCACCACTGGGGCAATTGACAACACCATGATAGATGGATAAGAGATTGAGGTGTTAGCAAGTATTGCTTGCTTGGGTCCACAATCAACACTCTTAGCACCAGCAGTTAGGAAATCAAAAGACAAATAGCACTGGGAAAAGCAATGATTTCAGTCTAGAGATTAAAGTACACCTAGGCCATCCGTGGTCTTTGCAATCACTGGCAATGCATTAGAGAGCTGGACAATGACTAAGGATAACAGAAGAATTAATGCTTTTGAGCTGTGGGTGCTGGAGAAGAGTCTTGATCACACTCTATGGATAGCCAAGAAAACAAATAGGTCTGTCTTGGGGAGAGTAAAACCAAATTTCTCCCTGTAGGCTAGAATTTTGAAGCTTCATCTTACATTCCTTGAGCATGTGGTCAAGAGGGGCCAATTCTTGGAGAAGGACATCATGCTCAGAGGGGTGAAATGGCAGACCGGAGACATGATGACTTGTAACAATAAACAACAGTCTTTTTTTATTTCCAGAGTCTCTTTTATTTTACTATTTTTATTAATGACTCCAATACAGCTTGGATTTCTTAATTACTACACATTCTTGATCAAATATTACTTCTTAAAATGGCTTAAATGTCACCCAATTTTTTTGGTTATTCTTTTGCTTAATGGCCTGCAATATAACAGACTGTGTCACAGATTTTAAAATATAATTACTTGTTGAGTTGCTGACATACAAGCTCAGTAGTTTGAATCTATCAGCTGATCTTAGACACAAAGATGAGGCTCTTATAAAGATTCATAGTTTCAGAAGCTGGTGGAGGGACAGTCATGAGTCAGAACTGACATAATAGGAGTGGCTTTATACTTTTTTTTAATTTTGTTTTTCAGAGTTCTTTAAAATTTTTAATTTCTTTGTGGTTACTTGCATGGATGCAAAGTAGATATTGTGGTTGTTGTTGTGTGTCATAGCTGCAACTTATGTTGTTGTTGTTGATTGTCTTCAAATAGAGTACAACTGTCAACATTTATCAAAGTTTATAGAGTTTCTAGGGCATGTTGTTTAGGAAGTGAACCCTATATACAATAGCTAAGAATTCTAGCCATCTTGATCCAGTCTTACTCTCTCCGACAGGCCTATTTTCATAACTCCAATTTCTGAGTCAATGCATTTCTTCCGTGGTCTTCATCTCCTCTGTCCTTCCACTCTTCTAGGAATGATGTCATTCTCCAGGAAAACGTCTCTCCTGGCCATATGCCCATGGTGTGTATAATGGAGATTCAAAATTCTTGCCTCCAAGGAGCAGCCTGGTTTCACACTCTCCAGGACAGACCTTTTTGCTTACTTTGTAGTCCATAGTATGTTCAATACTCTCAGCATCACAGCTCAAAGGCATCAATTCTTCTTCAGTCATCTTTGATCATTGTGACGTTCTCTGATTCACAGCAAATAATTACAAAGACCGTGGGCTGAATCAGGTGCACAGTAGTCTCCAGATGACATTATTACCCTTTAACACTTTAGAGGGATCTCTGACAGCAGATTTCCCTAGGACAATCCATCATTTGAGTTCTTGCCTGTTGTGCCAAGAGTGTTCATTGTGGATCCGAACAAGTTGAAATTACTAACAACCTCAATCTCTTTTCCATCTGTCATGGTGCCACCAATTGGCTCAGTGGTGAGAATCTTGGTTTTCATGATGCTGAGTTTCAATTCATATTGAAGACTACAGTCCTTGACTTTCTGCAGCAAATCCATTAGGTCTTCCTTAGTTTCTGAGAGCAAGGCTGCACCATCTGCATAGTATAGGCTGTTGATGAGTCTTTGTCCATTTTTTTATGCCACATTTCTCTTTATACAGTCCAGCCTCATGAATTATCTGCTTTATGTATACATTGAAAAGGTATGGAGATAGGACACATGCATGGCACACACATTTCCAAATTTTGAACCATGCAGTACTTCCTGTCTCTGTTCTGAAGACACATTCTCAGTCCCAATATAGGTTTTGCGTGAACACAATCAAGTGTTCCAGGTTCCCCATTCTTCTTAAGGTCAGCCACAATTTGTTGTGATCCACACAGCCAAATGCCTTTGCATAGTCAATGAAATATAAATATTCCTCTGGCACTCTTTAAGCCAAGAGCCATCTGACATTGGCAATTATCTGAAATTTTTAAAAGTGACAAGAAAAAAAATAAATCCATATGGGTGGAAAATTTTTGCAATCAGTAACAGGCCTAAGGGTTTCAATTCAGCATTTCATGTCTGAAGTATTAAAATATGCCTTTTGTTTAACCAAATGAAGCCACTATAGGAGCCAAAGACAACTGTTCAAGCATGAGGGGATTTCAAAACAGAAGCCTTCTCAAACTGTCAGGTTTGTTTGAGCATTCACAACCTCAGCAGGCATACCAGAAGGAAGTCTCTCCTATATAGGGAAACCTTGACTCTGGACAATTTCTTGAGGAAGAACTGAAAAAAAAATTGATATTGTGTTCCTATAACAGAGATAGCACAGGTAAACAAACAAACAAACAAACAAACAAACAAAAACACTATCTTTTCATATTTTAGGAAAATAGAAGTCTAAATTCATGGTGCCAAACTCTGTCAATTCTAAAGGGAGATTCATGTTTCCATGTATGTTCCGTATTCTTTGGAGATCTCCATGAGTATCAACTGACCCCTGAGTTAAACAACTTCTTAGAGGACCTGTGTTCAAACATTCGTTTTCCAATCTAAGCAATTTTTTGGTCCCTAGTTTTTCTCTGTAGGCTCCCTTTCCTCCTCTTCTATTTTTTTGTGAGTGAAAAGGGGCTACAGGACAAACTCTAAGGACACATCTTTGTATGTGTTCAGGGTAGTCTTGAAAATAAAGGATGTTTCATGCTACCCTTAATTTTTTTATAAATATCTGGTTTATCACAAGGAATTATTACATAGTTTACATAGTTTTGATATTAAATCATTACATAACTATGTTTTGATAGAGACACAAGATGAAATGTTAAACTTGTAGGTAAACTAAATAGGTGTTGAATATATTGTATAAAATAATAACAATATATAATCTGGTATGTGTTAAAAATCAAGTAGACCTTAAATAATCTTAACTGATCATATTATGCTAACATATTGTAATGCAAGTATAATATACATGCTGATTTTGCTAGTTAGGAAATTAAATAGAAAAAAAAATGTCCTATCATGTTTGGAAGGGTAGAGGTTCATTTTATGAAAGAAAGACCCTTGAGGTGGATCGACACAGTGACTCTAGTATCGAGTCAGGTGTTTCAGAGACAGTGAGACTCGCTCAGGGTAGGTCAGGGTTCAGAGCCATTGTTCCTAGGTTCACGATGAGTCATGCTTATCTTGATGTTACATTATAATAAGAACAATAATAAACAGTAATGTTTATATGTATCTTAAAATACAAAAAGCTATCTTGTGCCATATTGGCTAATATTAAGGTTCATCAAGATTTTGAAGTACAATATTAATTTCAATTCTTCAAAAACATTGGAATTCTGTCAACCTTTTCCCCCCATTTTATTTTAGATTTATTTGTATATGAAATTTGTAAACATTATCATTCATTTACATTGAATTTTACCCATTCCTACATCACATTCTGTTTTAATCACTCCTGTATATTGTGTTTCATAAAATTAATCACCACTGATCCATGCCTACTATTATCATGTCTTAGTAGTCAGATCTTCACTGATTTTTTCTTGTTCTTTTATTGTGCCCCATTGTTATGTTAACCAAAATCTCATATCGTAGTGGGGTTTTTTTTTACACCTTTATATAGTCATTAAAACCCCTGAAATTGCATTTTTCTCCATTTTATAAAAATTTATATTGGTTTGCATACATTTGTATACATTGTGTTTCATTCATATGCACTGCCTTTTAAACATTCTTTCATTCACATTGTATTTCACAGGATCATTCCCATACATTACGTTTTTTAAAACCAATTGATCTATGTCCATGATTACACTATCTTTTGAGGTCCACACTAGATCTTTCTTAATTCTTTAACTCCCTCCTTCCACCCACCAAACTCTACCACCCGGTGATTTCCACCTACTTTCCAATTTCAGTTCCCCTCTCTCCATCCCCTTTTCCTTCTGGGCTTTTATGCACATTGTACTAGTTATTCTTTTTTTGTATGTTCTAATGGTCTACTTCTGTTTACTTTTGAAGGTAATCTAACATATGTTTATGACAGACATATTTTATTATATTAGTTATGTTGTATCAGTACATAGATATGGTGCATATACATAGAAGAGGAAGACCTTGGATGAGATGGGTTGACATAGTAACTAGGGGAATGAAAATAGGTGTGACAAAGTCAATTAGACTGGCTCAGGATAGGGCAAGGGCCAGAGCTGTTGTACATAGGGTCACCATGAGTCAAAGGTGATTCAATGGCACATAACAACAATAATATACAGTGTATTAATAGTATCTGAATATATCAATACACAATATCTAAATATTATTATGTTAAATACATAGACCTTGAATATTTATTTTTAGGTGTACAAATATCATCTCTGTAAGTTTCTAGTTTTTCTTCTACTATGGACACTTAGTATTTCTAAGGTTCTGGAGATAATTTCTCAAAATCAGTTTGGGAGTAAACCTAATATTCTAAATTAAACTCATGATGGTAAAATGAATTTACCAAAATATATTCAACATCTCTGTGAACCAAAGCCAGTGAGTTTGCTTAAGTTAGTTCAGACAGATTCAGATTAAATCTGAGCTCATGGTCCCTAGCCAAATAAAATAAAAGGCCAAAATCTTGATATTGTCAGAATATTCTTAATAATTTTAACATCTGTTATTTCAGAGTCTTCTCTCAAAAAAATAGGGAGAACAAAGAGACTATTTGTTTTAAAAAGTTCCTTGTTTTTGAACCATATCCTAGTTTGTTATTCAGAACCTAGGCTATAATTAACATCTTTTTAGAAATTTAAATGGATTGAATCATAGAATTCAAAGTAATAATAGTATTTTGAGTGAAACAGCATCAGTAATAATTACTAGTTTCCAGATACTAAAAGTAAGTATATAGATACTAAAACAAATTTTCCTTGAGTTTTTTATTAGTAGGTACATTAATAGGAAACAGATGGTATATTCTCTTAGGATAATTAAAATACAGTTTAGATTATGGATTGATTACACAGTTATAAATTGGGTACAGAGGAAGTAACCATAAGTGAGAAATAAATGGAGCTAGCAGCAGAGCCATTACCATTGTTAGACTCAAAGGACATGGACAAGAAGAGGGTACAAGAACCTGGGAGAACAGAGATGAGCTAGATTGATTCAGTGACTGAGGTAGTGGGGATAGGTATGTCAAAGACAAAGTTGGCACAGGGTACAGAACTACTGTTCATAGGGTCACTATGAGTTGCATGTGACTCGATGGCACATAACAACAACAAACAACATATTCCATTTTTCCTTAGAAGTAAATGGTGGTATTTTGAACATACTTTAAATATTTTATGAATACATAAAAGCAGACAAATTCCAATTTTAATACCATGAACATTCATTTTTTGCTAAAACTCATGGTTGTTTCCCTGATAAAATAAATCACATCACTATACTCAGATAAGTTCCATTAAAAGTCTTTAAACATATTTTCCAGATCTTATGTTGCTGTTGTTGTAATATGACAGTTCTGAAGCCTGTCCTATTCTGAGCTGGTCTCACTGATTCTGACACACCTACCCACATTGCCCCAGTTACTGTATCAATGCGTCAAATAACAAATTGTTAAAATGTTGTTGTTAGACCCCTTTGAAACTATGACTCTCAGAGCAACCCTATAGGCAATGGATCTGAATTCCTATGCCATTCTCATCATATCAGATATGCTTAAATCCATTATGTGTCAATCCATTTCATGAAGGGTCTTTCTTTCCTTTGCTTATCCTCAATCTTTGGAAGCATAATATACTTTTACAAGGACTAGAGCTCATACTATGTGGCATGAAGTTTCAGCATTCTTCACTCTAAGCAGCATACTTTTCCCAAGACTTATTTAGTCTTTCTTTGGCAGTTTGTGGGATATTCAGTACTCTTCTCCAATACAACTCAAAGTCAGCAATTTTTTTGTCATCTTAACTCACTGTCGAATTTTCAGACACATAGCAAGTAATTAAAAAGATAATGGCTTATATCAGATGTATCTTGGTTTTTGTACTGACATCATTACTCCTTTGCATCTTGGAAAGATCATTAAGTACAGATTGTCCCAAGGCAACATGTCTTTAGACTTCTTGATTACTTGTATCCAGGATGTTGATCGTAGATCCAATCAAGGGGAAATTGTTGATAATTTCAATCTTTTCTCAATTAATCATGATACTACCTACTGGACCACTAGTGAGATTTCTTTTTTCTTGATGTTTAGATGAAGGCTATGTTTAATCTTCTGCAGCAAAAGAGTTAAGTCTTCTTTACTTTCTGTAAGCAAGGTTGTATCATCTGCATGTCAGAAGTCATTGATGAGCCTTTCTCTGATACTGATGTCACATTATTCTTCATAAAGTCCATCTTTTAGAATTGTTTGTTCATAATACAGATTGAATAGGTATGGGGAAAGGATATAACACTGACCCACGAACTTATTATTTTAAACAATGCAATGTTATCTTGCTCTGTTCAGACAACAGCTTCTTGGTCTAGGTTTTGCATGACATATTTTTTCCAGTCACCAGTTACTATTAATTTTTAAATAACTAAATTTAAATATGAATATTTAGATAGATAGATATAATATAATTTGTTAAATGGCTAAATGATAAAATACTAAGATAGTAAACAATTAATATTTAAGCCAGGGTCTACATTGTAAAGTCCCACTCATTATTCTCAAAGAGATTTATAAAATTATAAGATTTATCTCTCCTTTAAGTAAATAAGGATAACTTTTAACTTGTTTTAATTCTATGAACTACTTAATAAATAAAATCTTACTATTTTGGTTAAATAACAAGCAGGATTAATACATACAATTTTGTTTCTAACTATATATATATAAATGGCATGGGAAATTTTTATTGATTTTAAATGATACTTATACATGCTATTTCTGAAACCACATTGACTTGTATAAACTTTCTTACAATTATTATTTGTATTATAACATTGTTAATATTTATAAATTCATAATAACTACTTTAAACCTCTTTATCTATAAAAATAGGTGAAAAATACCAACTTTATCAAAAGAAGAAAACAAAAAAATATCACAGGTAAATACTATGCTTATATAATTCTCTTCAACATGTATTCAACTCTTCTCAATATCTACAATATACTCACAGACGAAATTTACTTCCAGAAATTTCTTTCCAGAAGAAAGCAAACTCAGATTTCTGATTTCAATTTGAAATATTTCACCAAGTTATTTATCTGGAATATGGTATCAGTGGTAAAAGTGTATGGTGGACTTATTTGTTCATAAAATACCTGATAAAAGTTAGGTGACTACACAGAACATACCAGAGTCATGATCTCTCAACTCATTTGATAAATTTTATTTTATTAAAATAACATAATACTGGGTATTTATCTAAACATCTTAAATCTTTATTCCAGGTAAAGATCTTTGACTGAAGAATTATTTCCACATTATTCTAATCAATGAGTCTCTCTTCTCTTTCCATCCTTCAGCAAACTATCAACATACTCTGCGAAGATAAATTAAATTATTTGATCAATCAATCAGTTATCTTATCAAAGCCTTCTTATATATCCCTATCTCACTCAGAGTGAACAGTAAAATCTTACAATCATCCTAAAAAAGTTTAATTCTCAAATTTAAAGTCAGAAAAATAAATTAGCTTCAGGCTATGATTGTGGTACTTTGAGACTTCTGCCTAAAAGGAAAAAGGTTTATTTTTTGAAGAGATGCAGATATTCTGTATTGATTGTAACAATCATTTCACAACTTTCTGAATTATGTGCCATCGAATCCATCATGTCCCATAGGTACCCTATGAACAAAAGATAAAAAAACTTGCTCTATGAATTATACAACTTAAATTGCAAATGGTCTTATATGTAAATTATGTCTCAATACAAATTTTATATAACAAACAAAAAGAAATTAGACCTTATTTCCCATGCCCCCCTCTTCTCATTTTAGTCACACTGACATTTTTCTCCTTCAAATAAGCCAGATAGTCTAACGCCTTGGGGTACTGGACTTGGCCATGTTACCTGTCTGTGATAGTATTTCCCACTCTAAAACAATAATAAACAATGTGAGTCTTCAACTTCAACTTGCACTAATTTATTTATTTTTTTAAACTATGTCAACATTTCTCATAGTGCTTTCTGTTGCTCATTAATCCAATAAGTTCTTACTTAAAAATAGGTTATACAATCATACTAATTTGGTAACAGGATAAGACTTTTTCCTTTTAATATTCTGAGGATATTTTAAAAGGAAAAACATGACCTTCTTACATTCCTGTTAAACTAACATATATTTATGCAGGAAAATAATATTTCTTTCCATATTTATTCACATACAAGATAAAGTTTATTCTATGGACATACTCTTTTAAGGAAAAACATCATCACCTCTTTAAATGTAAGCTTATAAATACAATATTGTTAACACAGGCTAACATCGCTAGTGACTGGAAGCATCTATTAATAATATATTTTTAGCAAATTGCACTGTAGTGCAAATTTAAAAGATTAATTTTCTCTTTACATGACAATTACTTATATTTGCCAAACCATATTTATTACGGAAAGGTCAAATGGAACTAGCAGAGTTAAGTTAATCAAGGCAAGAGCTGCTTAGATTAAAAGAATGTAAAAAACAAAAATTGGAACCAAGGCAAAAGGATACTCTGTTTTATGGATGGATAAGTGTGTGTGCGTGTGGGGGGGTGTGTTTGTGCATATCTTCAAATCTTCGATTCTCCTGCGGATTCTGCTTTCTGATATGTATATGGTCTTGTAAACAGGAGGAATCAAGTGAATGAACAGTTAGCAATATCTTATTTTGTGACTCTAGTCAACATGCTTTTCTGCTTGCAAAACTTCTTAAATAAAAGCTATGAGGACTGCAGGTTGAGAGGACTCTCAACCATGAGTTCCTCTCCTCTTACTTCTTAACTGATAGCAATCCCATAACCCAGCATTTTCCTGCTAGTCGAAGAAGTACAACCTATGGTAATCCTGATGTGATATGGGAGGAACAGTGATTGGAACCACTTCAAATGAATGTGCAATAGTTTGGACTTCATCTAAGTAAGAGACAGTGCCAGGGAGCACCATTGTGTGTAGGTAATTATGAATCAGGGGATTTTTGAAGATAAAGCAAGAGCTGACGAAAGACTAGATGATATACATAAAGGCTCTTCAACAGCTCTTAAGGGCCTCCTCTTGCACTGTGGGTCTCAAAGCACTTCACTTGTTTCCTTTCAAGATCCTTGTCCCTGGTTTCCAGATTCAGAGACTTTAGAGGTCGAGCTTTAGGAACCAGCAAGTAGAAAGTTAAAAAAAGACTTGGAAAGGGAACACAGGGTACCTATTAGTGTAGTAACTACTTGAAGTGTAATAAGAACTTCTCTCTGCCCTTCACATGTTGAAGAAGCAGATACCTTTTCAGACATTTCTCCTAGTTTACTCCAGATTTCTCAGAAAAAGACAAAGGATAACTTTTCAATCCACCTCCTCTTCTGATGCTACATGTTAGCATAGTCTGGAAAGATCTAAAAGCTTAATATACCTTTATTTAATAAATCTAAAGTGAAATCTGTTGTTTGTTACCTTCCTGGCTGAGAAGATCTGCTTTATTCACAGCAATCCCAGGATTTCACTTCAGTTCTAGGGATTAGCACTGCCTTGGGGCTCCCAAGGACTTAACAAACCTGATCAGCAACACCATGAAAGTCTAGACCATTGAAAGACGGAGCATTCAGACCATCCTGAAGCAGGGAATTCTGTTGACCTTCTTCAAGATCAGTCACAGCACCAGACTTCTATGCTAATAATAACAGGAGTGCTAGCAGAGATCAGCTGAAGAAGTCCAGAGAATTGTTTTGCCCCCTCAACCCTGTACTGATATGAATCAGCATCCTGCATGCTATCAATTCAGTCCTAAATTGCTGTTGATGTGAAATGTAATGTAATCACGTTCTTCTTTGATGCCAAAATAGTTTGCTGAGTGCTAACTTTTCTTTAAAGGCCATTTTCCACTGAATGTGCAAGGTTAAAAATGTATTCATAAAAGAATAATAACTTTAAAACGAAACTCTTACTCTATGGCTTTCCCCCCACCCCCCAGAATTCACAATAGATCTATTTTGCAGCCTCTTATTTATATATCTGGAGTTACACTGTCATGTCAAAGCAAAATGGTTCAAATCTACCAGCTATTTGTTCCATAAGAGAAGGATGGTTAATATCCTTCAATGTGATTTTCTGTCTCTGAAAACCCGGTTACCTATAAGTTGAGTCCAACTCATTGATGCAGAACAACAGCAATTATATATGTTATCAATAATGTATTTTTCCTGTGGTGGTGGTGGTGGTGGTGTGTGTGTGTGTGTGTGTGCGTGTGTGTGTGTGGAGAGAGAGAGTTCTAGAAGCATAGTTTATAGGAAGTTTTGCTAATAACCCAACGATGAGACCTCTCTGGCAGTTCAAATGCATTAGCTACTTATGAGGATAAAGATGGACAATCTCTTCCCATGAGATTTACAGCCTCCAAAAAACAACTGGAGTCAATTCCATGCCCATAACAATGGATGGATGAATGACATATATGCTATATACAGCAAGCACCAATTGATAACTGTAAAATGTTTAAAATAAAGAAAATTTTGTAAAACTCAAGGATACACTAGTTCCCCTCTTTTCCAGGGTTATAAAAGTATTATGCTTCTGAGTTTACTTGTGGCTATGTGACTTACTTTGGTCAATGAAATAATAACTTAATTGACTGACATTACTTAGTGTGTTAATTTATTTACCTTATTTTAACATACTTTAGCTTGGAGAAAACAACAGTTAGATTTACGGTTCTTGGTCTTTTGCTTTGCAAAAAAAAATGTTGTTGTTGTTATGCGCCACCATCGAGTCACTTACAACTCATAACGACCCTTTGTATAAGAGTCCTGAATGCCATTCTATCCTGTGCCAACCTTGCCATATCAAATACACTCATTCCCACCACCCCAATCATAGAATTGGTCCATCTCATTGAGGGTTTTCCTCTCCTGCGCCATCCCTGCACTCTCCCAAACATGATATCTCTCTCCAAGGACCAGTCCCTCCTTGCAACATGCCCAAAGTATGTCAGATGAATCTTCAGAATCCTTGACTCCAAGGAGCATTCCGGCTTCACCTTCTCCAGAACAAACCTGTTGTTCTCCTAGCAGTCCATGGCATATTAAACACTCTTCTTCAGCATCACAGCTCAAAGGTATCAATTCTCTTTCTATCATCCTTCTTCACTGTCCAACTCTCCAATGCATAGCACATAATTGTGAAGACTATAGCCTGGATCAGGTGCACCTTTGTCTCCAGCTTTGACGTTGTTGCTCTTCAGTACTCTTGAGAGGTCCGTCACAGCTGACTTTCCCAGTGCAATTTGTCTCTTGATTTCCTGGCTGCTGTTACCAAGAGTGTTGACTGTGGAGCCAAGTAAACTAAAAACAGTTAATTATCATTTTTGACCAATGAAATAATTCATGCTCTTTTTCTTCCTAACAAATGAACTATTTCAAAGTGATTTTTTAAAATTATGATTATGCAAAAACAACTAGAACAGCACATTGACAGAGAACTGCCAGAATTAAAGCCTGAGCTTAGAAGGGGTCATGGTACTAGGGATATTGTAGCTAATGTTAGATGTATTTTGGTTAAAAGCAGGGGGTACCAAGAAATGTCTTTCTATGTTCCATTGATTATGCAAAGGCTTTGGATCACAACAAATTGTGGCTAACTCTGAGAAGAATGGGAATCCCAGAACACTTGATCGTGCTAGTGTGAAACCTATACTTGGACCAGGAGGTAGCTGTCAGAACAGAACAAGGAAACACTGCATGGTTCAAAACTGGGAAGGATGTACCCCAAGGATGTGTCCTATATGCAGAACAGATTATCCCGGAGGCTGGGCTGTAGGAGGAGAACTGTGGAATCAGGATTTGTAGAAGATTCATCAACAATTTGCCTTATGCAGTTGACACAACCCTACTTGCTGAAACTGATGAAGACCTGAAGTGCTTGCTGCAGAAGGTTAAGGACTGCAGCCTTCAATATGGATTGTGGCTCAATATAAAGAAGACAAAGATCCTCACCACTGGACCAATTGGCAGCATCAGTATGGATGGTGAAGAAATTGAGATTGTTAGCAGCTTTAGTTTGCTTGATTCCACAATCAAGACTCTTGGTACCAGCAGCCAGGAAATTGAAAGACATATTGTGATTGGAAAGTCTGCTGTTAGGGACCTCTCCAAAGTACTGAAGAGCAATGGTGTCACTCTGGAGTGTAAGGTGTGCCTGATACAGGCCATGTCTTTGCAATCACTTGCTATGCACCAGAGAGCTGGACAATGACTAGGGAGGATAGAAGGAGAATTGATGACTTTGACCTGTGGTGTTGGAGAAAAGTATTGAATACATCATGGACTGCTAGGAGAACAAACCTGTTCATTCTAGAGAGAGTGAAGATAGGCTGCTCCATGGAGGCAAGGATTCTGAAGCTTTGTCTGATATAGTCTGGACATGTTGCAAGGAGAGACCAATCCTTGGAGAAGGACAACATGCTTGGGAGGGTGGAGGGACAGAGCAGAAGAGGAAGAACCTTCAGGAGGTGGATTGATTCAGTGACTGTGATAAATGGGGGTAGGTGTGTCAGAGACAGTGAGATAGGCACAGGGTAGAGCAGCGTTTAGGGCTGTTGTACATAGGGTTGCTATGAGTCGTAAACGACATACAATGATTGAATCTTCACAAACACTATTTTATCTTTTTTTAACAATTTTTGTAGGGTTGCATAAAATCTTTCCTATATGTTGTGTTTAATTCTTGTACATTGTAATTTACACAATTATTCATACAACTTGTGCTTCGATCACGTACATTTTTACCCAATAATTCATAAACACTTTGTTTTATATAATTAGTTATGATTTACCCATCTCTTTTATTACTCTGTATCTTCAAGTCCCTATTGCATTTTTCTACTTTTTTACACCCCTATCCACTCACTGACCTATGCTATCCTTGTGATTTTTCCACCTCCTTTTGTTTCATCTTCCCCTATCTTCCTTTTCCCCTTTGGTTATTTATACATATGTTGCTCAGTTATGTATGCATTTTCACAATAATGGTCTTACAAAGTATATATCCTTTTGTGACTGAGTCATTTCAGTCTACATTATGCACTCTAGATGCTTCCACATTGGGTAATGTTTTATGACTATTTTGTTGCTCTTTATTGTTGCATAATATTGCACTGTGTGAATATATCATCGCTTCCCTATCCATTCATTTGTTGATGGGCATTTGGGCTGTTTCCATCTTCTTGCTATTGTGAATAATGCTACTGTGAACATAGGTTTATATGTCATATTTAAACCCTGATTTCTTATGTATATTTCTAGCAGTGAAATAACTGGGTAAAAGGGAATTTCTATGTTTACCTTTTTGAGGAAACATCAAACTGCCTTTGCTAGTGGTTTTATAATCTCATAAGCAGTTATTTTTATGTCTTATGAATTATCTTCAATATTTTAGGAAATTTCCATTTACTTTTCCTATGAAGATTGCACTGAATGTGAAGAAGGAAGGCCCTGCCCCTCTCAAAACTGAAGCCAAGCAAAGGCATTAAAGGCCAAGAAGACATCCCTGAAGGGCATCCTACGATGCTGAGATTGGCAGCCCACATACCCCCGAAGAGCGCCTCCAGGAGAAACAAGCTTGACTGCTATGCCATCATTAAATTTCCCCTGACCACTGAATCATCCAAGAAGAAGATAGAAGATAACAACACACTTGTGTTCATTGTGGATGCAAAGGCCAACAAACACCAAATCAAACAAGCTGTAAAGAAGCTCTATGACATCGATGTGCCCAAGGTCAACACCTTGATTAGGCCTGATGGAGAGAAGAAAGCCTATGTCAACTTGCTCCTGACTATGATCCTTTGGATGTTGCCAGCAAAATTGGGATCACCTAAATTGAGTCCAGCTGGCTAATTGTAAATGCAAATTTTTCTCACCATAAAAAAAAGAAAATTTTCATTGAAATTTAGTAATTTTCATAAAGGTCGAGAGAGATTAGAGTTTTGTAGAGCTTTGAGATTTGGTTTGTTTTCCTGTTTGCTTGGGATTTTTGTGTTATTTTGTTTTTAAGTTTTGTTGTTTTGTTGAAAGCCCTGTGTTTGGGAATAACTCTTTTAGCTTAAAAACTTGAGAGTGTTTATTCCTTTTATCTGGCACGAGACAGTACTAACTTGCCTTTGGTTTGAGCTATTTAGGGATCCTGTTGCTATTTGGTACCACTACGTCAGCTATGACTCATAGTGACCATATAAAAAACAGATCTGAAATCTTTACCCATTCTGCGCAATCCTCAATATCTCTGATATCCTTGAGTATAATGCTAGTCACTGTGTCAATCTGTCTTCTTAAGGATGTTCCTTTCTTTCTCTGATCATCTATATTTCCTAGCATGCTGTCTTATTCCAAGGACTAGTTTCTCTTATCAACATGTCCAATGTGAGATGAAATGTCACCACTTTTGTCTCTAAAGAGCATCTCAGTGGCACTTGTATCCAAGATAGACTTGTTTAGGAATAGAGATAATATTAGTAAGACACTTAGTTATTTTCATGATATTCTAATGACTGAATTTTACTTTTATTAGTTCAATATATGACTTTAATTACAGAGACACCTCTGTTTTTTAGTGAAAAAGTATAATTATCTCCATATATCATATCTTTCCTCCTCATTTTGTCTCAAGTTAACTCAGGAAACTAATTGAATAACGTACTGACTAAACAGTTTTATTACAGTGCAATTTTCTCAGTCATTCTGCGTTGGAGTAATTGTCTCCAAAGAAGTAGCTTCTTCATCTTTACATAACACATTATCTTCTTCTCTTTTTGTCTTCACAATTGTGTGTTATGCATCAAAGAGCTGGACAAGGAATAAGAATGACAGAAAACGATATGCTTTTTTAATTGTGGTGCTAGAGAAGAGCATTAAAGATATCATGGACTGCCAACGAAACAAAAAGGTATGTTCTGCCGAAACCATGTTTTTCTCTGAAGGCAATGATTTTGAAGCTCTATCTTATATACTTTGGACATGTTGCCAGGAGGGACCAGTCCTTAATTGAAAGGTGTCAAGCTTGGAAGCATGGAGGGACAATGAAGGAGAGGAAAACCCTGGATGAGATGGTTTGACATAGTGACTAGGGTAGTAGGGGGAGATGAGATTGACTCAGGGTGGGAAAAGCTTCAGAACTACTGTGTGTAAGGCCATATGAGTCACAGGCAATTCGATGGCACATAACTACAACATTGACCTAATGGTGAGAATTTTTGTCTATATATATTGTGTGTACAAGTCAGAAGTGACTCATAGTTGACCCTCCAGTGTATTTTCAGAGGCAGTATAACATGTATGTATGTATATGTATGTACTTACCAGAAAGCAAGTATATTTAGTTAACTTTTATTAATTTTCAGTTAAAACTTTAATCTGATCCAAAATTTAAACATCTTTTAATGTTTAGAAATGTTCAGTGTCCTAAATTACCCACACATTTTTATTATTTTTTAAAAAATGAAATTTTTTATTTAAAAAATTCTAATAAAAATATTAAGAAGTAAAGATGCTGTCCTATAACAAATAACAGCCACTAGGTAGATGCATGTCTTTTCTTCACCAGATACCCAAACTAGATCCTTCAAAGTATCTACACAAAATAATTTAAAGAATTAAAAAGTTTTTAATGATCAAAGTAAAAGAAAACCATTGACATCAAGTAGATTCCAACTCATGGCAGTCCGCAAGCTTCCTGTAGCTGAAAATCTTATAGAGAAAGAATTACCACCTTCCTCTCAAGATGTAGAAGATAGACTGAGGCCATAAATCTTTTGCTTAGCACTCCCACACATATCACACTATGTCATTAGGGCTCCTTAATAATACAACTGATTCTAGAAAATTGACAGAAGTAAATTAACCAACTCTGGTAAAAAATGTTCCGAAATCTGGATAAAGGTTATGTATGGCTATAATGGCATTTCTACATTTAAAGAGGGTTACTTTCGCATATCATTGAGTAAGATGGGACCCATAGCTTACCTTTTAGGGAGTTTTTAGAGGCAACAAGGGAGGAGATTGCTGATCCTTCTCCTGCAGAGCAGCTGGTGGGTTCCAACTGTGTGCCTTGGAGACTGGAGCACAGCTTCTTGCCACTAGACCACCAAAGAACAGCTGGTACATAGTAAATACTGACTTTTTTTTTCAACCATGATTTTTTTCAGTAATTTCCTTGATTATTCTGTTCTTTTTGTAACTTTTCACATGTAGTCCTCTCTTCAGAAGCATAATTATACACAAGCTACACTTTATACAAGAGAAAACCAAGACTCATGGACATTCATTTGTCCAAACCTTGTTGGTGTAAAGTAGCCATGTCAGGACATGAAGTAAAAATTAAAAGGATTTGCCAAAGGGGTGATATAGATATAGATAGAGATAGAGATAGATGATAGAGATAGATGATATAGATGATAGATGATAGAGATAGAGATAGAGACAGAGTTAGAGATAGAGATAGAGATAGAGACAGAG
This sequence comes from Elephantulus edwardii, assembly GCF_000299155.1. Classification (NCBI taxonomy): domain Eukaryota; kingdom Metazoa; phylum Chordata; class Mammalia; order Macroscelidea; family Macroscelididae; genus Elephantulus; species Elephantulus edwardii. The sequence goes on from NW_006399771.1 coordinate 7,957,471, forward strand.
ATAGAGATAGACAGATGTATAGATGATATAGATATAGATACAGAGATAGAGATAGAGATAGATGATAGATAGATATTCTACACACACACTATATATATACATGTATACACACTATATATATACATATGCATATACATATACATAATATACACTACACACACACACACACACATATATTAGCATAGCACAATTTTCAAATGAAGTACTGAATATTACTGTTTTAAAAATGTCTCCCAATACGTGTTCTCATTTATATCTGAGACATTAAGCATGGAAAGAAAAGACTAAATGTGCAAGTAGCATATAAAACAAACAAAAAATGTTATCTTTTAACTTCTGAATTTGATGCTTCAAATAAGTTAAAGTTCACAACTTTAAGTTACAATGTTTAATATATTTGCATTACAAAGAACTGCCTTACATGTTCAAAACTAGTAGTTATTTTAATGATGAACTACTAATATAGTTTGTTGTTGTTGTTAGGTGCAGTGCAGTCGTAGACGACTCATAGTGACCCTATAAAGGAAAGGCCTAAGCACTGTTAGTACATAGAGTTTCCGGAGGCAAGCCATTTCGGAAGTGGATGCCGCTTCTTCTTCCAGGCTTGTTTTAGTAGGGAAGCTCCAGCAAACACTGTCCACCATGGGTGCCCATTACCACGATTGGCACATCACTGTCACAGTCTTCAGCATCAGAGCAACCATGAGTTACCTCTGTACAGCAATGCACAGACCAGTGCTATACCACTTAGAAGAATGTTTGACAGGAAAACAATTTGAACTCGGCTAGTTTACACTGCCATAATTGGTGTGTGTGAACATGTCTGTGTGTGAAAGAATAGATATTTTTAAATGACTCTTCCTTTTAAAAGTCTCTCGGTATACCATATTGTTCACGTTTAAGTGCCTTTGTTATGCTATCAAGAAATCTAAATATTTTTAATTATCTGGATAAGAATGATGGAAATTATTTAGAGCCATCTCTCTTGGTGTGGGCGTAGGGATAATATTAAAATATACTAGATGAGTTACTATATTTGGAAAGCAATGGATATTTTGAAGCTGAGATCATTGTGGAAGTCAGTGGTCAGAAACTTTCTATATAGAACCATATGGTAAGTATTTAGGTTTTGAGAACCATACAGCTTCTGTCACAACTACTCAAGTGTACTGTTTAAGCACAAAAGCAGTAATACAATACAAAAATGAATAGATGTGGCTTAGGTGTGTGTGTGTGTATTTTATAGACAATTTTCTTACCAAACAAGTGTCAGCTATGATTTGGTAAACTACTAGAATGTAGTTTACCAGTTTCTATGCTAATAAAGCAAGAAGACATATAACATTCACTTCTAGCTATGTCTTTATTGGTATCATTATATTAATTCACAAAATCATTATTTCTTGTTGTTGATGTTGTTATGTGCTATTGAATCAACTATGACTCATAATAACCCTATGAACAACAGCACTTAACTTTGCACTATCCTAAGCCAGTCTTACCATCTCAGATATACTTGACCCTATTGCCACATTATGTCAGTCCATTTCACCCAGAAGATTCCTCTCCTGGGCTGACCCTCCCCCATCCAAGCATGATGGCTTATCCTAGGACTGGTCTTGAAACATGTTCAAAGTATGTAAGGATCTGAAAAAAACTTGCCTCCAAGGAACAGCCTGATTTTACCCTTTCCAGGAAAGAACTGTGTGTTCTCTTGAAAGTCCGTGATATGTTGAATACTCTTCTCTAGGCACAGCTACTCAAGAGAATCAATTCTTCCTCTGTCACACTTGGTCATTGTCCATTTCTCAGATGCCTATTAAGCAATTGGATCAGGTGGACCTTAGTCTCTAAACTGACATCATTGCTTTTTAGCACTCTGGAGAGAGTTTTGATGGACAATTTTTCCCAGTGCAATCTGTTTTCTGATTTCCTGACTGCTGGTGCCAGCAGTGTTTATTGTGTATCCAAGCAAGATATAATAATTAACAATCTCAATCTTTTCTCCGTTTATTATGATTCTGTGTCTTGGTCTGGTGGTGAGGATCTTTGTTTTATTAATATTGAAATGCAACCCACATTCAAGGCGCCATCATTTGTCCTCAGGCTGATCCTGATGCCACATCTTCTTCATAAAGTCTAGTCTTCTGAATGATCTGTCACCATATAGATTGAAAGTGTATGGAGAAATAATACATCTCTAATGACTCTCAGTTCTTGATTTTCAGCAACAGATTCTTGGTCTAGGTATAGGTCTTCAATAAGCACAATTAAGTGTTCTGGAACTCCCATTCTTTTCAATGTTAGCTAAAATGTGTGATCCACATAGTCAAATACCTTTGCATCATTGATAAGACACAGACATCCTTCATGTACTATCTGCTTTCAGCTATGATCCGTCTGACATCATCAGTAATATCCCTAGTTCCACAGCCTCTTTTAAACCCAGTTTATATTTCTATCTATTATCTCTTCTAGTCATTGTTTGATAATCTTCAGCAATATTTTGCTTATGTTTGATATTATTGATGTTGTTATGTGCAGTGGAGTCACCTGCAACTCAGAAACTCTAGTATTTGATAATTTTCACATTCTTTTGGATCACCTTTTTGAGGGAATGAGAATAAATATGGATCTATTCAGGCAATTGGTTGGTTAGTTATGCTCTAGATTTCTTGGCACAACTTGGTGAGCCCATCAGGGTTTCATTTGTTTGTTGAATCATGCCATTTTTATGGTCTATAAAGATTTGGATCTTCTTCCCCCCCGTCCCCAATTCCTTCAAAGCATCTTGAATTTCCTCCTGTATTGCCATTGATTCTTGACCATATTTTACTTCCTTAAATGGTTCTGTGTCAGTAATAGTACAGTGACTCTGTATATTTCTTCCATTCTCTTTTGGCACACAATGTATAATTCAAAATTTTACTGACTTTGTCTTTAATATTCAGATGGTGAGTCAGAAGACGGATAACATGTCTTCATTTTTGAAAGTGATCCTTATTCATTGTCCAGGTCTCGGATGCATAGCAAGTAATCAGAAAGACTGTGGCCTGAATTAGATGCACCTTAGTCCTCAAATTGACATCACTGCTCCTCAATAATCTGGACAGGGCCTAACTGCAGATTTTCCAATTGCAATGTGTCTCCTTATTTCCTGACTGCTCATACCAATGGTGTTAATTGTTGATTCAAACAAGATGAAGCTGTTAACAGTTTCAATCTCCTCTCCATCCATCATGACACTGCCTACTTGTCCAGTGGTAAGAATCCTTGTTTTCTTGATATTGAGACACAATTCGTACTGAAGGCTGAATTCCTTGATCTTCTACAAGAAGTGCTTCCAGTCCTCCTCACTTTCAGCAAACAAGAGTATGTCATCTGCATAATGCAGGTTATTGATGAGTATTTCTCCAATCCTGATGCCACACTCCTCTTCACAGAGTCTATCTTCTTGAATAAGTTGTTCAGCATATAGATTCAACAGGTATGGAGATAGAATACACTCCTGATGCACTCCCTTCCCAATTCCAAACCATGCCATGCTCCCCCACTCCATTTTCACAATAGCCTCCTGATCCAGGTATAGGTTCCTCATGAGCATAATCAAGTGCTCTGGGCTTTCTGTTCTATGTCAACCACAGCTTGTCATGATCCACAGAGACAAATGCCTTTGCATAGTCAATAAAGCACAAACAGATATTTCAGCCAGGATCAATCTGACATCAGTAATGATATCCCTGGTGCCACGACCTCTTCTAAATCATCTAAATATTAAATTTTAATTCTTACTAGAGTTCAAGAAAAGGCTTGAAGCAGATGCAGTAAGTGAATGTGATTGTGATGAAGGATTTGTTGTGAAGTAGTAATTTTTAAATGGTTTTAAACTTGAGCATATACTGACACAACATTAAAGAACAAGTAAGAGTTGCTGTATGGTGAAAATCCTAAACCAGGACTAACTATAAAGAACTTCAGCTCAGATAAGCAAAATCATTATGACAATAGCAGCTTACTATATTAGCATTACAATAATATTTTCAAAACCCTGACATTATCAACCAAATAACAATTGCCTGAAAAACAGACATGAACAACCGTAAATCCAAACCAAAAGAACAAAACAGATTATTAAATTTAGTTTTTAATAGATAAGAAATTGAAGTTCAAGAGAAAAAACAGTGTAAAAAATAAAAATAAATGACATTTCAAAAGTACTTTTTCTAGATGAGTAGATTTGGGAGAGATTCATAATAATAACAAAAAATCCTTCAAAATTTAAAATAAATATAAAATATGTCCTCTACACATTTATTGATATGCAAATTTTTAATGCACAGTAGGTGAGGCTTGAGTAGAAGGAATAAGTATGATACTAAATAGAGTTGTGCAAAGAGTAGAGCATTAAGAGAGTGACCTGTAGAAGTGTGAATTACATACAGTTGAAGGTGCCATAAAAGACCAACCAACATGGTGATTATAGTCTCTAACTATTTTCAATGTTCAGTAAAAGCAGGTAAAAAAACCCAAAGACATTTTAATTGAATCAGTGCTGCAAATGAGGGATAAAGAGAGTAGAGGATCAGCTCAGGGCTATTTAATGCATAACACCAACTGTTCACAGTTTAATATGAGAGGAAAATGGGAGTCTTTACAAACCATGACGAAGTGTTAGATTAATGGATTTAAGTTTTGAATGGAGTTGAAGAATTGTTCAAACTGGGTTACTAGTGTTAGTGAACTAAAAAGAGATGGATTCTAGGTTTGATATTTTAATACTTGCCTGAAAAATTTCCTTCTCAACCTTCACTGCATTTTGCTTAAGAGCTTTTAAAAAAATCCAAGCATAGAGTAACACGTTCACCATTTCCATATAAACATATGCCAAAGCATATGTTCCACTCACAGAGGGCCAAGAACACAAAAAATAGTGCTTATATCATTATCAAAAGTGCTGAGAAAGCTCTAATTTCTCAGCCAGTTGGATCTTGAATAGCAGAGATGTTGTTACTAATAACAAACATCTTAAACTGCTTTGCTTGTTAAAGCACTCTTGGCAGCAATGTAATGATAACCTTTTGTATATAATTAAATAGAAATTTAAGATAAAGTTATGTTTTCCATTAAGAAAGCCTCTATTATTAATGAGGGGTTTTCATTATATGATAAATACAGAATTATAAATATAAAATTCAGGCAGAGTGAATAAAAAGTAAAGAAAATATTCTTCAAAATCAATACTTCTATTGTTACTGCTGTTGTTGCTTGCGATTAAGTCAGAACATACTTATAGATGACCCTCCCCTGGGTTTTGAGAGGCAGTAAATTGGATCGCACAAGATTGTTCATCCTTCTTCCATGGGACATTTGGTGGATTTGAACCATCTACTTAATACCACTAGGCCACATCCTTGAGCCCATTACAACAGAGAATGTGTCAGTCCATTGGGTTGAGAGTCTTCCTTTCCCTTTATAAGCATGATGTCTGTTGTAGTTGAGATTCCAAACAGAATGTGTTATCACAGTAAAAAATAATATGAATTGGTCTGCTTCAGAGATGTTAGAGCTTGACACTCAATACATACGAAGATTATCTGTGACATTAAACATTACTCATGTTGAACCATTTTATATAAAAATTTGGAAATTTGTCTTTTTCTTATATGATACTAACATGATATATTTAGAGTCTGAAGGTAAAAAAAAGCAATTTTGATTCATAAAATACCTTTTTAGTTTTAAAAGAATTTGTTGAGCTAATGATCATGTTTTGAGAAAAGGAATTTATCTGAAAGTTTATATATATATATTTTAAAATGGGGTAAATTGTGTAAAAGACAAGATTATTTGTATGAAGCTATTTGCTGCCTGGTTATAAAGTGTGCCTGATAAAGGCCATGATCTTTTAAATTACTCACCACACTGCTGAGAGACAGTGAACAAGGATCGCATGAGAAGAATTGATGCCTTTTAACTGTGGTGCTGGAGAAAAGTATGGAAAATCCATGGGCTACCAAAAGAACAAACAGGTATGTCTTGGAAAAGGTGTAGACAGCATGCTCCTTGGAAGCGAAGATGATACGGCTTCGTCTCACATATTTTGGGCATGTTGCTAGAAGAATCTATTCCCTCTAGAGTGACATTGTACTTGGGAAAGTGGAGGGATGGCAAAAGAGAGGAAGATCCTCAAGCTGATGGATTGACACAGTGACAGTAGCCTTGGGCTTCAGTGTGTCAGAGATTGTGAGGATGCCACAAGACAGGACAGGGTTTTAGTTCTGCTGTTCATAGGTTTGCTATGCGTTATACTTGGCTCAGTGGCACTTGACAACTATAGCAATATTTGTTGCCTGAACATCTTAGTTAGATATACCATTCAACTTTCCAATAAACCAAACTACAACTTGGTTACAATTTTGAGCTTTGTAACTTAAATACTGTAATATTGTTTAAAAAGTAGTAAATGTGGTCATTAAATACATATCATGTTTCTCTTATACAAGTTATTTAATTTTTTCTATACAAATAATTAAATATCTATTTTTTTGTCATAGATCAATTTTGAGGCACCATTGTACTGAGAGTATATAGAAGAACACCAGAGAAAGAGAACAGCAAACAGTTCACGTTCAATATAAGATAGGACAGAGATTCCCTGTTTTTCTGGTGAGGGACATCAGTTAGACAAAGAAGCCTTGTTTCAGATTATTCTTATTTCTTATTGTTCTTGTTTAAGATTGGTCTCCAAGAGTTCTTATTTTTTAAGTCAGATGGATTTTGGCTGAAAGTACAGAATACCAGAGAGATGTTTCTGGTTATCTTATGATTATACAAAGGTATCCAATTGCCTAGATTATAACTTTGCAAACAACACTTAATTGTGCTCAGGTGGAACCTGTACATAGATCAAGAAACAATTGTTCAAGCAGAACAAGGTCTGATTGCATAACTAAAGTTATGTGTGATTTAACTACTCATACTAATCACATATGCTAATAAAATTATCCAAGAACATGTTTTATATGAAGATAAAAGTAGCATCAAGATTGTAGAAGAATCACTAACCAGGCTACATTCAGGGCACTACGTTGCTTACTAATGTAGAAGACATAAAACACTTAGTGATGAAGATCAAAGATTAATGTTTTCAGTATGCATGATACCTGAATTTAAAGAAAACAACAATAATAACAAATTACCACTGGACCAAAAAGAAACATCATGATAAACGGAGAAAAGATCAAAGCTGTTAAGGAGTTAATTTTGCTTGGGTTCACAATCAATACCCATGGAGACAATAGTCAAGAAATTTAATGACGATGCATTGGAAATTCTAGTGAAAGGATCTCTTGAAAATATTAAAGGGCAAAGATGTTACTTTGAAAACTAAGGTTGGCCTGATTCAAGTTGTGATATTTGTCATATGCCTTTGAAATTTGGGCTATGAATAAAGACCTAAGAGAAAATTATGTATTTGAATTGTAGTGATGGAAAGTAGTATGTAATGTACTATGGACTACCAAAAGATCAACTTAACTTGTCTTAGAATAAGTGTAGTTTGACTGAATTTTAGAAATTAATGTGATGAGACATAATTTGGGTAAGTTATTAGCAGGAGCCAATTCCTGGAGAACAAAATAATTGTCCTTTGTAAAGTACAGTAAAAGAAGATACTCAAGAAACTGGATTGGTTAAAACAATGACACAGCAGAGATTGTGATGACAGCTCAGGACCAGGCAGTGTTTTGTTTCACATAAACAGGCTTGTTATGAGTGAGAAGGAACTCGAGAGTACTTAACAAAAACAAGGCTTTTTCTAGGGCATCATCTCATTCCTTGCCTATTTTCTTTGGGGGATCTTCTTTGAAATACTTGTAATTATAAATTCCATGCTCAATACCTGTTAATGCATTGACCCTGGTAGTTTATTTTGTATTATTAAATCTGATTGTCATATATTTTTAATTGTCCATCCCCTGAAAACGTCAAGCTCACTGCAGCTTCTGAATTGTGAAACAGTAGAGGAGTTAAGAACCAAAAATCTTGTTTTGCACAAACTTTCTCAGCTACTTTTCACTCTTCTGAAAGATAACATTTTTCTATGCAATGTGATTGTTAAAATTTTATTTTATTTTAAATTAATTCATAGAACTAAGCACAATATTTCACTTAATAAATATAATTTTGGTTGCTATTATTATTTATATTAACGTAGCCTTACAGTTCATTTCCACACTTACTGTTTTAACGGATATTACTTTATCCCTAGAATAACATCTGTAATTGGCCTGAGCCTAAACATCTATCTCCCAATTTCTTTAGACTCTGCAGTAAGAATTATTCTCAAGGTGACTAATGAAAAATATTATGTTGAATAATTTGTGAGTTTTATCCCAAAGATTAATTTGCCTTGTACTTAAATGTACTACTTATTATTTCTTATCTGTAGTAATTCTCTCCCCCAGGCCCAAAAGAGTAATTCTCATCGTTAATGCAATAATTAAATGTCTCATCCTCTCCTACTTATTTATTATTACTTAAAACAACCAAATTGAGGGAGTTCTAATGATTTAGTGGTAAAGAATTGGACTGTCAACACAAAAGTAGTGATTTGAATTTACCAGCTGCTCTGTAAGGGAGAGAGGACATTAGCCTTTCATGTGATTTACTGCCTCTGAAAGTTCACTGTAGAATCCATTCTGTTGATTGTATACCACAGGAACAACAGCTTCAGTGGTTATTTCACGATATTAGTAAATGGCCCTATTTTATTCTTTTATTAATTAATATATTTCAACACTAAACAGATATTTTAAAAAAATACCTAGTAAGTCTGAGAGAGATTTAATGGTGGAGGTTGTTATTGTCATAGAGTCAGAACCACCCTGTAGCTGACCCACTGACAGGTTTTCAGAGGCAGTTAATTGCACAGGAGAATAGGGCTCATCTTTTTGTCTAGAATTTTTCTTGGTGGACTTGAACTTCAGGCCTTAGGGATTACAACACAGTTCTTGCCTCTAAGCCACCAGAGTTAAATGCATATATTCTTAAAAAATTAAAATTGCACAAATATGTATTTGCTATTTAAGTCTGAATATTCTTCTTCTTAGCTAAGTATGTATATAATTTTGAATTTCAATTTGGCCTGATTCTTTCCATTTGTGGTTCATCCTATCCTTGAAATAAATTGCCATTTTTCAAAATAAAATACAATTATATGTTAAAAATAATAAATAATAAATTGGGCTAAGATAAAGCAGCTTTCTCCTGGTGCTTTACACAGTATGCCCCACATAACCTGGGCAACCACAAGCTGTGACAGTTTTATCTAACTACAAGTCAGAATAAAAAGTTAATGGAGGAGAGAGTAAATATACTAAGTTGGAAACCTATTCCTATAGAATATTTTTAAATGATTCATATATGTTAATTTCCCAAACCAGAAAATTATAGAAACATTATAGATTGCTTGATGATAAGAACCATATATTACACCTTTTACTTGCTATGACGCAATTTCTTTATAGTCAGAGATTAATGTAAAAAGAAAAAAGGAAGCAAATCAAATCAAATCAATTTCAATTCACAGCAACTATATAGGGTATCATCAAATTAAGTTGTTAAAAAAACTCTGGTATTTTCAATCAGATGTTTTAATTAGTTTTGTCATATCAATTTCTAGGTGGGTTCCTTCAAAATAGAGTGGTAAAATTGCTGGATCTGCCTATAGAGAAAGGTAATTTGTTGTTGATATTATTTTTGACATTGTTGTCTATGTTGTTATATGTTGTCGAGTTGCTTGTGACTCATAATGACGATATGTACGATAGCCCTAAACTCTACTTTATCCTATGCCAATCTTACTGTCTCTGACACACCTACCCCTATTACCCCAATCAATCAATCAATTTCATCAAGGGTCTTCCTCTCCTGCACTGTCCCTCCATCCTTCCATGCATGACGTCCTTCTCCAAAGACTGTTACCTCTCTGCACCTTGTTCAAAATATGTCATATGAAGCTTCAGAATCCTTGCCTCCTAGCAGCAGCCTGGCTTCACCCTCTCCAGGACGAACTTGTTTGTTCTCCTAGCAGTCCATAATATATTCAATATTCTTCTCCAACATCATTGCTCAAAGGCATCAATTCTTCTATCATCCCTAGTTATTGCCCAGCTTTCTGATGCATAGCAAGTAATATTAAAGACTTTGGTCTGGATTATGAGCTCCTTAGTCTCCAGACTGACATCCCTGCTCTTCAATACTTTGGAGAGGTCTCTGACAGCAGACTTTCCCAATACAATTCATCTCTTAATTTCTTGGCTGCTAGTACTAGAAGTGTTTTTTGAGGAGCAAAGCAAAATTGAAGCCTTTAATAATTTCAATCTCTTCACCATCTATCATGATGACACCAATCGGCCCAGTGGAAAGAATCTTTGTTTTCTTGATGTTAAGCTTCAGTCCACATTGAAGGCTGCAGTCCTCGATCTTCTGCAGCAAGTGCTTCATGTCTTCCTCAGTTTCAGCAAGCAAGGTTGTGTCACATGCATAACAAAGATTGTTGATGAGTCGTCCTCCAATCCCAATGGCACATTTCTTTTCATAGAGCTGAGCTTCCCAGATGATCTGTTCTGCACATAGATTGAAAAGGTATGGAGATAGAACATATCCTTGGTGTACACTCTTTCCAATTTTGAATTATGCAGTGTTTCTTTGCTCTATTCTAACGACTGCCTCCTCTCCAAGTATAGGTTTCTCATTAGCATAATCAAGTGTTCTTGGATTCTCTTTCTTCTCAGAGTCAGCCATAGTTTGTTGTAATCCACACAGTCAAATGCCTTTGCATTGTCAATGAAACAAGACAGTCCTCTGCTACTCTCTGCTTTCAACTAAGATCTACCTAACATTAACAATAATATCAGTAGTACCAAGGCCTCTTCTAAACCCAGCATGCACTTCTGGCAGTTCTCTGTTGATATTCTAGTCATTTTTGGAAACATTTTAGCTGAATCTTGTTTGCATGTGATATTAATGATATTGTTTGAAAATTTTTGTTTATAGCCACCCTATAAATACCACATCTGAACCCTTTCTTATCCTACGCCCTCCTTACACTTCCTGACATATTAAAGCCCATTGCTGCAGTCACTGTTGTCAATCCACATGGTTGAAAGTCTTCCTCTATTCTCTGACCCCCTCTCTACATTTCTAAGCATCATGTTCCTCTACAAGGAATAGTGCCTCCTAGCAACATGTTCAAAAGTAGTGAGACAAAGCCTCATCATTCCTGTCTCAAAAGAGCACTCTCACTGCACCCTCTCTAAACATACTTGTTTGTTCTTTGTAAGACCATGGAACGTACAGTGCCCTTCTACAACTCCACAGCTCAAAGGCACCAATTCTTCTGTCTTCCTTATTCATTGTCCAGCTTTCAGATGAACAGCAAGTGATGAGAAAGACCATGGCCTGAATCAGATACACCTTAATTCTCTAAACTGACATCATTACTCCTCAATAATTTGAAGAAGTCCATTACTGCAGACTTTTCCAGGGCAATACATCTCCTGATTTCCTGACTGCTGGTAGCAAGGATGTTTGTTAATTGAGGATCCAAATAAGATGAAGTTGTTGAAAATTTCAAGCTTTTCTCTGTCTATCATGTTAGCTATCAGTCCAGTGGTAAGTATCTTTGTGTTTTTGATGTAGAGATGCAATCATCATTGAAGGCATACTTTGATATGCTTCAAGCCTTACTCATTTTCAGCAAGCAAAGTTGTGTTATCTGCATAAGTCAGGTTATTGATGAGTCTCCCTTCTCTCCTGATGTTATACTCCTCTTCATGGAGTCCAGCTTCTTGAATAATTTCTTCAGCATACAGATTGAATAGGTATGAAGAGAGAATACAACCTTGAGGTACTCCCTTCCTGTTTGTAAATCTTGTAGTGTATTCTTGCTCTGTTTGTATAACAGTGTCCTGTTTTAGGTATAGGTTTCATATGAGCACAATTAAATATTCTGGATTCCAATTCTTCTCAATGTTAGCCATAAATTGTTATGATTCACACAAATACTGTCACATAGTCAATAAAGCATAAATAAACATTCTTCTTGTATTCTTTACTTTCAGCTAAGATCCATCTGACATCAGCAATAATATCCCTGATGCCATAGCCTCTTTTAAATCCTGTTTGAACTTCTGGCAGTTCCCTATCTAAGTATTATCCTTGGCTTTCTTTTCTTTCTTTTTTTTTAATATCTTCAGCAATATTTTTTGCATGTGGTATTAATGATATTATTTTATAGTTTACATATTCTGTTGGATCATCTTTCTTGGGAATGGGAGCAAATATTGATCTCTTCCAATTCATTGGCCAGATAGTTGTCCTCCAAATTTCCCAGCATAGACTGGTGAGCACATCCATGGATTCATCTGTTAATTGAAACAAGTCAATTTGTATCTCATTGATTCCTGGGGACTTATTTTATGCCAATGCCTTAAACAGAGCACCTACATCCTTCTTTATAGCCATTGGTTTCTGTTCATATGTTATTTTCTGAAATTTTTCAGTGTCAGTCAGTTCTTTTTGGTACAGTGATTCTGTGTATTCCCCCTATATTCTTTTGATATTTTCTGAGTCATTCACTATTTTGTCCTTACCATCTTTCAATAGTGCCATTTAAAGATTCAATTTGTTTTTTAGTTTTTTTCAACTTGAGAACTCCATACCAAGTTCTTCCCTTTTTATTCTCCAATTCCAGCTTTCTGTATATTCCATTATAGTACTTTGCTTTGTTCTTGAGCTGCCCTTTGAAATCTTCTGTTCAGCTTTTTACTTTGACATGTTTTCCCTACGTTTTGGTTCCTCAGTGCTCTAGTGCAATAATCTTTAGGATCTCTTTTTTTTCAATTATTAAATTGTATTTGTTTTAGTGAACATTTACAGAGATTTTGGGTTTTCATTCATTCATTGTTGCACTGTTTTCTCCACCCTCCTCCCCAGTTCGTTCTTCTTTCCGCCGCCAATGTCTGTTTTAATTGTCCAATTGCCACAGTGCTTGTCAAAGCCAGTTCTGATTAATCTCCTTTGTCAGTGTGTCCCTTGCCATTCCCTATCACTCCTCCCTGAGAGAGACTTCACCCTGATTCATAAGGAAAAGGGGATGGCGTATTCTCTTAGCTACTTCCTGCTGAAAAGGGACGCTGTGGGTTTCAGGGTGAATGTCTTCTCTCACTACTCTAAAGGGCCCCCTTAGCAGTAGGAAACACATAGACTATTATGGAGATTGATTTTGGGATTTAGATGCACTGTTATCAATTGTGCTTAGCAGTACATGTTCATATCCTTGAAGATGTTATCTTTTTTGACATCCATTTCAGTTTTGACTTTCTCTTCTGTACTTATAATCACTTTCTGCTTTCAGTATTGGTGATATCCTTAATATCATCCCACAATTCATCTAGTCATAGGTGTTCAATGCTTTAAACCTATATTTTAAGAAGATTTTTCAATTCAGATGGAATAGACTCAAGATTGTATTTTGGTTCTTATGGATCTTTTCATGTTCTTTGGCCTCAATTTGAACTTGCAAATGGATAACTAATGGTCTGACCCATGGTCCACTGCTGGACCCCTTTTGACTGCTGATTTTGAGCTTCTCCAGTGATTCCTTCCACAGACGTAGACAATCTGATTTCTATGCAGCCCATCAGGGTAGGTCTATGTACAAAGTCATTGTTGGTGTCTTTTAAAAAGTATTTGCAATGAATACAGCATTGAAAATACAAATTTGGTCATTCTGTTTCTGATCTCATTTCTATTACCAAGCCCATATTTTCCAACTATTGTTCCTTCTTCACTATTTATAACTCTTGTATTCTAGTCACCAATTATCATTAATGCATCTTTATTGCATGTAATAAAGAATTAGACCTCTTAAGCCTCTTAAACAGAACTGAGTCTACATCCCAGTTATAGAATTTACAGTAAGAGTCATTTTCAGGAAGTCCATCTTACACAGTTAGGGTCTGTTTCCTCAGGACTGTTAGGTTGTTGTTAGATGCCATGAAGTTAAGTATGACCCATAGCTAGCCTATGGAAAACGGATCTGGACCATATCCTATCCTATACTGTCCACACATTTCCTAACACACTTGAGTCTGCTTTAGCAGTCACTGTGTCAACTCATCCAGCTGAGGGTTTTCCTCTCTTTCTAACCCTCCACCTTTCCAAGCACGGTGTCCCTCTCCAAGAAATAGCCTATCTTAGCAACATGTCCAAAGTAGGCGAGACCAATCTCTATAATCTTTGTTTCCAAGGGGCACTTTGGCTGCACCTTCACCAAGACATGTTTGCTTGTTCTATTGGCAGTTCATGGGATATTCAGTGCTCTTCTCCAACAACACAGCTCAAAGGAATCAATTCTTCTGTCATCCTTATTTATTCTCAGCTCTCAGATGCACAGCAGGTGATCTTAACTAGCATGGCCTGAGTCAGACACATACCTTAGTTCTCAAACAAGTCAAAACTTCTCAAAAATTTGAAGAGATCCCTAACTTCAGACTTTCCCAGTGGAATACATCTCTTGATATTCTAACTGCTAGTACCAACGGTGTTGGTTATTGATCCAAGTAAGATAAAATCATTGCCAACTACAATCCTTTGCTGTCAGGTACTCTTCCAGAGTACTGAAGAATAATGATGTCAGCCTGGAGACTAAGGTGTGCCTGATCCAGTCCATGGTCTTTGCAATACTTGCTATTCATCAGAAAGCTAGGAATGATAGAAGGAGAATTGAAGCCTTTGATTTGTGGTTTTGGAGAAGAGTATTGAATATACCATAGACTGCTAGGAGAACAAGTTCATCCTGGAGAGAATGGAACTAGGCTGCTCCGTGGAGGTAAGGATTCTGAAACCCCGTCTGCATACTTTGGACATGTTGCAAGGGGGATCAGTTCTTAGAGAGAGACATCATGCTTGGGAGGATGGAGGGACAGCACAAGAGAAGAAGATCCTCAATGAGATGGATTGACTCAGTAACTGGGGTAATGGGGTAGGTGTGTCAAGACAATAAAGTTGGCTCAGGATAGAGGAGAGTTTATAACTGTTGTACATAGTGTCACTATGAGTCACAAGTGACTCGATGGCACATAACAACACAAGAACATTACGTTGTTGCCTATTGGTCCAGTGAAAGAATTTTGTTTTCTTGGTTTTGAGATGCAATCCATATAGAAGACTGTATTCTTTGAGCTTCTGCAAGTGCCTCAAGTCTTCCTTACTTTCATCAATCAAGTTTGTGCCGTTTGCATAATGCAGTTTATTGATGAGCATTCCTGCAATTATTTATCACATTCTTCATAAATTCTAGCTTCTCAAATAACTTACTCAGCATATAAACTAAGTATAGAGAGAGCATACAACCCTGAGATATGACTTTATTTCTAAACATTCTAAACCAGAATGTGTTCCCTTGCTCTGTTCAGACAACAGCCTCTTAGTCAAGATTTAGATTTTGCATGAACATAATTAAACATTCTGGGATTCCCATCCATCTCAGTGCTGGCCATAACTTGTTATGATCCACACAGTCAAATATCTTTACACAGTTAATAAAGCATAAATATGCCTTATTCTAATATTCTTTACTTTCAGCAAGGATCTATCTGACATTAGCTATGATATCTCTGGCACTATGGCTTCTTCTAAATCCTTATTGAATTTTAGTAGTTCTCTATATATGCACTGCTCTAGCCGTATTTGAAGCTCTTCAGCAGTATTTTTCTTAAGTTTGATATTAATTATATTGTTCAATATTTTCCACATTCTGTTGGATCACCTCTCTTGGGAATGGTAACAAATATGGACCTCTTCCAATCCATTGGCTAGACAGCAATCCTCAAATTTCCTGGCATAGACTGGTAAATGTACACAGGACTGCATATGTTAGTTGAAATATGTTAATCAGTAGTTTATTGGTTCCTGGGGCCTTATATTTTGCCAATGCCTGCAGTGCACCTTCAACTCCTTCCTTCATTACCATTTCTTTTAATATTACACTTCCTTAAATTTTACAGTGTCACACAATTATATTTGATACCACTATTGATACTATTCATTGAATAACAATGGATAAAATAGCAGAATGCAAAATTGTTGTTTTGAATACAGAGTCATCAAAACAGGACAAGAAATGTTTAGATCATGTAGCTACAGCCTAATATTTTGTTATTATTTAGACATACAAAACCAAATGTTAAAGTTATAGTGAAAAAGAACTGTTTAAGAGTTAAGTGGCCTAGTTTTCCAAATTGGTATCCATTTATAACTTAACATTGTTTATTTAAACACTGAAAATTAACAGACTAAGATTGCTTCAAATATAAAATAAGAATTTTGCTGTGAATTTATCATTCCCAAGAGCATTTTCTCAGTGGCTTTACCTAGGACATCCTCTCTTGGCAACAAGTTCAGAATTTCCCTTATTCCTTTGCACTTCATTTCTCTAAGATTTTTAAGTGGAAATCTAACAAATTTCTTCAGTTCTTCAGATGAATTTCTTCATCTAGTGCTGTTGTTAAATCAAATGATGATTACTGAAGAAATGTCTCAGTAATAATACCTTTAGTAGTATTAGGTTATCACAAAAATAATGCAGGTTTTTAAGCCTCACTATTGAAATTCTCTAACACTGCTCAAGCTTCACTTTATACTAATGAAAGTAAGACTTCTTCTTGCCAACAATATACTAGTTTGTTTATTTTGGTAGAATGCAATCTAATCCCAGGATTTCAGGGTTGATGAGTTCTCCAAAGCTGTTTTTGGTAGCACCTTGATTATTGAATAGTTTCCCCTGTAAAATCTCATTAAGATCCTTGAAGAAATGATGGTTCATTGGCAAGAGGTCTAATGAGCCTGCTGGATGATGCAGAGTGTCATAGTAATTCTCATGGAGTTTTTGGAGCATTGGTTGTGGTACATGCTGTTAAGCATTGTTATGCAATGTTGGGCCTTTTATGTTGACCAGTGACCAATGTTAAATGCTTAAGTTGCAGACTTCAGCGCATTTCATTGGACAATTTGTGTAATGGTTTTACCCAGTTTTAAGAAGTGGTAGTGGATTTATATGGTTGTAGATCACCAATAATCTCATGACCTTTGTGATGTAGAGTGTGATTGTCCAAAATTGCTTTTCTAGTCATTGATTTTGACTTTGCCATGGAGAGGGAGGAAAATATGTAAATAGATGTTTTAGTCTATCCACTAGGGGATCAGCTTGACTTGCATTAAATTGAGCAGATTCAGCAGCAGCAATTGGGAATCTCACTACCAGCAAAAAAGAAGCAGACAATGCAGTGTGAATTCTTTGGGGCAGAGGTTCTTACTCCAGCCAGACTTACAGCAGAACAGCAGGAGCCACAGCAGAAAGTCAGAGACTCTACATGAGACAGAGCTGACTTGGTACTTGCTGCCCCACAGAGTCAGGATCAGGGACCTTTGCCCAAGCTTGCTGGAAAGCTTGTGAGGAGACAACAGAATTAGCAGCACTGAGATTCCTTTGTAACACTGACTTAAAGTAGCAAAGTTGGAGCCTAAAGGGGCTGTTAGCATGCTTCAGAACCTATCTTAATTGAGAAGTTGTTGACCTTCCTAATAATTCTCATAATCGTAAGTATGGGGTTTTTTTGTGTGTATCTTCTCTTAGCTATTCCAAAAGAATTTTTTTGGACCACATACAGAAACAAACAAAGGACCAAACAAAGATTGGTGTTAGTATTACAACGAAGAGATGCAGGAGAGTTAGAAATAGGTTTGACCTCATGGAAATTGGTATTGTGCTGTCAATAATTACGATGGGGGCTGTTCCCTATTGGGGAGTTTGTAAAGGTCAGGTATTGCTCTCCAGATTTTACCCTTCCTTCTTTTATGAACTAATTTTAGTGTTAACTCAGTTTGAAACAATATTTTGGTGTTTCACTTCTATGAAAACCATCAGTTGTCACAGAGGATACATTTTTCATCACATGATAATATGCAATGATGAAATAGATGCTTTTCATCATGCAAAACCGGCACAGAGTATATTTCCAAGTGGCAATTGCTTTTATTTTATTCAACTCTTGCAATTCTCATTTGTGTAAGTTTCTTCACATTTCTAACTTACTCCAGTTGAGGAATAACCATAAAATGATGAACATGAAGTTCTTCTGCAACTTCTCATGTAACTTTGAGAAGATCAGCTTTGATTATTACCGTCAAGTTATTGTTACAAATGTCTGGCCTCTGTGAAGTTTGAACTCATTGTGCTGGAACTTTTGAAAATAACTGAACTGTGCATTCACTGACACTTCTTTCATCTCAAGGTTAACTGAGAGTTTGAGTTGTCTTTACTACTCTAAAACTGTGTTTTAATGTATAAGAGTAAAGTTAGGAAGAATTTTGTCTTTACATTTTACTGTTATTGTTATGTACTGTGAAGTCAGAACTGATTCATAGCTGACCCTCTGTGGGTTTTCAGAGGCTAAAAATCACACAGCAGGTGATTACCCATCTTTCTCCCATGGAGAAGCTGATTGATTTAAACTGTGTTCCTTTGGATCGACAGCAAAACTCTTTACCCCTTAACCACCAGAACTCTTTAATCCTATGTTATATATCCACAAAATAAGAAGAAAAAAAAAACACCAAAAAACCCCCCCTGATATTTAAAGTCAACAGCACAGGGAAAAAAAAGCATAAAATAAACTATAAATTATAATTAACTGTAATCTTTATAATGATGTTTATGAGAAAATTATTATAAGAAGTTTGTGCAACCAAATTCCAAATTATAATAAAATAATTATGAAAACTAGAAGACAAAATGGAGAATATAGCCTGCACACATTAGGCACCCACCATCTGAAAGATATTCAGTTATATAAAATGTTGTTTTTGTTGTTGTTATGTGCCATTGAGTCACCTGCAACTCTATGTACAAGCATAGCAACCCTATGTACAAGAGCCCTAAACCCTGCTCTGTTGTGGGCCAACCTTTTTGTCTCTGACACACCTACTCCCAGTACCTCAATCACTGAATTGATCCATCTCATCAAGGAGGTGCTTCCTTTATTGTACTGTCTCTCTACCCTTCCAAACATGAAGTCTGTTTCCAAGAACTGGTTCCTCTTTGCAACATGTCCAAAGTATGTCAGATGAAGCTTATTAATCCTTGCCTTGAAGGAGCAGTTCAGTTTCATCTTCTCCAGGACAAACCTGTTTGTTCTCCTAGCAGTCTGTGGTATATTCGACACTCTTCTCCAGCACCACAGCTCAAAGAAATCCATTATCCATAGCAAGCAATTGACCCAGAATATGACCTGGGTCAGGTACACCTTAGTCTCCAGCCTGATATCATTGCTCTTCAGTACTCTGGAGAGATTCCTGACAGCTGGCTTTTCCAATGTAATTCGTCTCTTACTTTCAGGCTGCTGGTATCAAGAGTGTTGACAGTGGAGCTAAGCAAACTAAAACTGTCCACAATCTCTATTTCTTCACCATCCATAATGATACTGCCAATTGGCCCAGTGGTGAGAATCTCTGTTTTCTTATTGTTGAGCTTCAATCCATATTGAAGACTGTAGTCCTTTACCTTCTGCAGCAAGTGTTTCAGGTCCTCATAGGTTGTGTTATCTGCATAGCACAGGTTGTTGAATAATCTTCCTCCAGTCCTGAGGCCACATTCCTCCTCATACAATCCATCCTTCTGGACAATCTGTTCTGCATATAGATTGAAAAGGTATTGAGACAGAATACATCCCTAGTGGACACTCTTCCTGAATTTGAACCATGCAGTGTCTCCTTCATCTTTTCTGACGACTGGCTCCTGGTCCAAGTATAGGTTTATCATTAGCACCATCAAGTGTTCTGAGATTCCCATTCTTCTCAGATTCAGCCACAATTTGTTGTGTTCCACAAAATCAAAAGCCTTTGCATAGTCAATGAAACACAAACATTTCTCTGGTATTCTGCTTTCAGCCAAAGTATATTTAACATTAGCTATAATATCCCTAGCACCACAGCCTCTTTCAAACCCAGCCTGCACATCTGGAAGTTCTGTGTTGATGTGTTGCTCCAGTCATTTTTGGATCATTTTCAGCAGAACCTTGTTTGCATGTGATATTAATGATATCGTTTGAAAATTTCCACATTCTGTTCGATCATCTTTCTTTGGAATGGGAACAAATGGTCGATATTTTAACTTCTACTATATAAAAAGTGTCCTGTGGTGGCCTAGTGGTAAGGAGCTGTACTGCCTACCAAAAAGTATATGTTTCAAAATCCACCAGCTGCTTTATAGGAGAAAGATGGGCAATCTCCTTCCATGTCTCTGAAAATCTACTGGTTCTGACTTGATAGCACATAACAACAATAACAACTATATAAAAGATCTTCTGATTACTGAAGATATAAAGACAACAAAATTATAACTAACAGAAGAGATTGGTGTGTGATGTTCTGATTCTGATGCCACATTTTTCTTTATAGAGTCCCCCCTCATGAATTATTTGCCTTCATACATATTGGATAGGTAGTCAAAATAGAATACAACCCTGGCACACACCCTTCCTAATTTTAAACCACACGGTGTTCCCTTGTCTCATTCATGCAACAGGTTCTTGGTCAAAGTTTTCATATGAGCACAATTAAGAGTTTCAGAAATCTAATTCTTCTCAACGTTCATCACAATTTGTTGTAATCCACACAGTTAAATGCTTTTGCATAGTCAATAAAACACAGATAGACATTTTAATATTCTCTATGTTCATCAAGGATCCATATTATATCAGCAATGTTATACCTGGTGCAATGGCCTCTTCTCAACAATGTTTGAATTTCTGGGAGTTCCCTGTCAGTGTACTGCTGTAGTTGCTTTTGAATGATATTCAGTTATATTTTGCTTCCAAGTGATATACTGTTTGATAATTTCTACATTATGTTGGATCAGCTTTTTTTGGATATTGGGACAAATATGGACTTCTTCCAGTCAATTGGTCAGACAGCTGTCATCCAAATTCCCTGGCATTGTTTGGTTGGAACATCCAGAGTTGCATATGTTAGTTGAAAATGTCACTCAGTATCCATCTGTTCCTGAATCCTTCCCTCTCTTTTGCCCCATCTTTAGCACAGCTTTCATTTATTCCTTTGTTGCTATTGGCTCTTGTTAATATGGTACTTCTTGAAATTTTTCAGTATTGACCAGTTACTTTTTGGTACATTACTCTCATATTCGTTACATCTTCCTTTAATATTTCTTGGGTCATCCAAGAATTTGCCAGTGGCAAGTTTTAGTATTGTAACTTGAGGCTTGAACATGTTTTTCCGTTATTTCAGTTTGAGAAATGCTGAGCAAGTTCTTCCCTTGCTATTCTCTGATGCCAGCTCTTCTTTCATCATAATACTCTTGTTTTGTCTTCTCAAGCTGTCTTTTGAAATCTTCTGCACAGCTCTTTTATCAGCATCTTTTCCCATTGGTTTGAATTCCTGTTGCTCTAGTACAATTTGCATAGTTTCTTTTGACATCCGCTTTGGCTTTTTCTTTCTCTTCTGTCTTTGTGATGACATTCTGCTTTCTTCATGGATGATATCTTTGATGTAATTTCACAACTCATCTGGTCTTTGACCATTGGAGAGCAATGTTTCAAATTCATTTATTAGTATGATGATTTTAGAATTCAGGTGGAGTACATTCAAAGTCATATTTTCTCCTTGTGAATTTTTTTAATCTTCTCAGCTTCATTTTAGTTTGCACATAAGTAATTGATGGTCTGGTCCACAGTGAGCTTCTGCTCCGGTTCTGACTCCTGATACTGAGCTTCTCCAATGATTCTTTCTACAGATGTATTCAGTCCGATTCCTGTGCAGACCATGTGATTTGTGTTTCTTTAAAAAGTATTTGCATTGAGATACCCTCCAAAAAAGAAAAAAAAGAAAACACATTTGCTATGATAAACCAGTGAATGTACAAAACTCAGTCATTAGCTCACTTACTTCATTTCTATCACCAAGTCTATTCTTTCTGACTATTCTTTCTTGCTCATTGCTTCCAACTTTTGCATATCAGGTTCCAATAATTATTAATGCACCTTGGTTGCATGTTTGAATATAAACATTGATAGAAATCCTCAATTTCTTCTTTGTTGGCTTTAGTTGTTTGGGAATATATTTGAATAATAGCTGTGTTAACAGGTCTTCCACTTACAACTATGGATATAATCCTATCATTCTCCACATTGTACTTTTGGATAAACTTTGAAATCATCCTTTTCATCAAAAGACCATAGATAATAAAAATTTACATTGGGAAAATGTTTGTCTTAAGTCTTCACATGAATGGAAGAGGGCCAGAGTAGTAAAAGTAAATTTTGTGGACTAGATGAGTATGAGATAAACTTGTATGTGTATGGATGTACTAGTGATTTTCTTTACCAAAAGAGTACTTTCTAGATGTTGTACATATTATTTACTTGTGTTTTCTACTACTCTGTATTTAGCACATATTTCTGGAATATCCTTTACTTAGATATATTAATCACTCTCTGAACATCTAGAAGAAAGGTAAATTTTACAGCTTGTGATCAATATGCTTTGGCATTTTGGTAATTTATTTAATATATTTACTTTATTTATGGATATATATAGTCATTACCAGTGAAATATAGGAAATAGTAGGTAAAAGTACAGATTGTTTCTGGGAGTTCTGGTGACAGAGTCTTTAGGGAACTGTGCTGCTATTACAACTCGTTGGTGATTGGAATCTACCAGTGGCTCCACAGAAGAATGAACGAAGGGCTATGGCTATCTCCACTTGAGGTACTTAAATTCCTCAAACCTACTGGAGACTTGATGACAACAATAGAGGGGGTGGAGAGAGAGAGGGAGAGAGAGAGAGAGAGAGAGAGAGAGAGAGAGAGAGAGATGTCAAATGGATTTTACCAAATAAAATGAAAATGAAATAAGCAGCAGGTTTATTAATGAATCATCCTTTCAAAGGAGCATGTTTCCTTCAGCTTGAAATGAGATCGGGATATTTTCCCTGAGACGTGATCAAGTAACTTTCTGAATAAAATTACAAGTATTATATTTCTATCACATCTCTTTTATAACTCTCATAAAATACTATCAGGTTTTACTCATGTTATTTTAAAAAAGATTTAATAGTCCCAATACTAGTCTATCTTAGTGCCATATTTTACAAGGAATTGAAGTTGGACTCAGAGGAATAAAATTTCCATGGACCTATCTCATGGTACTTCATAAATTATTTTATTCTTTCAGCCAAGCTTTATGGCTATTTTATGTATTGGCTGTGATTAAACTACAAGACTCAAAATAGATCCAAAATCTCCTCACAAAGACTCTATGTTAGTATTTGCTGTGCTGCAATTTCAAGTTGACGAAAACATTTCAAGGGTCTTATGGGTTCAAACAACAGTGTGAAAATTTTAAGTCTGAGAAGAGAATTGACGTTTTTATATAGCAAGACAATAGGCATCAACAACACTGCATCCTTATTTTTTAACAGTTCTAGACCATGTCTACAATGCGTAATCAAAATTCACATAGTTTGACAGCAAATTTGATGCCAAAACTCACTTAGTAGTAAACCTGACATACATATAAGTGAGGCTATTTATAGTCTATTTATTCTACTTAGTGTTGATATACATATGGTTTATTATAGGAATATCATTGCATTTGGGGAATGCTTCTGTGTTATTCAATAGATTTTTCAGTCAGCTGTATTTTTGTCATGATCACTTTAAAATATTCAGTGTACTACAACATATCCCAAGAAAAATGCACATGATTTGATTGGAATTTTATACACCCTTAGGTATGCACAAACACAAACACTCAAACACAGTTTTAGCAACCTTGCAAAATCATTTCAGTCACTATTCCACTATCAAGGAAGATCTATGTTGATTTTTAACATAGGATAGATTTTTAGTACCAAAGTTTAGCATTATTAATGTAGATTAGAAGGGTTTTTTTAATATGTGGTGCAAATGAAATCACATCATATATTTTTTTTATTGTTTAGTTTCTTTAACTGAGGTTCATCCATAAGAACATCTAGTTGTGGCATATTAATTCCCGTGATTCTCCACCACACTGCTATACAACAAGCCATTCATTAATTTTACTGCTAATGGATATTTTGGGAGTTCCTAGTCTTAAGATCTTATAGAGAAGAGCTGCTATGACTTTTTTTTGATGTATTTTCATGGGACTCTTGTTGTTAGGTGTTGTTGAGTCTAATGTGACTCACAGCGAACCTCTGAATAAAAGACCTGAACCTTGTCTTATCCTTTGCCATCCTCACAAGCTCTAATATATTTAAGTCCATTGGCACATTTTCTATTTCAGTCCATCTGATTGGCTGTTTTCCTTCCCTTTGCTGACCCTCCACCTTTCAAAATATCATGGCTTTCTCCAAAGCCCGACCTCTCCTAACAACATGCCAAAAACATGTGAGACAAAGTCTCAACAACCTTGTCTCTACTCTTCAAAACTTAAGCGTCACAATAATTCTCATAGGAGAAAGACTGAAAGCATTTTCCTTGCAAATAGGGACCAGACAATGATGCCTTCTTTCACCACTTCTATTAAATATTGTACTGGAAGTATTTGCAAGGACAATACAATAAGAATAATAAATACAAGGCATACAGATCAGCAAAGAGATGTTTAAATTGTCACTATATACAGATACTATGTTAGTGTACACAGAAAACACCAAGGACTTGACAATAAAAACAAAACAAAATAAAAAACCCAACAGATCTATTACCTCAATTTAGTACAGTGTCAGGATACAAGAGCAATATAAAAATATCAGTAGGTTTCCTCTATGGTAACAAAGCAAACTCAGGAGAAAACTAAAAAAGCAATACCATTTACAAATTGAGATACTTGGGAGCGAACCTAACTAGAGATAAAAAGACCTGTACAAATAAAACTTAAAAACATCTCTGTAAGACACAATAAAAGACCAAAATAAACGGGAAAATGTTCCCTGTTCATGGATAGGAAGATTCAATTTTGTGAAAATGACAGTCCTACCAAAAGCAATCTACATGTTCAATGCAATCCTAATACAGGTATCAAATTCACCCTTCAAGAAGATCTGTTGGGCAAATTGTCAAGTTTATTTGGAGAATCAGAAGACCCTGAATAAGCAATGCACTTCTGAAAAACAAAAATGAAGTGGGAGACATAGCACTTCCTGACCTCAAACCTATTTCACAGCAGTAGGAACCAAAACAGCAATAGTGCTGATATGATGACAGGCACATAAACCAATGAAACAGAATTAAGAACCCAGAAATGGATCCATATAACTGAACTGTTATTCAACAAGAAAATAAAACCCATCAAAAGGGGAAATGACAGCTTCTTCAACAAATGATGCTGGCAAAACTGCTACCTGCAGAAAGCTGAAACAAGGAAAAAAGAGCTGGACAAGGAAGAAAGTATGAGGAAGAAAGCCGTGCAGTTTGGAACTGGTGAACTGTGTGATACCATCTCTACGGTAGAAGAGAAAGTGAGAGACATGAGACCTTTAGATTTTTAAGAAGCCAGAGTACTTTTGTTACTGGTTCAGCAATGTCTTTGAGGCAATAAAGATCTTTCAGAATGATGGTGATGTTACTGACCATATTAAAGTTTACCAAGACCAGAGTGCTCTGTTAAAGGTGCTTGTGTTCTATGAAACTGATGTGGAAAGACAATGCAAGTAGTATAAGCATAGAACAGCCGTGCTTGAACCCTGATTGCAGACCTGAACCCACAGTATTATCTGTCAGTTAACAGACAGATACAGTTTGAAATTGCAAATACGTACTATGATATGATGGATTTAAAGGTTGCCTTACAGACAAGTTGAAGAATCCTGATTCACATATCATGGAAAAAAGATAAACAATCTTATTAAATCATCATTGGAATACTACCAGTCCTTCTTAGACTCCCTGAGAGACTGAAGTAAGATAATTCCCGAGTTGATAGGTGAAGATATTCTTTGCCCTGCCATCCTAGCTAAGTTTCAAGTGGCCTGTCTCTATGGAAAAATCATTACTACAGATCTCAAGAGCTAGAAAATTTGGCAATATCACTGGAGCATTACACATTTATCGTTGACTATTGTGAAAGGCACCCTGAAGCTTCCCAGAAAATAGAAGTAGGGCTAGAACTGAGTAGAGATAGTGAGTCTTAGTCCCACAAAAATGGAAAGATTCAGAACCAAGATGGGCCAGACTTAATCTCTGCTTCTTTAAGGAAGGAAATATGAAATATTGAAGGGGTTTCTTTCCTTACAAAACAGACCTAATTGCATTGTGACATTTATCTTTATAGCTACTGAATCTTTGCTAGGGACTTAACATAAAATAATTAATAATTTACACTTAATTATGTAAATGGCCTTGTTAAAGTGACATGTGATTGATACTCCAATTGCTTGTTTCCTATTTAAATAGAAACTGTTCCTTTCTCTACTTCCTAATTATTGTTGGCTAGTTCTTGATAAATTAGTTACATGGAAAAGCGCTGGTTAATGTACCTGGCAAACATGCCTGTTACTATATTGAAAAAAACAAACAAACAAACAAACATCAAAAAATACCCTACCTCAAACAAACCAAAACAAAAACTCAAAACCTTTTCTTTTCGAAAATAATAAAAACTAAATAAGTTTAATAAAAACTAAGTAAGTACTGAAGAGCAATAGTGTCTCTCTGGAGACTAAGGCGTGTCTGATACAGGCCATGGTCTTTGCAATCACTTGTTATGCATCAGAGAGTTGGACAATGACCAAGGAGAATAGAAGGAGAATTGATGCCTTTGAGCTGTTGTGCTGGAGAAAAGTATTGAGAGTACCACGGACCGCTAGGAAAACAAACAAATTCATCCTGGAAAGCGATAAAGGTGGTTCCTTGGAGGCAAGGATTCTAAGACTTTGTTTAACATACTTTGGACATGTAAGGAGGGACTGGTCCTTGGAGAAGGACATCACGCTTGGGAGGGTGGAGGGACAGTGCAGGAGGGGAAGGCCCTCTGTGAGGTGGATTGATTCAGTGACTGGGGTAATCTGGATGTGAGTGTCAGAGACAATGAGTTTGGCACAGGACAGAGCAGAGTTTAGGGCTGTTGTACATAGGGTCACTATGAATCTCAAGTGACTCGATGGCACATAACAACAACAAGAAGAAGTGGGTCGCTATGAATCACAAGCGACTCAATGGCACATAACAACAAGAAGAAGAAGAAGTAAGATTAAAAAAAAGTTGGGTTTTTAAAAATTTCATTTTAACCAATAATATAGTAAGAAAATTAGGCACTTTTAATGTACTAATAGGTGTGGGGTTTTTTGTTGGGTTTTTTTTTTTAATTTTTACTAATAGGTGTTTTTAAAAATCCTCTTTCATTAAATAAGTTTCTTTTCCCTCAGGATTATCTGTATATTCCAAATCTGTTTTGGGGCATAAATTCTTTTTATGATACATGTGTCACAATACATTTATCCTTAACTAAAGAACATATTCAAGCCTTGGGTTGCAATACTTAGCTATAGGCAGAATATCGAATGACCCAGAAGTATTAAAAAAAGATGGAAAAAAGATGTACTAAAAAGAATTGGCTGGCACAGAAGAATTTCAAGAAAATGCATATGATCAAGAAGCAATGGTGATGAAGAAAGAAGTTCAGGATGCTCTGAAGGACTTGACAAAAAATAAAGCCCCAGGAATTGAAGGAATACCAGTTGATGTATTTCAACAAACAGATGCTGTCCTGGATGTGCTAACCAGGTTGTGCCAAGATATCTGGAGGACAACCACCTGGCCAACTGACTGGAAGAGATCTGTATTTATCCCATTCCTCCCTCCACCCCCCAAAAAAGTGGCCCAACATAGGATGGAAATTATCGTACAATATCATTCATATCACATGCAAGCAAAATCCTGCTGGAGGTTATCCAGAAATTACTGGAACAACATATTGACCGAGAACTACCAGAAATGTACTGGGTTTAGAAGAAGCCATGGCAGGTAGAGACATTATCACCTATGTCAGATGGAACCTGGCAGAAAGCTAAGAGTACCAGAGGGATATCTATCTGTTTTTCATTGACTATGCAAAGACATTTGACTGCATAGATCACAACAAATTTTTATTAACCTTGAGGAGATTGGGAATACCAGAATACTTGATAGTGCTTATGCAAAACCTATACTTGGACCACAAAGCAGTTCTCAGAACAGAGCAAGGAAACACTGAATGGTTTAAAATCAGCAGGGGAATGTGTCAGGGATGTGTTCTGTCTCCTTACCTTTTCAATCTATATGCAGCTCATTCAGGAGGCTGGACTTTATGAGGAGGAATATGGCGTCAGGCTTGGAGAAAGACTCATCAACAATCAATGTCATGCAGATGACACAACCTTCCTTGCTGAAAACAATGAGGCCTAACATGCTTGTTGTGGAAGGTCAGGGACTACAGTCTCCAGTATGGATTTACTTTATTAGATTTTATTTATTTTGTTTTATGCACAGCCAAAATATGGAATGCATACACATATCCTTTTTTACCCCAGATATAATACAGCTGTTGATCTTAAGTGCTGTAAAATTCATCCCAACTGATAGTAATTCCATCCACAGTAGAATGAAACATGCCCCCTCTAGTGACACGTGAACAATTTTGCCATGCTTGAGCCCACTGGTATATAGGTCTTTGCTAATCCAGGTCTCTGATGATTTTCCTCTTTCTTGCTTACTTTATACCGAACATGATGTCCTTCTCTAGGTCTTGGTCATTTTTGATAATATTTCCAGCTCAGGTCTCACCATTTTTTACATCTAAAGGAATATTTTTTTCATACTTCTTCCAAGGTCAATTTGTTTGTTTTTCTGAGAGTCCATAGTGTTTTCAGTATTCTCCATCAAAACTACAATTTAAATGAATCAGTTCTTATTTGTGCTTCTTTATTAATTTTCTAGCTTTGGTAAGCACTGAAATTATCATGGCTGAGGCCAGGCATGCCTTGATTTTCAAGGTCCTATCTTTGCTTTGGAGATGTTAAATTGGTATTCTGCAGTAAATTTGTCCAGTGCAATATATTCTTTGATTTACGGATTGCTGCTGCCATAAAAATGGATCACAGACCCAAGCAAAATGGAAACCCTTGATTATTCAGTATTTCCTCCATTTATCATGATATTATTTAATGGTCTGAGTGTGAACATTTTTATCTTCTTTGTTGAAGTAGAATCCACAATGAATGCTATAGTTTTCCGTTCTGAACAGTACTCTTCACTTGAAAGAAGCAAGATAGTGTCAGTTGTGTATCACAGATCCCTAATGAATCATTATTAAGTTTTATGTTCTTCTTCATTTAACATAGATTCTTTTTTATTTTAATTTTTTAAAATAATTTTAATGAACATTTACAGAGATTTTGGATTTCCATTCATTCATTGCACTTCTCCCTGCCCAGTCCCCAGGCCCCCACCCCCAGTTCTCTCCTCTCTTTGAAAAGTAAAAGAAACACTCTCTCCCTGGTATACAATCCCCCACCCCAAGTACATTCCACTATGCAACCTTAATTGTGGACTCTTGTGATAACCGTATTACCCTATCATACATCACTTTTAGTAGAAAGTAGCATACTGACAGTGTACAACCTTGATAGGCATCTTCCTTGATTTCAAACCACACTATATCCCTTGATATGTTTGAACAACAGCCTATTAGTATGTGTATAGGTTGCATATGAGCACAATTAAATATTTTGGAATTCAGATTCTTTGTAGTACTATATATACATTTTATTATGATGTATACACTTTAATGAATTTGCATATTTAATAAGACATTAATTAGTAAGCATCATTCTGGTATTTTCTGCTTTGAACCAAGATCTTATTTCAGTAATCTTATTCCTCATTCCACATCCTCTTTCAAATATGGCTTGAATTTTAGGCAGTTCCCTGCAGTACATAACACCCTGAAAGTGATTTTATCTTCCTTGTAACTTGCATATAATAATTCTTATTTTTAAAAAAATAATTTCTGTAGTCTGTCAGATTACTTCTCTTTGGTAGGAGCATAGATACAGATCTCTTCCAGACAGATGGTTATATCACAGTATTCCAAGTTTCTGGGTAAAAATGAGTAAGTATTTCCAGTGTCACATTTGTTTCTATTGCTGTCCAATCAGTTACTGGAGTAACTTGTGTATGAACAATTAATGGGTTGTTCTACATTTAGCCCTGATCTTGTTGATAGATGATAATTGAGCTTCTCTATTGCCTTTTTTTAATTTTTATTTTATTATTTTCTGTGTGAGTATACCGTCAAATTGGATCTGACTGGTACAGGAGGAGATGGCCCCTCCTTCTCCAGCAGAGCATCTGGTGGATTCGAACCGCATATCTCTGGGATTGCAGTGTAGCTTTTTGCCACCAGAGCTCCCCTTGCCTTTTTCTACAAATGTAGCTGACTTGATTCCTGTGCAGTTCAACTGGCCAACTGGCAAGGTTCATGTGTATACACACCACTTTTTTTTTTTAAAATGAGTGTGCAATAAATAAGTCACTGGTCTTTCAAAATCTATCATCTGAACACCAGTCCCATTTCTATCATCAAGACCTTATTTTCCACATATTTGTCTCCCTTTGTTTCCTACTTTTTAATTTCAATTCCTAATAATTAATAATGCATTATAATTACATCATTAATCTTAGACTGCATATTTTGAATATTTGCTTATTTTTATAGTAATTTTTAAAATTAATTTTAATGAAAGTTTACAAAGACTTTGGATTTCCATTAATTCATTGTTGCACTCTTCTCCCTGTCCACCCCTCCCCCCCAATTCACTCTTCTCTTTGAAAAATAAAATAAAATTTCTTTCATTGTTATACAATCCCTCCTCACAAGTCCGCTCCACTATGCAGCCTTCATTCTGGACTCCTGTCATAACAATACCCAATCATATATCCCTTTTAAACACTTTTCTCCCTCATCATATATCCCTTGTAAACACTTTTCTCCCTCATCTGTTTCAATGCAATATACATTTTTTTATCTCCTCTTTTATAATCTCTCCCAAAGTCTTGTGTCAGTCCTATTTTATAACAGTGGCATTATACAGTATTTGGATTTTTGTGACTGAGATATTTCATTCAGCATATTTTTTTTGAACTTTGGCATTACTAGTTAATACACAAATATGAGTAAAAGTCCTATTGGCCAGTGTCCTTTGCAGTTATATAGATGTAATACTATCAATGACAATAAGATGTACTTCAGGATCAATTTTATTATTCTTCTTAACAATGAACTTATGTCATTCTTTTCAATTTATCACTGTCATCATATTATGACTGTCTCATTTAAAATGTACAGTATAGTATATCCCAGTTCACTATTGCCTAGGAGGAAGGGTGCTTCTTAGAGTCAAGAATAGTGAAATTATATTATGCCTTTGAGTTGTGGTGCTGGAGAAGAGTCTTGAACATACCACGTATGGATGGTCAAGAAAACAAATCTGTCTTGGAGACAGTGAAAGCAAATTTTTTTCTGGAGGTTAGGATTTTGAAGTTCTGTCTCACATACCTTGGGCATGTGGCCAGGAGGGACCAGTCCTTGGAGAAGGATACCATTTTCGGAAGGATGGAGAGGCAGTGCAGAAGAAGAAGACCCCGAATGAGATGGATTTATCCAGTAACTAGGCAGGCTTCAGAGCTATTGTACAAAGGGTTACTGTGAGTCACAGGTGGCTCGAAGGCATATAACAAACAACAACAGGCAAATATGAACCAAAATCAATGAGCTATTACTTTAGACCTTGTTAGATTGCTACCATACAAAAGTCAGATAAATATGAAATAGATTTTGAACATTTTGAAAGTAATAAGTATGTTGCTGGGGGAAAATGCAACATGAAAATTAGAACTGCTTAAAAAAACAGTTTAGTGACTTTTCTAAAAAAGTTAACAGAATTATTCTATGACTTAACAATTCTACACTAAGAAACTCATCTAAGGTAAGTAAAATCCTAAAGACATAAAACTTATACATGAATGTTTATAGAAGCTTCATTCATAGAAACAAAATTTATACATAAAACACTCATCAACGATGAATGAGTAAACAAAATGTGACATATTCCTAAAATATAATATTATTCGGCATTCAAAATACTGAGGAAAGACACTAATGAATGACATATTTATACTTGCTACACTGTGGATGAACTTTAAAAACATATTTAATACATTAAATAAGTCATAAAGATAACATATTATTAATCTAGAAATAAAATGTCCATATTAGGCAATCCCATATACAAAGAAAGTAGATTAGTAGTTTAATGAGTCAGTGACAGAAAAGAATGAGGTAGCAGAGGTCTTATGGAGAGTAAGGTTTCCTTTGGGTGCCTTAACTATGGTCTAAAATCAAATAATGAAGATGATTATAACTCTAAATACATAAACTGTATACTTTAAATATTTGAACTTTATTGTATGTCATTTCTATCCCAAAAAAGTTATTAAGAATACTTCCTGTAATTATAATGCTATATCAAAATCTTCTGAATTCAGAAATCCACATTGTTTTAATTTTAAAGGGATTTTATGTCTATATTTAAAATAAAGGGAAATGTATATTCATTAGATAATTTTTACAGTAAAATTTAAAAAATAATTAAACTCAGCAATAAAAAGACAAGAAGACCCTATAGTTTAATAATTTAAAAATTTGTCCCACATTAACTTCATCTCTACTATTGATTGAACTCTGTCTCCCAAATACACACACACACACACACACACACACACACACACACACACACACTCATATGTATGTGTGTGTTTGTATATATATACATATATATACAAACACACACACATATATATATATATTCCTAAGTCCTGTATCAGTGGTTATAATTTCATTATAAATGTGCTTTCTGTTATGTTAACGAGTGTATGATGTGTTTTAAATCTATCTCTTTTGAGATATAAAAGAACAGATGATGCAAGCACAAATAAAGGAAAATGTACATGCTACATGATTGCCAAGAATTAAGACACAGAAACTGAAAAGAGACAAAGACTTTCCCCTAAGACTGATGCACTTAATTTGAACTTCTATATTCCTAACCTGAGGAAATAAATGTCTGTTCATTAAAGTCACCCACTTGTGTCATTTCTATTAAAAGAGTACTACATAACTTAGACAATACCTTTAATGAGACTTTCACCTATCTAGTCAAACTCTTTGTTCCAGTATTAAGGTTTCTGGCCTTTAATTAAATTAAATTGTCTCCATAAAATACCAATGGATGTATAATATATCATACTATAGTATTTCAGATTAAAGAGTCTATTTATCTTCTTAAGGAACTCATGACTCACTGCCGTACAGTCAGACTGACTCATTGCCATAGAGTCAGACTGACTCATAGTTGATATCTCAGTGGATTTTTAGTCTTTAAACTGCATGAGAGATTTCCCATCTTTCTCCTGTGGAGCTACTGTTGGATTTGAAGCACCAAGGAAGTGCTTCCTTTGATTTAACAGCTCAACTCCCTACAGATTAAACCTCTAGAACTACATTCTTTAATCAATTAAATCCACTCACTTCTCTTTATTATTAAAGTGAATAAATTGTAGATCAAAGTCTAAAGTGACTGAATACACTGCTACAAATTATGATTCAAATAAATACAAGCCATGACATAACAGCAGGGATCTCTGGCAGCCTAGTGGTAATGAGTTGTACTGCCAGCCCAAAGATATGCAATTTAAATCCACCATCTAATCCATCAGAGAAGTATGGGCAATCTGTTCACAGGGGATTTAGAATCTTGAGGGTCAGCTTTGATTCAATTCTGACTGGATGGCACATAACAAGCAATTAAGCAAATTATAACACTGTGCATATGGGCCTGAGAGTGTCCCATGATATAACAGTTAAGTTTGTGACTGCTAAACAAAAGTTTTCCATTTGAACCCATTCCTGTCTTGGCAGAAATTACATAGAAAACAAAAACCCTCATTATTTGTTAAAAAAAATTATTGTTGTTGTTGATTGCCTTTGAGTTCATTATGACTCATAGCGACACTATGAACAAAAGGCCTGAAGCTCCTCTACAACTATCAACATTTATCAAAGTTCAGAATTTTCAGAGACATGTTGTTTAGGAAGTGGATGCCACTCCTGCTTCCAAACCTGTCATAGAGTGTTATTGGTTGAGTTGCCTGTGATGTTTAGTGACCCTATATACAGCAGCTCTGAACCCCTCCCTTTCCTGAGCCAGTTTCACTAATTCTGAACCACCAATCCCCATCACCCCAGCTACTGTATCAATCCATTTCATCCAAGGTCTCCCTCTCCTGTGCTTTCCGTTCACCCTTCCAAGCATAATGCCCTTCTCCAATGACTGACCTCTCCTGGCCACGTGCCCAAAGTAAGTGAGGCAGAGTTTCAATATTCTAATCTCCAAGGAGAGGTTTGGTTTCACCCTCTCTAAGACAGACCTATTTGTTTTCTTGGCAGTCCATGGTATGTTCAAAACTCTTCTCCAGCACCACAACTCAAAGGCATCTATTCTTTCCCTGTCATCCTTAGTCATTGTCAAACTCTGAAGTATAATAAGTAAT
Organism: Elephantulus edwardii; assembly: GCF_000299155.1. Lineage (NCBI taxonomy): Eukaryota > Metazoa > Chordata > Mammalia > Macroscelidea > Macroscelididae > Elephantulus > Elephantulus edwardii. Next base: position 7,992,183 of record NW_006399771.1, read on the forward strand.
TGAGAAGAACATAGCCTGGATTAGGCACACCTTTGTATCTAGACTGACATCAATGCTCTTCAGCATGCTGGAGAAGTCCATGATAGCAGATTTTCCCAATACAATTCGTCTTTTGACTTCATGACTGCTGGTGCCAAGAGTGTTGATTGTGATTCTGAGCAAGCTGTAATTGCTAACAACCTCAATCTCTTCTTTCTCTATTATGGTGCTCCTACTTGCCCCAGTGGTGAGAATCTTTGTCTTCTTGATGTTGAGCTAAAATCCATATTTATGACCATAGTCTTTGCCCTTTTGCACCAAGTGCTTCAGGTCTTCAGTTTCAGCAAGCAAGGTTGTTCCATCTGCAAATCGTAGGTGTTTAATGAGTTTTCCTCCAATCTTGATGACACACTGCTCTTCATGAATCCTGAATGATCTGTTCTGCATACAGATCGAAAAGGTACAAGGACAGAATGCATCCCTGACACACTCCTTTCTTGATTTTGAACTATGCAGTGTTTCCTTGCTCTGTCTTAAGGACTACTTCTTGGTCCAAGTGTAGGTTTTGTATAAGCACGATCAAGTGTTTTAAGATTCCCATTTTCCTCAAGATTAGCCACAATCTGTTGTGATCTACACAGTCAAATGCCTTTGCATAGGCAATGAAACACAGATAGACATTCTTCTGGTACTCTCTTGCTTTCTGCCAAGATCCATCTGACATTGGCAATGATGTCCCTAGTGTCTCGACCTCTTCTTAACCCAGCCTGTATTTCTGGTGGTTCTCAGTCAATGTACTTACTGTTCAAGTCTTTTCTGGATAATCTTCAGCAGGATTTTGCTAGAGTGTAATATTAGTGATATTGTTCAATAATTTCCACACTCTGTTGGGTCACTATCTTGGGGATGGGAATAAATACACACCTCTTCCAGTCAGTTGACCAAGTAGTTGTCTTCCAGATTTCTTGTCACAACTTGGTGAGCACAAGCATGGAAGCAACTGTTTGCTGAAATTTACATCCTAGAAAGTTATAGTTACTATTTTTATTTTATCAAAATAAAAAAAAAAAAAACCAAAACAACAAAACCCACAACTTGATGGCACATAATAAATGTGTAGAGAGAAGATAATTGGACACAGAGGCACAGGGCTCTGATCATCTCTCTGAAAAGGACAGAGGTAGTGAGAATAACACAGCCTTTCATCATCTCAGAGCAGAAAGAAGTTAAGAGCCTGTAGCCCAGCCCTGGTCTCTAGAGTCACAGTAGCTGCAACAGGTTTGTTTATTCATTGCTTACTCACAGGCTCACAGTTGTGGTGCCAACAATGGAGTTTATTACAAAAAGAAGTTGGAGAGTGGAAGAGGCAAAAAATATCACCCAAAATAAGTCTAAGCTTTAGCCCAACAGTTACAATTCCTTAATAAGTCCAAGCTTTAGTTTCAGTCCAGCAGTCAGTTCCAAATCATCAAGCAAGGTTTGCCTCAGAGCAGTTATAAATAAGCTGCTTCTTCAAACATTTTGCAAGAACAGCCAAACCTTTAACTGTGGCCAGCACAAATGCAAGAGGACTCAGAACACACCTTGCCATTGTTTCTCCACAACAATGCTACACTTTCTCCACCACCAGGGTCTCACTATTAACAGAGTCTTGCCACCACAAACCATGCTCACCTCAAGTCTTGCTGCTCAAAGTGGGAAACTCTCTTCCACTTATCCTTATCATACAGGTGTTGATGATTTGCAAGACCACATGTCTGCAATTAGGGTAGCTGGAGAGCAAAGGTGGCTAACTGAATTGGCTAAAAAAAATGGTCACCTTTTAGGCTAACAGCATAATAACATAAGAGGTATATATGTACAGGCATATGTATATGCATATTAATTTGTACAGTTAATTCTAATGTAGTTGTTATTGAGCCACATTTTTAATGAGGAAATTATTACACACACACACATACAATTACTTTTTAGAACTTAATAGTAGATTATGGAGTCACATCCTTAATTATTTAATAACTAGGGAGCTCTAGTGGCCTAATGACAGAATGTTTCACTGTAATTCCAAAGCAGGTGATTCAAGGCCGCTAGTTGCTTCAATGCCACCAATTGCTTCAGGGAAGAAGAAAAGGAAATCTGTTCCCTTGCAATTAACTGCGTTTGAAAACCTGAGGGAGGTTCTGACTCTACACCACCACAATAACAGTATAATATAGAGTAGTTCAGAGAACCTAGTGGTAAAGAGCTGCATTGCAATCCCAAAGGCACGTGGTTTGAATCCATCAGCTTCTCCAGGAGAGAACGATAAGCATTTCCCTTTCAATTTACTGTCTCTGAAAACCTGTTGGAAGGTCAGGTAGGTCAGCTATGGGTTGGCTCTGACTCAACAATACTCAAGAACAAACACAGAACCATGAACTTTCAAATATCTGTCAACCTTTCTCACTGACAGTAACACCAATTTTTCATTGACTGGGATAACCTCTTTCTTAAAATTCTATAAAAATTTTACCTGATACAATTCTTTGCAAGAAAATATCTATTATCCCCTAGACCCAATTTTTTTCATCCACTCTTACCTTCGGAGAGATAATATATCCTTTGGGAAGTCATATTAGACATTGTTTTACTAATTAAGGAAAAATAAATTACTTGTGAAGATGGAGTAGCATCTTTGAATTGTTCTGCTGTAAGTTGAAGTGATGATGTGTATGTAATGCCAAACTGAAATTATTTCTTGATTTTAATGGGATTTCTTGTAATCACGAGTATCAAAGGCCAAGAAAGAGCAATTAACCACAAGAGACAATATTGATACCATCATAAGGCATCAGCAATGAAGGGAAAATCAGAACTAGCTTTCACATGTCAGTTGTGGTGGCTAAATGGCCATGCTGTCTAGAAGAATGAAAGGCAGCCTGCTTAAGTACCAATTGAACACTAGATTCACTGAGCATGACTTTCCTGTAGTCGACTTGGCAGAAAATCAATTGCATTCACTTAGTCCTTTTCCATATTTAAGAGCTTACAGATCCTCAGTTGAAAAGAAGACCAATTTTTTCAGGAAAATTTTATATGCTATGGTCAGAAATTTTATGCTAAATTTTCCTTCTTAATCATTCTAAAAAAGAAAATCTACAAAATTTTCCAATTCATTTACGCACTGGGAAAGGGGATGAAACAGACATTTTGGGAATTAATAGTCACTGGTTCTAATTAGTACTAGTCCCTGTTCTGACGATTGATTACATTGAGTTGATTCCAACTTGGGGTGGCTGTATGTACAACAGAATGATTCACCTTCATGATCAGTAGTACAACTGAGAACTCTGTAACCCACTCTACCTACTGAGTGCATTCTTACCTGGTGGTTTCGTTTCTCTGCCTCTGTTGACAATATTCTGTTTTGGTTTATCTGGTTTTCACTGACTACTTATATGACATATATCACCAGTTCTTTCTTTATAGTCTATCTTAGTCTCTTATTAGCATTCATATTAATGAATGACATCTGCAAAATTTCAATTTATAAATGAGAACACAGGGTCCCTGGGTTAGGATATCAATGTATGTCTTCACAATACTCACTTCAACACAAAACATATAAGTATGTGCATCTTTCAATAGATACACAGAAGAATCCACTCCACAAGACTTTAGAATTGTCACATTTTACTTCTTAACATCTTTTATATTTTCAGGTCTTCATAACATTTTTACCTTGCTCCTTTCTGTATCTTCAACACCAACTACTAACAAAAGGTTTGTCATGGGTCCGGAGCTGAAAAGAAGATTGCAAGGGCAGCACTGGAAGACAAAGCAAAGTATTATAACAAAATGTGCAAGGACCTGGAGTCAGAAAAACAAAAGAGTCTAACTCATTTATGAAAATGAGGAGGACCTGAAGTGCTTGCTGGAGAAATCCAAGGACTGTGGTGTTCAATATGGTTTGAAGCTCAACATCAAGAAGATAAAGATTCTCAGGTCTGGGCCAACTGGCAGCACCATGATAGATGGAGAAGAGATTGATGTTGCTAATAATTACAGCTTACTCAGGTCCACAATCACCATTCTTGGCAACAGCAGTCAGGAAATCAAAAGACAAATTGAATTGAGAAAATCTGTTGTCAGGGACCTCTCCAGAGTACTGAGAAGCAACGATATCAGTCGAGAAATATCAGTCTAGACTAAACCAAGACTAGACTAAGGTGTATCTGATTCAGGCCATGATCTTTATAATTACTTGTTATTTATCAGAAAGTTGGACAATGACTAAAGATGACAGAGAAAGAATCAATGCCTTTGAGTTGTGGTGCTGTAGAATTCTTGAACATACCATGGACTGCCAAGAAAACAAATAGGTCTGTCTTGGAGAGAGTGAAACCAAGTTTCCCCTAGGAGGCTAGGATTGTGAAACTCTGTCTTACATACTTTGGGTACATGGCCTGAAGGCACTGGTTCTTGGAGAATGACATTTTCAGTAGGTTGGAGGGACAGGAGAGAAAGACCCTCACAATGAAGACAGGTGTATCAGAGTCAGTGAGACTGGCTCAGAAGAGCAGACTTCAGAGCTGTTGTACACAGTGTCACTATTAGTAGCAGGTAACTTAACAGCACGTAACAAAAACAATGATTTTTATTAAGACTACATTATAGTGAGGTACTGCCTATAATCACTGTCTAGTTCCTGACTGCTCATTTTAGTAGGTATCCTCAGCAACTATAAAAGCACTATCCAAACTCTTTGTGCTATAGGGATAAGTGGGAAATTTTCCAAAAAATTTTTCTTCCTAACTATAACAAGCTACTCCTTGGAGGCAAGGAGTCTGGGGCTTCGTCTGACATACTTTGGACATGTTGCCAGGAGGGACGGGTCCTTGGAGAGGGACATCATGCTTGGGAGGATGGAGGGACGGCACAGGAGGGGAAGACCCTCTATGAGATGGATTGATTCGGTGACTGGGGTAATCAGGATGGGTATGTCAGAGGCAGTGCGGTTGGCGCAGGATAGAGCAGGGTTTAGGGCTGTTGTGCATAGGGTCTCTATGAGTCGCAAACGACTTGACGGCACATAACAACAACAACAACAACATAACATATACTAAATAACATTGTTGGAGAGATTAACAATTAATGATTAAATAAGTATCATAAATATGTGTATAAAATGACTGTGAGAAAAGCCAGCTAGTTCTTAAGAAAGTGACCAGAATCTCTTTAATTTATTTAGGAGGTGATTTCATTTGTGGCTGATTTTCCAAATGTGTCTCTTTACTGAACAAAGGGCCACTAGCCACTCAGCATCTGGTATACATCTATTGATGTGTCAGGAGTTTTTGCTTTGTTTTGCTTGTTTGGTTAGTATGGAAAATCAAGAGTTTGTTTTCAGTTGGCAGGGGCACAGTGCACCTGTATGCCTCAAGGCTATGGCACATATCTTTATCATATCCTCTCACATTTCTCCTCTTTTAGTTATCATAAAACACCCATACACACACACACACACACACACACACACACACGTGCGCAAACCCACCTTAAACTGATTATAGAAATCAGTGTACCATATGTAAAAAAAAAGTACTTTAAATGTCTTTAAAAATGAATGTACATTTATGAGGGAAATCACCTTGTCAATTCAAAGTGACAAAGTTACAAATTTAGCAGGATATGTTGTAACATGGTATCCTTTGAAAGGGAGAAATAGCAAACTCCAGTATATTCTGGCCAGCTTGGTGGCCCTGATTTGACTAATATACCAATTAAATCAAATGCTACTTTTGATGGTCTCAGAATAAAAAAAAATACTTAGATGTAATCTGAATTCAATAGCTCAGACTTTAAAACTTGGCAGACCTCAGACTTTTTAACATGGATACTAAGTCTTTGGCAAGGCTTACTGTAGAATTTGCTGAAATTTCATAAGTTTATGGAACAAAGGCTCTTCTGATGATAGTAATTTCATTTTTGTGAAATATCTTTTTGACTCGCAACTAGCTTTTAGACATCTGAAATTTTAATTATGAGTTCCATGTATTCTATTTGATATATAAACAGTAAGGCTGAGTATGACCAACAATCTTCAAGAGAGAATTTTCTTGTTCTTTCCAGTTCTATGTAGTAAAGAGAGCCCAGTTTATATGAGCATGTTGATGAGATTTGTGTAGTTTATAATGTAGCATATTGTCAATTTTAAGACAATGTGCCTGTCCTCACTAGAAATTATTTAAGTTATACTGTAAGCATATGAGGAGACGCATTGTACTGGGAATGTATGCAGTTAGGGACCTCTCGAAATTATTGAGAAGTAATGATGTCACTTTGAGGACTAAGTTCTATCTCATTCAGGTTATGGTCTTTTTGATAATTTGCTATGATTCTAAGAGCTGGATAATGAATAGGGGTGACAGAGGAAAAATTGATGATTTTGAGCTGTGGTGTTGAAGAAGAGCACCGAACATCCCATGGACCACTAAAAAATAATAAACCAATATGTCCTGGGGACGATGCAGTCAGAGTGCTCTTTGGAGGCTTTGCTTAACATACTTCAGGCATGTTGCTAGAGGGGACATGATTCTTGGAAGGGTGGCAAAAGAGAGGAAGATCCTCAATTGGTGGGTCGACATGGTGACTGCCATAATGCGCTCTAGTGTGTCAGGAAATGTGAAGACTGCACTGGATAGGACAGGGTTCAGATCTGCTGTTCATAGAGTCACTAGGAGTTGTACTTGACTCAATAGCACCTAACAAAAACAATAGCTAAAACACATGAACATAATTAATCTTTTAAAAAATTTATTATTATTTTAATTTTATATTAATTTGCTTACAAAATTAATATACACTGTGTTTCACGTTTTCCTTCATTTTCATTGTTTTTCATACAATCATCCCCATATATTGCAATAAAAATATTTATAAAATCTTTGTCTCATCTTTCTTCCAGGAAGTAACTGGTGAGTTCAAACTGTCAACCTTTGGATTAGTAGCCAAATGCTCTTACTCCTAGCACTACTAGGACTCTTCAAGAATAGAAAAACATCACTTAAATCAGCAGCATGAAGAGGCTCTCAGAATTGAACTCTTAGAAGCTATACAGAACACTTTGTTTTTCCAGTCTAAATTATCCAAGATCCCTTCCTCCTGTTTTTGCCTCCTTAATAGAATTCTGATTCCTTCAGGAAAATGCCTTTTCTCCATGTAAACCGTGTGGAAGAAACTGACTTCATTCCAACTCCAGATTCTTCCAAAAAGTAATACCGCTCCCTGCATGCCTGTCCCCACCCCTAGACCAGTGATTGATTCCAAAAGGGCATATGAATTTGGACCTGTGAGTCAGAACATACTTAGTCTTGGTTTACAGATACATGTTTAAGGTATATTAGCAATGTTGTTGTTGCTGTTTGATGTCGAGTCAGAATCTACCATAGCTGATGCTTGAGCAGGTCTGGCGACAGTAAATTGCATGGAAGGAGATTGTCTGTCCTTCTCTCACATGTTAGCATTAATCAGAAATATTCTGCAGTGTGTTATACTGCTACAAAGGACAACTTTGAAAGAGACGAGAAAGGAAAAACATCTGGTGAGCAAAAATTTCAACATTACACCTGGTTGTCCACTTTTTCTTTAGATAGAATTTATAATAATGGGTAAAAGAATTAACTTAGCTTTATCTGTGTGTGTATGGGAACATGTTTGTGGATGTGAAAGTGATTTTATGAAATGCTGAAGAATTATAAAAAACATGTAATGCCTACCTTATAATCAAATACATTTTCTAAATCTTTGGGAATATAAAGTATTGTTATTTTAATTAGGCTAGAGTATGTAGTTAGAATAAATTTTGAAACAATATTATAAGGTGATGTGCTCTGAGCTCTTAGTTCTAATTGTAAAAGGAAATGAAATTGTTTTGGATTTTCCTCTCTCTTTATATGCACACAGGGGATTTTTTAAAAGATGGAAAACATTCGGAAGGGTACAAAAATGCTTATAGCTACCGATAAGCTCATCGTGAAATTATTGTGAAACTCTATTTGCAATCTTCTGTGGGTTGATCGTTAGTGAAAGGGAAGGTGTATCATACATGATGAAAGCTCAAGGAGATGTAATTTAAATAGCTAAGATGGAAGAGGTGTTCTAGTGGCCTAGGGGGGAAGTAGTTGTACTGCCAACTTGATGACACATAGTTTAAATCTACCATAAGAGGAAGATGGGCAATCTCCTCCCATGCAATCAATAGTCTCTGAAAACCCACGGAGGATCAGCTATGAATCTGATTTAACATGACCATAGAAAGATGGTATAGTAGCTCCATGGTGAACCGGACAAGTAAAACTCTGCAGTTTGAGAAAATAAATTAGGAGAGATTGATAATGAAAAGATAATAATGAATACCTAACATCCCTTTTACCTCAAGGAAGTCTTGAAGGAAACTACCAAAGGTGCTGCTATTGACTAGATTTCATAGCATCTTATGAATATCAGATCTAAAACTTTCCCTGTCATGTCCCATCCTCACAATCTCCATTATACTCAGTCCGTTATGATAGCCACTGTGTCAATCTGTTGGGTTGAGAGTTCCTCTCTTTCTGTGACCGTCCACCTTTCCCAGCCTATCTCCAAGAATATACCTAATTTACTAAATAATCATCATTTATGAAATACTAATAATGTTCCAAATTCTGTTTTTCATACTTTACATAATGTTGTTGATATTTTAGTTTTTAGGCGTCCTTAGGTGGTGTACAACTCATAGTGACCCAATGAACAACAGTCCTAAACACTCCTATCCTGTGCCATCCTCATCAACTCTGTCACACTTGAGCTCATTGCTATAGTCACTGTGTGAACCCATCCCATTGGAGATCTCCCTTTCTTACATTAACCCTCTATCATTCCAAGCATGATGTCCGTTTTTCAAGGAATAGCCTCTCTGAGCACCATGTCCAAAGTATGAGATATTTACATACAATTATTTAATTTGCAAGGCAATTTTATGAAGCTAATACTATTTTCTATCCCAACACAGATTTTTAGATATGGAAACAGAGGTGAGATATTTCACATAATAGATACATTCATTCCAGTGAATTCCAATTCACAAGACCTTATAGGATAGAGTAAAATTGCTCCATAGAATTTTTAAGGCTGCAAATCTTAATGGAAGATAAAATGAGAATGTCCCTGTCTTTCTCTCAAGTTCAACACTTAACCCATGGTGCTACCAATGCCTCTGACTTACATAATGAAATAAAAATGAAACTCAACAGCTGTCAAGTTAGTTCAAACTCATAGTGGCTCTCCACCATGTTCCCAAGGTTGTAACTATTTTTTTATTCTCATTAAATTTTATTAATTTTGATGAACATTTACAGAGATTTGGGGTTTTCAGTCATTCATTGTTGCACTATTTTCTCTACTCTCCTCCCGAGTTCATTCTTCTTCCCCCCCCCCTTGAAAGTCTGTTTCAATTCTCCAATTGCCACAGTGCTTGTCAAAGCCAGTTCTGATGAATCTCCTTTGTCAGTGTGTCTTTTGCCATTCTCTATCACTCCTCCCTAAGAGAGACTTCACCCTGATTCATAAGGAAAAGGGGATGGCATATTCTCTTAGCTACTTCCTGCTGAAAAGGGACGCTATGGGTTTCAGGGTGAAGATCTTCTCTCACTACTCTAAAGGGCCCCTTTGGCAATAGGAAACACATAGACTATTATGGAGATTGATTTTGGAATTTAGAT
>NW_006399771.1:8002046-8003193 GCF_000299155.1 Elephantulus edwardii
CAAATAAAGTTACAGAGGGAAGGTAGTTCTTACAATAAAAGCCTATTGACAAGTACTTTGTCTATTATTGTATAAAGGTATAGAAGCTCAACTATGTCATTTATTATTCTTAAGTCCTGGACCAAATTCCATCTACAACTGGGTTGTTTTACAACTCAGAAGTCCACATGCAAGGCAGAGGTGAAGTAAGGAACTGCTTATGAGGTTTTCCGTCAATTTCAACAACTAAGAAATAGTGAGAAGAGTTGAGACCTCAGAAGGCTTTTAGGACCAAATAGTAAGCTCTTGTGTCCAGGAGAAAATGAATATACTTACCAGTAATGTTAATGCTCACCCACAGCTCTTCTGGTAGGATCTGAATCGTTGAAGCATCCTCCTTTGTTTCCAGCTGGGAGCTGGGCCTGTCAGTCCTATCAGCCACGAGGACCTGATGTGAGCCACCCTTGGCCAAGTATTCTTCAGATCCACACTTAAAGCAAGTGAGTGGGAGCTTCCTCTCTATTTCTCCCTTGCCTACCTGTGGCTCTCATCTGTGACATTGTCTACAGAAGTGGCCCAGCTTTCCACAGTGGAAGCAATTCTGACCTCCTTTATTACCTTTGGGTGGCACTGATAATGAGTAAGACTTCCTTTTCCTGAGCCAGGCCCTAAACTGGCAGCAATAGCTGCCCCAATAATTTTGGCCATTCTCTGGTCTTTTCTCTTCCCTCTAGATCCCAATTGTTAAAAGAGGGAAAAATTCAAACAAATGTATAACAAATAATTTTGAACACTATAACCTTTTAAGCTTAAAGCTAGGAATAATAACAATACCATCATTTCCAATCCAGAGATACATGTTCCAATGTAGTACCTATTTTCCATAAATGGTTTTGGTAAGAAGAATATTGTAAGTGTGGATACAGTTACACTGTTCCTCCTCCATGCCATGATATAGTGTTATTAGCATGAGCAGTTATAAATCCATTGCCTTCTTTACTCTAACTTAATTTTTTTAAATTTACATTTATTATTAATTTCAGTAAAAATTTACAGAGGCTTTCAATTTCCATTCATTCATTGGTGCACTTTTTGCCTTTCCCAACCCTCCACCCAGAACACTACCCTCTTGGAAAAGTAAAAGAAAAATTCTTTCATTGTTTTACAA
>NW_006399771.1:8003646-8021109 GCF_000299155.1 Elephantulus edwardii
GTCAGTTATGGTCTCTTATGGGTATATTCCCAGTATTGGTATTGCGGGGTCAAATGGTATCTCTATTTGCAACTTTTTGAGAAAGTGCCATACCGCTTTCCACAGGGGTTGCACCATTTTACACTCCCACCAACAGTGAATAAGGTTTCCAGTTTCTCCATAACCTAGCCAGCATTTATTGCTTGCTGTTCTGTTGAATTTTGCTATTTTGACTGGGGTGAGATGATATCTCATAGTTTTTTTAATTTGCATCTCTCTTTGAGCTAGGGATTTTGACCATTTCTTCATGTGCTTGTTAGGCATCTGAATGTCATCTTCAGTGAATGGCTGTTCATATTCTGTGCCCATTTTTCTATTGGATTATTTAAGTTTATCTTGTTGTGGTGCTCAAGTATTTCTGTATATAAGTAAATTCTGGATGTAAGTCCCTAATCTCATAAGTTATTACTAAATACTTTTTTCCCAGTCGGTGGCTTCCCTTTTTACCCTGTTGGAGAAGTTTTTGGATGTGCATAGGGATTTGAGTCTTAGAAGATCCCATTCATCTACTTTATCTTCTCCTGGTTGTAGGTTTTCCAGGATACTTGGAAGACTGTTTATATTGTGGATTAGGACTTCTAGTGTTGTTCCTAGCTTTTCTGTAATGAAGTTTCTAGTCCTTGGGTTTAGTCCTAGGTCCATGATCCACCTTGAGTTGGTTTTTGTGTATGGAGTGAGGTGTGGGTCTTGCTTTAGTCTTTTGCATATACTTTTCCAATTTTGCCAACACCATTTGTTAAAAAGTCTGTCGAGATCAACATACAAAAATCAGTTGAATTTCTCTACAGTGACAAAGAGAATATAGAGCTGGAACTAAGAAAAACAATACCTTTCACAATAGCTATCACAAGATTAAATACTTGGGAATAAATTTAACTAGAGGCACAAAAAACCTTTTCAAAGAAAATTACAAAACATTACTACAAGAAAAAAAAAGAACTCTTGAAAAGTGGAAAACTATCCCTTGCTCATAGATAGGAAGACTCATTGTTGTGAAAATGGCAATACTACCAAAGGCAAATTACACTTTTAATGCAATTCCAGTACAAATACCAATTCCATTCTTCAATGAGATGAAAAAGGCAATCTCCAGTTTCGTTTGGAATGGAAAGAAGCCCCGAATAAGCAAATCACTCATTAAGAATAGAAGAATGGTAGGAGGTATCTCACTCCCTGATTTCAAGTTCTACTACACTGCCATAGTAGTAATGACAGTATGGTACTGGTACAATGACAGACACACAGATCAATGGAATAGAATTGAGAATCCGGAGATCAGCCCATCTATCTATGGTCAACTGATTTTTGACAAGGAAATGAAATCAGTCAATTTGGTTTTAACTTTTTAAGGGAAAAATTTTCCTCATTTTTTCTATAAGGAGTTTGATGGATTTGAGCTGTTAACTGTTTTCGCGTGAAGGAGAATGCCTTCTGCACTATGCCACCAGCACAAATTTATATAATGTTGTTGTTGTGTGCAACCAAGACAGAACCAACCCCATAGTGAATAAATTTTCAGAGGTAGCAAATTGCACAGGAGGAGATTGCTCATCTTTCTTCCATGGAGCAGATGTTAGATTCAAATCATGTGTCTTTGGGATCACAGAACAGCTTCTTACCAGTAGGCCACCAGAACTCATAGAAACTAACCTAGCACCTGAACTCTTATGAAAGAGACAATGGAATGTTCTTCAAATTGTAATTTATATGATCAACTCCTGGATTGTTTGTTAAAAATCCAAGATTTGTGACCCTGAGACAAGTTACTTTGATGCAGTACATTTTAGGTGAAGCTCCAAAACATACCTTTTTTAAAACCCTCACAAGTACTAATGCTAGTATGTCTATGACTAATACTTCAAGAGCATGAGATTATTACTTTCTGATTTCAAATCCTTAAAAAATTGTGCCATAGTTATATGGCTTTGGGGATATATTTTAGCCTATTAAGTAATGTTGCTAAACTGTGAAAAATATATAGTAATGGTGGTGTTGTTCTCCTACTATCAAGTCACCTGCGACTCATAGTGACCCTATGTACAGCCCTAAACCCTGCCCTATCCTGTGCCAATCTCACTGTTTCTGACACACCTAACCCCACTACCCTAGTCACCTAGATGAATCAATTTATCTCATCGAGGGTCTTCCTCTCCTACGCTGTCCCTCTACCCTCCCAAGCATGATATCCCTCTCCAAGGACTGGCCACTCCTTGCAACATGTCCAAAGTATGTCAGATGAAGCTTCAGAATCTTTGCCTTTAAGGAGCAGCCTGGCTTCACCCTCTCTAGGACAAACTTGTTTGTTTTCTTTTCTTTTTTTTTTTTTTTTGGCTTGATTCTTTTCTTTTCTTAAATTTTATTTTATTAATTTTAATGAAAATTTACAGAAGAAATATTGGATTTCCATTCATTCATTGTTGCACTATTCTCTCTACGCTCCTCCCAGTTTGTTCTTGTCCAAATGCCACAGTGCTTGTCAAAGCCAGTTCTGATTAATCTTCTTTGTCAGCGTGTCCTTTGCCATTCACTATCACTCTTCCCTGAGAGAGACTTCACCCTGATTCATAAGGAAAAGGGGATGGCGTATTCTCTTAGCTACTTCCTGCTGAAAGGAACTGCTCATATCCTGTGGTGTTCAAGTATTATATAAATTCTGGATACAATTCCCTTATCTGATATGTTGTTACCAAATACTTTTTCCCAGTTGGTGGCTTCCCTTTTATCCTGTTGGAGAAGTTTTTGGATGTGCATAGGGATTTGATTCTTAGAAGATCCCATTCACCTACTTTATCTTCTCCTGGTTGTAGGTTTTTCAGGATACTTGGAAGACTGTTTATGTTGTGGATTAGGACTTCTAGTGTTGTTCCTAGCTTTTCTGTAATGAAGTTTCTAGTCCTTGGTTTCAGTCCTAGGTCCATGATCCACCTTGAGTTGGTTTTTGTATATGGAGTGAGGTGTAGGCCTTGCTTGAGTCTTTAAACTTGTTTGTTTTCTTACTAGTCCATTGTGTATTGAATACTCTTCTCCAACACCACAGCTCAAAGGCATGAATTCTCCTTCCGTCATCTCTCATCATTGTCCAGCTATCTGAAGCATAGCAAATGATTGTGAAGACCATAGCATATATCAGATGCACCTTAGTCTCCAGACTGATATTGTTGCTCTTGGTACTTAGAGAGATCTCTGACAGCAGACTTTCCCATTGCAATACATCTTTTAATTTCCTGTCTGCTGGTGCCAAGAGTTTTGACTGTGAAGCCAAGCAAACCGAAACTGTGAACAATCTCAATCTCTTCACTATCCATCATGATGCTGCCAATTGGCCCAGAAGTGAGAATCTTTGTTTTCTTGATATTGAGCTTCAATCCATATTGAAGACTGCAGTCCCTGACCTTCCACAGCATATTAATATTGATTTAAAATGTTAAATAAATTGCCCATTAATGTTAACCACAGACTTACTAGTAAATATAAATAGTACCACTAAGTAATAATGACTTTTATTCATATAGATCAACCATAATTACTTTTATAAAATGAATTCTGGTTTCTGCCTAAATGTTGAAGCAAAAGAAACTTTTTACTTTTGTAAAGTTCACTTTTTGCTTCTCTTGCTTTCCCCAATTCTCCAAGTAAATATATTTTATTTTTGTTAACTTGATTTGTACCATCTCATGATTTTTCTCTTTGCACAATCTGTTTAATTCCACAATGACCATTAGCTAAAAAATATTTAGATTATCTTTGCCTTACCAAGGATCACTGGTGGGGAAGCTGCAATGCCAAACATCAGCCATTAAAGTCTGTAGGCAGCTCCACAGGGGGAGGAGGAACAGCGTCTCCTCCTTCGCAGCTTTGGAAACAATTTAATGGCAATAGGTTTGTTTTGGGCTGTTTTGTTTTGTTGTATATCAGGAAATATGTTGCTCAATATCTGTGCCTTCTGTTTTTCCTTTTGCTTTGAACATGATTCTCTTTTTTTGTTTTTGTTTCTTTTTTATTGGTTTGCTTAAAAGGTTTATATATTTTGTGCTTCACACAATTCTTCATTCACATTGTGTTTCATAGAATCCTTCTCATACATTATGTTTTGTAAAATTAATCACCATTGGACCTTGTCTATCATTACCTTGTCTTTTTTGCCAAGACCCTTCCCATTTACTTCCCCTCCTCCCTTCACCCAACAAAGTGTGCAAACTTTAATTCTTGTGAGGTAAACATTGCCATCTTAGGTTTATAGGAAGATTCAAAGGTAATAAATTTAGGGGTTGGAAATACAACAGTTTTTAACACGCTCAAACGCCATGGCACACTATGTCATAGGATTCATTCAACAATTCAGTTTCTCTGCAATGTATTGCTGTATAAAATCTTCTCATGATACTGACGAACAGCTAGTACATGTATCTAACCTCATGTGTGAATCATAGTCTCTGAACTGACAGTCTCTGCGAAAGGGTCAATTATGAGTCAGTTCCCCATCTTTAACACAATAGCAACATCTATTTTTAAAAAGATTACTTTTTAATGTGTGACTAGAAAGACACAAAAATTCTCTATGCATAATTTTTAATTCTCATACATACCATACCTCTCATTCAGAAGACTGGCCTTTATGAGGAGGAATGTGTGACATCAGAATTCCTGGAAGAATCATCAACAACATACATTATGCAGACAACATAACTTGCTTGCTGAAACTGAGAAGGAAGGACTTGCAGCTGCAGAAGATCAAGGATTGTAGTATTCAATATGGATTAAAGCTCAATATCAAGAAGACCAAGATTCTAACCACTAGGCCAATTGACAGCATCATGATAGACAATGAAGAAATTGAGGTTGATAACAGTTAGAGCTTTCTCTCCTCCACAATCACCACTCTTGGCACCAGCAGTCCAGAAATCAAAAGAGGAATTACACTGAAGATATCTGCTGTCAGGGATCTCTCCAGAGTACTGAGAAGCAATAATGTCAGTCAACAGACAAGGTGTGTCTGACCCAAACCATGGTCTTTACGTTTACTTGCTATGCATCAGAGAGCTGGACAATGGCTGAGGATGACAAAAGAATAATTGATGTCTTTGAGTTGTGGTGCTGAAGAAAAATCTTGAACATACCATGTACTGCCAAGAAAACAAATAGGTATAGGTGGGTCTTAGAAAGGTTGAAACTAAAAAAAAAAAAAAACCAAGGAAAAAAAAAAGAACGGTTGAAACGAAATTTTTCCTTGGAGGGTAACATTTTGAAGCTCTGTCTCACATACTTTGGACACATGGCCAGGAGGGACTGGTCCTTGGAGAAGGACATAATTTTCAGAAGGGTGGAAGGACAGCAGAGAAGAGGAAGACTACAGATAAGATGAATTGATACAATAACTAGAGAAATAGGGGTAGATGTGTTGGAGCCAGTGAGACTGGCTCAGGACAGGGCAGGCTTCAGAGTACATAGGTTCACTATGTTTCTCAGATGACACAGCAGCACATAACAACAACAACATACCTACCATGAGAACTGAATGCAGTTACTATCAAAAGTCCCAAAGCAAACATGTTAACAGAGAATATAATGATATTAAATCAGACACATCCAATATTAATACCATTATATTTCCCTACACTTAAACACCAAAATATTGAATAATATTTATTAAGTGTATTTTTCTCTTTTGCTATGTGCCATCAGGTTGGAATCAACTCATAGCTGACCTTCTAGTAAGTTCTCAGAAATCACTCAGGAGATTTCCCATCCTTCTCCTGTGGAGCAGCTTGTAGTTTCAAACCCTATGTCTTTGAGATTTCAGCACAGCTTCTTACCACTAGGCCACCAGAGCTCTTTATGAGTCTTTTAGATGCCAGCTCCTTATCCTTAATCTGAAATACATCCTTGATCAAAGCAGAAGTTTATTCTTTGACTTCATTGTGAAATTCTTTAGAGAAGAATTTAAGAAATAGACAAAAAGAGCCAATGGTAACATTGTGTAAAAGCATATACAGTGACTGAGTAATGTTATCTTTAATGAACTCAAATAATAATTGTTGTTATTGTAGATACTGTGGAGTCAACTCTGACTTATGATGACCCTATAAGCAAGAGATTTGAACCTTTCCCTGTGCCTTACTCACAATCTCTGATATGGTCAAACCCATTGCTACAATATGTTCATCTATCTGGTTGGCAATCTTATTCTCTTTCTCTGAGCCTCCACCTTTGCCAGCAAGATATTCTTTTCCACGGACTGACCCCTAAGGACCACATACCTAAAATATGTGAAAGGAAGTTTCACCATCCTTAATTTGAAGTAGCACCCTGGTTACACTTCCTGCAAGAGACTTGTTTGTTCTTTTGGCAATCCTATAGGACACTTAGTTCTCCTCTATAACATTATAACTCAAAGCCATCAATTCTTCTCCTGTCATCCTTAGTCACTGTCCAGCTTTCAGATGCATAGTATGTACTTCGGGAAAAACAAAACAACACAACACAAAACTCATGGCTTGAATTAGACACACCTTAGCCTACAGACTGACATTATTGCCCATCAGTACCTCATAGGGGTCCTTGACAGCAAAATACTCCAATTAATAAATCCTTTTATTCTTTTACTACTGTGTAAGGGAGCTCTGGTGGCCTAGTGGCAAGAAGCTGCACTGCGCAAAACTGAAGCCACACAGTTTAAGGACATTTACCGCTCTGAGGGAGGATGAACAGTCTCCTCCTGTATGATTAACTGCCTCTTACAACCCACTGAAGGATCAGCTATAGTTCGGATCTAACTTCACAGTACACAACAACAACAATTGTTATCATGGGTCTTGATGTAACGGCATGTAAGACAAACAACTTCAGGCAAGAAGCTGCAACTACAATTCCAGAGGCTCATGGTTCGAATCCACCAGATGCTCTGCCGGGAAAAGGAGGGACAATCTCCTCCTGTACCAGTCAGATCTGATTTGACGGTACACTCACACAAAAATAAAAAAAAAAATAAAAAAAAGACAAACAACTTCAGTATTCTTTCTATCATGTTTCTTACTCTTGTTGTTATGTCCTGTTGAGTTGCCCGAGACTCATAGCAACCCTATGTACAACAGCTGTGAAGCCTGCCCTATCTGAGCCAGTCTCACTGACTCCAGCACTCCTACCACCATTACTCCAGTTACTGTATCAATCCATCTAGTCTAGGGTCTAACCTCTCCTCTGCTGTCCCTGCACCCTTCCAAATATGATGTCCTTCTCCATGGACAGGAGCCTCCTGGCATTGTGACCACTATGTGTGACAGAGCTTCAAAATGCTACCCTCCAAGGAGAAATTTGGTTTCACCCTCTCCAAGACAAACTTACTTGTTTTCTTGGCAATCCATAGTATATTTAAGACTCCTCGAACACTACAACTCAAAGTCATTGATTCTTCCTCTGTCATCCTTAATCATTGTCCAACTCTGATGCACAGCAAGTAACTGTGAAGACCATGGACTGGAACAGATACACCTTAGTTTCTAGACTGACATCAGTGATCTTCAGCCATATTGAGAAGTCCCTGAGAGCATATTTCCCCAGTGAAATTTGTCTTTTGATTTCCTGAATGTTGATGCCAAGTGTGGTTCTTGTGAAGCTGAGCAAGCTGTACTTCCAGTTTCCAATTGGCCCAGTGGTGAGAATCTTTGTTTTCTTGATGCTGAGCTTCAATGCATATTGAAGACTGTAGCAAATGCTTCAGGTTCTCCTCAGTTTCAGCAAGCAAATTTGTATCATCTGTATAATGTAGTTTGTTGATGTATCATCCTCCAATCCTGATGCTACATTCCTCCTCATAAAGCCCAGCCTCCCAAATGATCTATTCTGCATATAGATTGTTTCCTATTAGACTAGTGTGTGGGTTTTTTTGTTTGTTTCTTTCCTTGATATTGTGATGTAATCCATCTTGAAGTATGCATTTTTATATAAAATAGTGACTTAGAAATATAATTCTCAAATTCGAACACTGAGATCAAATTCAAAATTGTCTATTTATAGAAGTATGATCTTTTACATGCTTCTTAAAGGCTTAAACCATAATTTCCTTGCTAGGAAAAGGAAATATGAATTGTACTTCACTACAATCTTTTATCATGTGTTTGCTCTCTCTGGAAATCTGCTAGAGGGTCAACAAATAGTTGCTTCTAACTTGATGCTAATGAGTAAAAACCATATAATCGTAAAATAGAGTCTTTTGAATGCATAAATAGTTAAACTCTGTACAACTAGCCATAGACTAAAAGATCACAGAATTTAAAATACCATGGAGCAGGTGTACTCTCTACCTCTGAGTCAGAACAAACTCAAAGATAACTAACAACCACCACATAATTATGCTGGACGAGTTACAGGATGGAATGGAAAGATACAACTATTTTTATAGATTTGAGAAGTATGGAGATCATAAATAAAATAAGTCCATATCATTTATTTATACACAGCTGTGTTATTTGACGTAGAACCTTGATGGCATTATAGGGCTGTTAACCACAATTTACTAGCTTAAATTAACCCACAGCTCTTCAAGAGAAAGATAAGGTAGCTTGCTTCAGGAAAGATTTACGGCCTCTGTAAAACTATGGGGCAACACTACTCTCTCCTCATGAGCCACTATGAGTTAGAATTGAATTTCTCGTAGTGAATTTGATTATGTATTTTTTAAAGGGACAGGAAAATACACAATGACTATTGCCTGTATTTTCTCTTCTTTCAATTTAATTTGTCTATAATGTAGAAAAGAAATCCTGGTTAAGTATTCTTGCATACACTCTGGTAGCACAATTGTTGAACAATTAATGTCTAATCGAATGGTCAGTAGTTCAAACCCCCATGATGCTTCATGGAAAAAATGATGTGGCAGTCTACTTCAGTAAAGATTAGTTTTGGAAGTCTTACTGAGTAGGTCTATTCTGTTCTATTTGATTATTATGATTTATAACTGATTCAAAGTCAGCACATTAACATATCATTATTATTTGTGTGGATGACAAAGACAAATTTTTTATCTGTTATCTACAGTAATGTGTGATAATTCTTTAGCTGTTACTTCAGAGAATTCATGTTCTCAGAGGAAATACATCTATTTCAGTGAAACTATGCTACCAGATAGATATATATCTGTGTTTCATTGACTATTCAAAGGCATTTGACTCTGTAGATCACAATAATTAAGGCTAACCTTGAGAAGAACACTTGATTGTGCTCATGTGAAATCTATATTTGGACCAGAAAGCAGTCTGCAGAAAAGAGAAAGGAAACACTGTATTATTCAAAACCAGGAAAAAGAGTGTATCTCCATAATTTTTCAGTCTATATGCATAACAGATCTTTCAGAAGGCTAGTCTTTATGAGGAGAAATATGGCACCAGGATTGGAGGAACACTCATCAACAACCTGTTATGCAGATAACACACCCTTGGTTAAAGAAACTGAGGAGAATCTGAAGCATTTGCTGCCAAAGGTCAAGTACAGCAGTATGGGTTTAGGTTCAACATCAGGATGACAAAGATTCTCACCACTGGGTCAATTGGCAGCACCATGAGATACGGAGAAGGAATTAACAATTTCATCTTGCTTATCTTGTGCAGTCAAGAAATCAAAAGACAAATTGCTGTGGGGAAGGCTGCTGTCAGGAACCTCTCAAGAGTGCTGACGAGCAACTATGTCGGTCTAGAGACTAAAGTAAGCTTCATTCAGGCTATAATCTTCACTATTACCTGCTATGCATCAGAGAAATGGACAATGACCAAAGAGGATAGAAGGTGAATTGATGCCTTTGAGTTGTGGAGCTTGAGAAGATTATTGAACATACCACAGATTGCCAAGAGAACAAACAGTTTTATCCTAAAGAGGGTGAAACCAGGCTGCTCCTTGGAGGCAAGGATTCTGAAGCTCCATCTCACATACTTTGGCCATGTGGCCAGGAGGAACCAGTTTCTGGAAAAGGACATAACTCTTGGAAAGGCGGAGGGACAGTACAAGAGAGGAAGACCTTGGATAAAAGATTAACACAGTAACTGGGATAATAGGGGTAGCCCCTGATTGGCTCTAAACAAGAGGCTTCCAGCCAATAATTCATTATAGATGTGTTAGAGACAGTAAGACTGGCTTAGGGTAGAGCAGAGTTCAGACCTAGTGTGCATAGGGTTGTTTGATCAAGTCACACACAATTCAGTGGCACATAACAACAGCAATAACAACAATATATCTATTAACACTGGAAAGCTAGACAATGACTAGGGATGATAGAAGGAAAATAGATGCCTTTGAGCTGTGGTGTTGGAGAAGACTATTGAATATACCATGGACTGCTAGGAGAACAAACAGGTTCAACCCAGAGAAGGTGAAACCAGTTTGCTCCTTGGAGGCAAGGATTCTGAAACTTCATCTGACATACTTTGGACATGTTGCAAGGTGGAATCAGTCCTTGAAGAGGGACATTATATTTGGGAGGGTAGAGGGACAGCTCAGGAGAGGAAAACCCTTGATGAGATGGACTGATTCAATGACGGGAGGCGTGGGGGTAGGTGTATCAGATACTATAAGATTTGCACAGGATAGAGCAGGGTTTAGGGCTGTTGTTCATAAGGTCACTATGAGTTGCAGGCGACTTGACGATACATAACAACAACAACAACATAATAGACTAAAATATTATCAGGATTTTAAATGCCAGTTTAATAGAAAAGTTAACTGAATGATTTTCCTTGCATTGTAAAACTTTACAAAGTAGAAAAGTGAGGACATAAATACTGGATTTTTAAATCATGGATATTTAGCACCTTAAGCAAGTAAACTGCTATCAACAGCTTAAACCTAACACTTTTCTCATTACTCCTAAATATTCTAGGCCATGCAAAAATCTGTGTTAGATTTTTTCACATGTTGAATTTATTTCATGTATTTTTTAAATGTTTGCTTCTGATCTATTTTCTCACCAACTTCTACACGTTCAATGGAAGATGTAGAAATGCTATTCCACATGCTTTCTGTAAAATATTTTGAATGGAGAAAGCTGAGCACAAAACTGTCTACAGAGGAAAAGAGAAAGCAGAGAAACTTATATTTATATCTTCTATTCAAAGAAATCTATACTGAGTTTGTAGCTTTAGTTTTAAATTTCCAGATTCATAGTTCATGTGTTTTTATAATTTAGTAATAAATTGTACATCTGTATAACTAGTTGCTTACTACTTGTTTATAAATGTAAATATTTAGTACTAAAGGTGCACTTTCTACTCATGTAACTGATAAAGTAATTGTTTTATTTTTATTTTTTTTTTACTTTTTTAAAACCGATAATGTAATTGTGACCAATTCTTACAAATCACAGAAGAGACTAAAGCAATATTTTAGCTATATCTTAAATTTATTATATAAATTTTAAAATACATATTAAAATAATTTAAAGCTACTTAAAATAACAGATACAGTGTCTTAATAAATCTAATTGAAGTACAGAAAGCAATGATATCCATTTAAAGACTAATATGCACGTAATTCATAGCATTTTTTCCCAATCATCTGTGATGCATGTGAGAGATGGACAATGAATAAGGATAAAATAATAGCCAATACCTTTGAGCTGTGGTTTTGGAGAAGAGTATTGAATATTCCATGGATTGTCAAAGAACAAGCAGATCATTTCTTGAAAAAGTTGTAACCAGAGTGCTCCATAGAAGTAAAAATGGTGAAACTCCCTCCTGCATACTTTGAGCATATTATTAGGGGAGGGTATCCCTTGTAAAGGGACATGTGGAAAGATGGAGAACCAACAAAAGAGAAGACTCTCAGTGAGATGGATTGATAACGGGCACTGTAGTAATAGGTTTGATTGTCTAGGGGATGATAACAATGGCATATGATAGAACAAGTTTCTGATTTATTGTTCATTGAGAGACTATGAGTTGAATGTGATTTGATGGCACCTAATAACCATAATAAAGCAATCCAATGTTTCAAATACATTTTAATGAAGTTAATATAATTTTACACTAAGTTTTAGCTCTATTCTTTGCAACGTAGTACAACTCTAGAAAAATAGTACAAATAAAATTTACTGTAACATAGAATTTCAAGCTGTTCATCATGCTTCAGGTATAATACCTGTTCCAAGAAATGTATTTCAGTTTATATTTCTTATAAGTGAAAAGATGGCACTTGTATTGTTACCTGTCTAAAAATGAAAAGAGGAAGGTAGAAACCCATTAAATAATTTGTGCAAATGTGTCCAGTCCTCTAAAGGGACATCATACTTGGAATGGCAGAGGGACAATAAAGAATAGGAAGACATTCAACAGCATAGTTTGATATAGTGACTGTAACGGTAATAAAATTAATCAGAGCAGAGATAATGTGGATGGTAGAGAGTGGGTAAGGTTGACCTACTGTACATAAGGTTCTGTCAGTTGAAGTCAACTCAATGCCACCTAGGAGGAAAGAAAAGTAATTTGCCAGAATTCAGATTTAAATTCTGATTCAACTTAGATGCCAGTATCTCTTTCACCACTTACTGATGTCTCTCAATGACTTCTGACAGGATATATATTGTTCAAAGAATATATTAATCCCATCCAAAATATATCACATGTATACAACGTGAAGAAAGTCTGGTAATAAGAAACATAATAATTACTATCTTTAGTAAAATAATGATTCAATTTTTAAATATGATTAAAGTCTCTTCATAAATGACATGATATTGACCTAAGAAGTGGCTTATGTAAGAAGATACATTTGTTAAGATCCAATAAAGAACTTAACATAGAAGATAAGAAATATGGAGCCATCAATGATTATTCTTCAGTTTCTGAAAAGTTAATCTGAAGGACTAATAAGGCCACTGAGAGAACTGAGAAAGTATAAAGTATTAGGTAACTTTAAATAAGGCAAATTTAGAGTAAGAAATAGGGCTACAAAGTAAAGAGAAAGGAGGCTTAGTGCTGAAACTTCAATAACCCTAAAATTTTTGTGTGTTTCTTTTCCTTTTCTTTAATTGGTTTACAGTCAATAATTCATATTAACAATACTCTAAACATTTAATGATTAGCTATCAGAGTGTCAATCTAACAAGTAGACACCAGAAACACAGAAGCATAGATCTCTGGTATCTTAGTTTATGGAGAGTTGTGCTTCTAAAGCAGAAATGAAGGGATTAGCTTGGAATGTTGACTCGCTAGTGGGTGTGAGATGATGTGATTTGGCCTCCTATTTAAAAACACATTTGGTCAGCAGTATGGGGCTGGAATCCAACTTGGAAGTCAAGCTTGGAAGCAGGAGTGGCATCCACTTCTGAAATGGCTTGCCTCTGGAAACTCTGAAAGTTAAGAAATGACGAAACTTAGATAAGCGTTCAGGTCTTTCATTCAGAGGGTCGCTATGAATTGTCCATTACTCAATGGTATTTAACAACAACAACAACAATAATACACCTTCACCAACACAGATGAAAAAATTATGAAGTGAAACAGAACAATCTAGAAATCAAATGCTAATACATAAATTAGTGGCTGAAAATTACTTACATATTTAAATATGGAAACATTAATTTTGTGTTATTTTTCAAATTATTTGCAAAATTTTTTCAAGTTGAAATGAACTATATAAAATGTATTTTACTCACCAAAAATAATAATAATAATAATAATAATAATAATAATAATTTCTGTATTCTTTTTAGATAAACCATTAAACACTTACTTTTGTAGATAACCCAGGCTTTTCTTATAAATCGAGATGAGGCAATATATACAATCATGAAAAAAGGCAGAGGTTATCGGTTGTTTAAATGTACGCTTTTTTCCATTAGAACATTTTGCAATTAGCTTTTCATCACATGTGAATATGTTCAATGTCCTGCTTTCCAGCAAGGACTCATTCAAAATTTTTCAGTACCAAGATTGGCACTCTAAAGGCAACTGTGACCTTGTCTGACATTACTCATTGTTATAGATGTTTTTTAAAAAATATTATTTCTTTATGCTAACACTTGCAATAATTCAATATTATTATACAAATATAGTTCACATGTGTTAATTTATATTTTTAACAAATAACAGATAAATTTTTGCTACTGTTTTTGTTGATTGCAGTCGAGCAAGCACGACTCATAGAGACCCTATGAAAAATAGGCCTGAAGTCTTTTAGGTGAGCTCTGGTGTTCTAGTGGCAAGAAGCTGCACTGCAACCCCAGAGGTAAGCGGTTTGAATCCATCAGATGCTCTGCTGGAGAAGGAGGGGCAATCTCCTCCTGTAACAGTCAAAGCTAATTTGATGGTACAAACACACACAAAAAAAATTTTACAAGGTCTGAAGTCTTTCTATAACTATCATCATTTATCAAAGTTCATAAAATTTCCAGAAGCATTTTGTTTAGAAAGTGTATAGTTATATATTTCTTTTGGACTGTTTTCCCCCTCATCTGTTCTACTGCAGTGTTCATTATCTATCCATTCTTTTTCCATTCTCTGCCCATACTGTCCTTGTCTGTCCTATTTTATAACAGTGGTGTTATACTGTATTTGTCCTTTTGTAACTGAGCTAGTTCACTCAGCATAACGTGCTCCAGGTTCCCTCATGTTGTATAATGTTTTATGAGTTCATTGTTTTTCAGTGCTGTGTAATATTCCAGTGTGTGAATGTACCATAGTTTTCCTATCCATTCATTTGGTGATGGACACTTGGGTTGCTTCCATCTCTTTGCTATTGTGAATAATGCAGCAATTAAAATGGGTGTGGACTGTCCTGTCTTCTTAAAAGGAATCCAGAGATTAAAAAAAAAATCTCCTCTCATGAATGAGCCTAGATAGAAAGTCAGGCCTCAACTTGTAATTTCACCCCCCAAAATATTATTTTATCCCATAAGAACTAATGTTACTTTGGAAGAAAACTAGAAGAACCAATATCCTTGCACATCCAAGTCTCATGATATGGTGATAATAAGTATAAGGACTAAAAATCTAGTAAACAACATGAAGAAACCAAAAAAAGAAGATAAAATAGAGTAGTAATAACAATGAGGGCCTATATTATAAAGAATAGTTTAAATGTTTTATTGGGAGATAACATTTGGTCTGAGAAGTGGAAGAATAAATAAATTGGCTACTTTTTCATTGAGAGAACAGTGTTCTATTATCTGAAACATGAAATTGTAGGAAAGAACTCGACTTTGTAATGATCAAGAGTCACATATAAGTTTCTTTTTCCTAGCAATACATAATTTGAAGATAACAAAAATAGTTTCCAGAACTTGAAGATGACAAGTAGTGTCACTAGATTGGATATATGAACATTAATGAATTCCTATATCTTCTTTGCATATATTATTACTAAAAAGAACCATACACAAAGAGCTTTATGGTAGAATACTGATCAGAAACACAAAAGTGGAAAAATTAATACAATTTTGGGAATGTTGTTAGAAGGCACCAGATATGAAAAGAAGACATCGTTTTGGAAAAGAAAAAGGTAATTGAGACAAAAAGTACCTTCAGTGAGATGGATTAACACAGTCACTGCAACAATGATCTTAAATATCGCAGAAACTGTAAGGACGGTGCAGAATATAGGGCAAGGGTTTGATTTCTTGTTCACAGAGTACCACGAAACAAATTGATTCAATGGCACCTGAAAAAAATTAATAGCAAAAATACAAAGACATTTTTGACGTATTGTTGTCGAGTTGCCTGAGACTCATAGCTACCCTATGTACTGAAGACCCTATGCTCTGAAACATGTCCTGTCCTGAGCCAGTGTCACTAATTCCAACACACTTACCCTCATTGCCCTAGTCACTGTATCAATCAATCTCACCCAGGGTCTTCCTCTCCTGTCCTTCCACCTTTCCGAGCATGATGTCCCTCTCCAAGGTTCAGCCAAGGTTGGCCACATGCCCAGTGTATGTAAGATGGAGCTTCAAAATCTTAACCTCCAAGCAGAAACTTGGTTCTACTTTCTCCAAGAAAGACCAATTCATTTTTTTTGGTGGTCGACGGTTTGATCAAGACTCTTGTGCAGCACCACAACTCATAGGCATCAATTCTTCTTTCATTCTTAGTAATTATACAGTTCCATGATGCATAGCAAGTAATTGTGAAAAATATGGACAGAACCAGGTGCACCTTAGTCTCTAGACTGATGATGAATGTTGCTTCTCAGTATTCTTGGTAGTTCCCTGACAGAAAATTTATCTAAAGCAATTCATCTTTTTATTGCCCAATTGCTGGTGCCAAGAGTGCTGATTGTGAAGTCGAGCACGCTGTAATTACTGATTAAAAAGCACAGATAAAGAATTTATCCTGCAGACTGTCCTACTGTGAGAATTTTCACATATTTCAAATATTCTTCAACCAAATCTCAGAAAAATACTATTGGAAATTTGGAGGACAACTATGTAGCCAACTGACTGGAAGAGATCTATATTTCTTTCTATTCCCAAGTAAGGAAACAAAATGGATTGTGTAAATTATCAATCAACATTATTACTATCACACACAAGCAAAATATTGCTGACGGTCATCTAAAAATGGATAGAAAAAACTTCAACAGGGAAATACCTGCAGTTTAAGCCAGGTTTATAAGAGGCTACAAAACCAGAAATATCATTGCTGATGTCGTATGGATCATGGCATAAAGCAGAGAATACTAAAAGATGACTTTTTGTGTTTTATTGATTAAGTAAAAGCATTTGATGATGTTGATAATAATAATACTATAACTAACATTGAGAAGAATGAAAATCCCAGAACACTCAATTATGCATATATGAAATATATGTTGTTGTTGTTGTTGTTGTTGTTATCTGCCGTCGAGTCGCCTGCTACTCATAGCAACCCTATGTACAACAGCCCTAAACTCTGCTCTGTCCTGTACCAATCCCACTGTCTCTGACACTCCCATCCCGATTATCTAAGTCACTGAATCAATCCACCTCACAGAGTGCTTTCCTCTCCTGCACTGTCCCTCCACCCTACCAAGCATGATGTCCTTCTCCAAGGACCGGTCTCTCCTCACAACATGTCCAAAGTATGTTAGATGGACCCTCAGAATCCTTGCCTCCAAGGAGCCACCTGGTTTAATCCTTGCTAGGACGAATCTGTTTGTCTTCCTAGCAGTCCATGGAATTCTCAGTACTCTTCTCAAGCACCACAGCTCAAAGGCATCAATTCTCCTTCTATCCTCTTGATCATTGTCCAACTTTCTGATGCATAACAAGTGATTGCAAAGACCATGGCCTGTATCAAACGCACCTTACTCTCCAGAGAGACACCCTTGATCTTCAGCATTTTGGAAAGGTCCCTACAGCAGACTTTTCCACGGCAATGGACCTTTTAATTTCCTGGCTACTGGTGCCAAGAGTGTTGACTGTGGAGCCAAGCAAACTAAAGCTGTGAACAATCTCAATCTCTTCAA
>NW_006399771.1:8022394-8047935 GCF_000299155.1 Elephantulus edwardii
ATGACCATTTACACTCTCCCTGGATGATACCCTTGATATCCTCCCACAACTCATCTTCTCTTCGCTCATTAGTGTTCAAGGCCTCAAACCTGTTACTGAGATGGTTCTGAAAATCAGGTGGGATAGACTCAAAGTCATATTTTGGTTGTTTTGGATTTGGTTTAATTTTCCTCAACTTCAGCTTGAACTTGCATATGAGTAGTTGGTGGTCGGTTCCACAATCAGCTCCTGCTCTCCAAACATTGAAAGGGAATACTGCATGGTTTAAAACCAGGAAAGTTGTGTGTTCTTTCTTCATACCTATCCAATCTGTATGCTGAGCAAATAATTCAAGAATGTGGACTCCATGAAGAATGTAGCATCAGGATTACAGGAAGACTAGTCAATAATTTCCATTATGCATATGATTCAACCTTGTGTGCAGAAAGTGACGAGGACTTGAAACAGTTGCTGCACAAAATCAGAGAGTACAGCCATCAATGTAAATTGCATCTCAATATCAAGAACACAAATATCCTCACCATTAGATGTATAAGCAATATAATGATAAATGGAGAAAAGATGGAAGTTATCAATTATTTCATCTTACTAAAATTCACAATCAACACACTCTGTACCACCTGTCACTATTAATCTGAAGACGTACAGCATTGGGTAAGTCTGAGACCTTTGGGTAAGGCTGAGACCTCTTCAAATTACTGAGGAGCAAAAATGTCAATTTGAAGTCCAATATGCACTTGATTCAAGCCTTGCTATTTTCATTCACTGCTATGCTGGACAATAAATAAGGATGACAGAAAGAAGAATTGATATCTTTGAGGTGTGGTGTTGGAGAAGAGAACTGAATATTCCATGGACTGTGAAAGTAACAAACAGATGTGTCCTGGGAAAAGTGCTGTCAGAATGCTTCTTGGAGACAGAATAATAAAGCTTCATTTCACATCGTTTGGGCATGTTTGAAGGAGAGGTTACTCCTTGGAGAGAAAGATCATGATTATAAATGTGAGCATCAAAAAAGTGAGGAAGACCCTCAATGAGATGTATTGACACAGTGACTGCAACTGTGGGCTTACGGGTTTGAGAGATGTTGAGGATGCCACAGGATAGAATAGGGTTTAGAGATGTTGATTATAAAGTCACTATGAGTTATACTTCTGGAAGTTCTCTCTTGATATGCTGTGCCAGTTGTTTTTGGATAATCTTCAGCAGAATCTTGCTTGCATGTTTTATCAATGATATTGTTCAATAATTTCCACATTCTGTCAGAACATCTTCCTTTCAGTCAGTTGGTCAGGTGGTTTTCCTCCAGATTTGTTGGCATAACTTTGTGAGCACATCTAGGGAAGCATCTGTTTGTTGAAATATACCAATTGGTATACCATCAATACCTGGGGCCT
Organism: Elephantulus edwardii; assembly: GCF_000299155.1. Lineage (NCBI taxonomy): Eukaryota > Metazoa > Chordata > Mammalia > Macroscelidea > Macroscelididae > Elephantulus > Elephantulus edwardii. The sequence goes on from NW_006399771.1 coordinate 8,023,792, forward strand.
TGTTTTTTGCCAATTCTTTCAGAGCAGCATGAACTTCTTCCTTCCTCACCACAGTTCTTGCTTATACATTGTTTCATGAAATTCTTCTGTGTCCACCAATTCCTTTTGGAATAATGACTCTGTATACTCTTTCCATCTTTTAATACTTTCTGGATCATTTAATATTCTGACCAAAGCATCCTTAAGTAATGCAACTCGCAGCTTGAATTGGTTCTTCAGTTCCTCCAGCTTAAGAAATGCTGAGCAAGTTTGGCTCCTTTGAGTTTCTGACTTCAGTTCTTTGCTGCACATTTCATTATAATACTTTACTTTGTCTCCTGTGCTGCCCTTTGAAATCTTCTGTTCAGCTCTTTAATATATTTATTTCTTCTCTTTGCTTTGGCTTCTCAACGCTCTAGTGCAATATTTAGAGTCTCTTCTTACATCTCTTTTGGTCTTTTCTTCCTCCTCTGTCTTTGTAATGATCTTCTGCACTCTTCCTGGATGATCCTCTTAATATCCTCCCACAGCTCATCTGTTCTTCACTTATTAGTGTTCAAGGCCTCAAAACTGTTCCTGAGATGGTTTTCAAATTTAGGTGGCATAGTCTCAAGGTCATATTTTGGTTCCCATGGACTTGATTTAATTTTCCTTAGCTTTAGCTTGAACTTGCATATCAGTTATCGGTGGTCTGTCCAACAATCTGCACCTTTCCTAGTTTTCACAGCTGATTTTGATCTTCTCCAGCAGTTCTTTCCACAGATATAATAGATCTGATGCCAATGCATACCATCAGGTGAAATCCAGGTGTATAGCCTGTATTTACGTTTCTGCCAGAAGTGCTGGCTGGGTTTAGAAGAGGCCGTGGTACTGGGGATATTGTAGCTAATGTTTGATGAATCTTGTCTGAAAACAGGGAGTACCAGAGGAATATCTATCTGTGACTGACTGTGCAAAACATTTGACTGTGTGGACCACAATAAACCGTGGCTGACTCTGAGAAAAATGGGAATCCGAGAACACTTGATTGTGTCAATGTGAAACCTATACTTGGGCCAGGAGGCAGTTGTCAGAACAGACCAAAAGAACACTGCATGATTCAAAATTGGGAAGGGTGTAAGCCATGGATGCATCCTATCTCCCTACATTTCCGAACAGATTATCTGTGAGGCTGGGCTCTATGAGGAGAAATGTGGCATCAGGATTTGGAGGAAGACAACTTCACAATCTGAGTTATGCAGATGACACAACCCTGCTTGCTGAAACTGAGGAGGACCTGAAGCGCTTGCTGCAGAAAGTGAAGGAGTACAACCTTCAATATGGATTAAAGTTCAATATAAAAAATCAAACAAACGAAGATTTGCACCACAAGGCTGATTGGCAGCATCATGATGGATGGGGAAGAGACTGAGATTGTAAACAGCTTTAGTTTGCTTGGGTACACAATCAACAGTCTTGGCACCAGCAGCCAGGAAAATAAAAGACATATTGCATTGGGAAAGTCGGCTATCAGAAACCTCTTCAAAGTACAGAAGAACAATGATGTCAGTCTGGAGACTAAAGTATGCCTAATACAGACCATGTTCTTTGCTATCAGTCCCTATATATCAGAGAGCTGGACAATGACTAGGGATGATAGTAGGTGAATTGATTCCTTTGAGCTATGGAGTTGGAGAAGAGTATGAATAGACTGCTAAGAGAAAGAACAGGTTCATCCTGAAGAGGGTTAAATCAGGCCGCTCCAAGGTGGCAAGGATCCTTTAGCTTCATATGGCATATTTTGCATATGTTGCAAGGAGGGGCAAGTCCTTGAAGAGGAGCATCATGCTTGGCAGGGTGGAGGAAGAGTTCAGAAGAGGAAGACCTTCTATTAGATGGAGTGATTCAGTGACTGGGTTAATAAAGGTGGGTATATCAGAGACAATATGATTGGCAAAGGATAGAGCAGGACTTAGGGCTGTTGTACATGGGGTCTATATGAGTCACAGGCTACTCAACAGCACATAACAACAACAATCTGAGTCATACTTAATACAATGACACCTAAGAACAACAATAACAATCTTAGACTGTAGGGGGTAAGCTGACCAATGCAGGAACTACCTGAGCTAAAGACAAAACAAATCCATTCACTGGGACTACATAACTTTGAGTATTCCACTGAAGTTGGCTTCTGATATAGATGTAGTTATGGAATTAGGGAAGGTCAGCAAATAAGAGAAATAACAATAAAAGACAACTTGGAGTCCAGTTAATACATTTACTGCTTATAAAATGAAAAACTTCTCATCAAAAGCTATGAGGTTTACAGATAATGAGGACACTCAGCCATGAGTTTCTCTCCTCTTACCCCTTGACTAAGCAAAGTCTTGAGTAGTTCATTTCAGTCGCATAGCACTGTACTGCTGGTTGGAGAATGTGACTAATTGTAACCTCAACACGATAGGGGAAGAACAGTGATCAGAACCAAGCAGAAAGAAAAGTGAAAATTCCTGAACTACTTTATCTCATTAAGAGAATGTGCCAGAGAGAACTACTTTATCTTGCTAAGAGACAATGCCAGTAAGAACCTCCATGTATAGCTATTTATTTGTAAGGGGTTAACTTTACAGGAGGCAAGAGCTGAAAGCTGCCTCTTCATGCTTCTTATTGTATACCTTCATCTTGCTGTCTCATGCTGCCATCTCATCTTTGACTCCTAGATGATGCTTGTCCCTTCCCTGGAATTCCAGGCCAAGATCTCTAATTTTTGTTCCATGAAGTTGTCTTGCACTTAGTGTTTTTCTGAATTGTGGTATACTTTTTAAAAAACATTTTTAACCTTCTTTTTCCACTGCTGTTGCAAATAGGCTATTTTACTATCTCATCTGTGTGCAGTGGCATAATTAACCTTTTAAAGAGTGTCTGCTAAATTAAATTGCCATCTATCTATGTAGTTCCTTAGCTCTACAAATTGGCTTAGTCCAACAGGAACTCAAGTGTTAACGTGCCTTTTTTAACAAGACTGAAGTGAAGTCCTTGGTGGGAAGATCCGCTTTATTCACAGCAACTCCAAGATTCATCGTTGATACTGAGGACCATTACTCCCATGAGGCTTCCAACGACCAAGTCAGATCAGCAGTACCAGAAAAAAACTACACCATTAGAAAGTAGAGTGTCTAGACCAACATAAAGTAGGGCATGCTCTTTACCTTTTCCAACATCAACCACAGCACCAGACTTCCATGCCAGTATTAATAGCAGTGCTAGCAGAATCCAGTTGATAAGGCCCAGAGAACTGTATTGCCCTTCCTGATGGGAGTCCACATGTCCCACCCTATCAACTGAACCCCGAATTTCTATTAACAGGAGAAGTAATGCGATCAAGTTCTTGCTTAATGTACAAGTAGTTTTCTCAGTTTTATCTTCTCTTTGAAGGCCTTTTCCCCACTGAAAGTGTAAAGTTTAAAACATAAAGAAGGAATAACTTTAAAACTACAGCTCTCACCTTACAGCTTTGTACAGAATTCAAAACATCTGTATCCTACAATGTATTATTTACATTCCTGAAGGTTCAACAGCAAACTTGGCAAGGATGAAGCTAGCTTTCTTCATTGGGTGCCAGCATTTTCTTAAAACAAGAGAAGAAATTCTCAAGAAACCAAAGATGTTTTTAGTATAAATCATTTCAAAAAATATGGGATACCACTGTAAGGTATCCTTTCTTATCAAAGAAAGCCAAAAACTGTTGTAAATAGTAAAAAAAAAAAGTTCCAAAATGGAGATACAGTTGTAACTCAAGATCAGTTTATCATCTAAAAAATAAAACAAGAAGAACTCTTAGAACTACACTTGTCATAATATGGTTGATAAAATTTAACTCTATTTTATTTTATCGTTTCGTTGTTTCCACTTTTAGTGGGATCACTTTTCTTGGAAATGGGAACAAATAAAGACCTTTTTAAATCTGTTGGCCAGACAGCTGTCCTCTAAATTTCCTGGCATAGACTGGTGAGTGCATCCAAGGCTGCATCTGTTAATTGAAACAACTCAATTGGTATCCCACCAATTCCTGGGGCCTTATTTTTTGCCAATGCCTTCATGTATCTTCCACTTCCTCCTTATTTACCATTGACTCTTTTTCATTTAGTATTTCCTAAAATATTTCAATGCCAATCAGTTTTTTAAGGCACAGCGATTCTGTGTATTCCCTTACAACTTTTTTTTTTAATTTTCTTTTGGTCATTCAGTGTATTGCCCATAGCATCTTTCAATATTGCAACAGAATGTTTAAATCTGTTTTTCAGTTCTCTCAGCTTGACAAATGCACAGTGACTTTTTAATCTTTTTATTCTCCAATTCTAGCTCTCCAAACATTCCATTATAATACTTTGATTTGTCCTCTCAAGCTTCCCTTTGAAATCTTTGGTTTAGCTTGTTTACTTCTGCATATTTTCCTTTTATTTTGGCTTCTTTATTCTCCAGTGATATTTTTAGAGTACATTCTGATATCAATTTTGATTTTTTCTTTCTCCTCCTTTGTTGTAATCACCTTTCCCTTTCTTCATGGATGATAACCACAAATAATGGGATTCCCAGAGCACTTAAGTGTGCTCCTGCAGAACCTGCACCTGGACCAGGAAGCTACTATGTGAATGGAATGGGGGAACACTGAATGGTTTAATATTGAGAAGGGAGTAAATCAGGGTTATATTCGTTCTTCATAGTTATTCAATCTGTATGCTGAGCAAACTATCTGAGAAGCTGGACTTTATGGAGTTTGGCATCAGGATGGGAGGAAAACACACCAATAACCTGAGCTATGCAGATGACACAATCTTGATTGCTGAAAATGAGGAGGACTTGAAACACATGTTGAAGAAGATCAAAGAATGCAGCATTCAGTATGGATTGCATCTCAATGTCAAGAAAAGAAACTTTCTTACCACTGGACCAATAGGCAGTGGCATGACGGATGGAGAGGTGATTGAAATTGTCAACAGCTTCATCTTGCTTGTATTCACAACTAACACCTTTGGTATCAGCAGTCAGGAAATAAGGAGATGCACCGCACTGGGAAAATCCACAGTTAGAAATTATTGAGGAGTAATGGTGTCAGTTTGAGGACTAAAGTACATCTGATTCAAGCCATAGTCTTTCTGATCACTTGCTATGCATATGAGAGACGAACAATGAATAAAGATGAAAGAAAAAGAATCAATGCCTTTGAGCTGTGGTGTTAGAGAAGAACAATGAATATTTCACGGATATCCAAGAAAACAAGCAGGTATGTCTTGAAGAGGGTGCAGCCAGAGTGCTCTTCAGAGGCAAGAATGATGATGTTTCACATCACATACTTTGAGCATATTGCTAAGAGGTGCTATTCCTTGGAGAGGGACATGATATTGGGAAGGGTGGAGGGTCAATAGGAAGACCCTCAATCAGGTGGACTGACATGATGACTGCCACAATGGGCTATTGTGTGTCAAGAAGTGTGAGGATGGCACAGGATAGAACATATCTCAGATCTTTTGTTCATGAGGTCGCTATGAGTCATATATTGCTACTGTTGTGGACCATATGGTTGGAACTGACCCATACCTGCCTTCCAGTGGGTTTTCCAGGCAGTTAATCATGAGAGAGGAGATTGTCCATTCTTCTCCTGCAGAGCATCTTGCACATGTCTTCAGGATTACAGAACAACTTCTTGCCTCTAGTTCACCAGACTTTAAATGCTCTCATTAGTAACCCACTAAAGAAAAAACAGGCATAAATATCCAAAATTTTCAAGAAGTAGAAATGTTGGTAAAAATCTTAAAAGCTATATTGTGTGAAACGTGTGTTGGCTGAAGCCAAAGTGCAAAATTGCTCCATCGTTGTTGTTGTTGTTGTTGTTTTGATGTGCCATTGAGTTTCTTGCAACTCATAGCGACCCTATGTACAAGAGTCCTAAATGCCCTTCTATCTTGTGCCAACCTTGCTGTCTCAAGCACACTCATTCCCACCACTCCAGTCACAGAATTAATCCATCTCATTGAAGGTCTCCTTCTCCTACGCCTCCCATCCACTCTGCCAAATATGATATCCCTCTCCAAGGACCAGTCCCTCCTTGCAACATGCCCAATGCATGTCAGATGAAGCTTCAGAATCTGACTCCAAGGAGCCTTCTGGCCTCACTTTCTCCAGGAAAAATCAGCCTATTCTCCTAGCATTCCATGGTATATTCAACACTGTTCTCCAGCACCACAATTATTTCTATCATCCCTATTCACTGTCCAACTCTCAGATGCATAGCATGTAATTGCAAAGACAATAGCCTGGATCAGGCACACCTTAGTTTCCTGCCTGACGTCGTTGCTCTTCAGTACTCCTGAGAGGTCCCTCACAGCTGAGTTTCCCAGTGCAATTCATCTCCTGATTTCCTGGCTGCTGTTACTAAAGTGTTGACTGTGGAACCAAGTAAACTAAAACTGTTAACTATCTCAATCTCTTCACCATCCACACTGATGCTTCCAATTGGCCCAGTGGTAAGAATCTTTGTTTTCTTCATGTTGAGCTTCAATCTATTTTGAAGACTGCAGTCCTTGACCTTATGCAGCAAGTGCTTCAGGTCCTCCTCCATTTCAGCAAGCAGTACTGTGTCATCCGCATAATCCTGATGCCACCAATTCTGATGCCACATTCCTCCTCGTACAGCCCAGTGTCTCAGATGATCTATTCTGCATACAGATTGAAAGGTATGGAGACAAAATACATAACTGATGGACCCCCTTCTTGATTTTGAACCATCCAGTGTCTCCCTGCTCTGTTCTGATGACTGCCTCTTGGTCCAAGTATAGGTTTCGCATTACCACAATCAAATGTTCTGGGATTCCCATTCTTCTCAGAGTTAGCCACAGCTTGTTGTGATCCACACAGTCAAAAGCCTTTGCATACTCAATGAAGTACAGATAGACACTCTTCTGGTATTCTCTGCTTTCTGCTAAGATACATCTAACATTAGCTATAATCTCACTAGTACCAGGACCTCTTCTAAATCCAGCCTGCACATCTCTGTTGACATATTGTTCCAAATGTTTTTGGATATTTTTCAGCATAATCTTGCTTGCATGTGATATCAATGATATTGTTTGATAATTTCCACACTCTTTTGGGTCAACTTTCTTTGGAATGGGAACAAATATTGATCTCTTCCAGTCAGTTGGCCAGCTGTCTGTCCTCCAGATTTCGTGGCACAACCTAGTGAGCACATCCAGGGCAGTGTCTGTTTTGAAATAAATCTATTGGTATGCTATCAACTCCTGGAGCCTGGTTTTAGCCAATTCCTTCACAACAACTTGAACTTCCTCCTTCATCACCATAGGCTCTTGTTCATATGTTATTTGATGAAATTCCTGTGTCAGCCAATTCCTTAGATATATAGTGACTATGTGTACTCTTTCCATCTTCTTTTGATACTTCCTGGATCATTTAACATTCTACCCAAACCATCCTTAAGTATTGCCACCCGTGGCTTTTATTTGTCTTTCAATTCCTTCAGCTTAAGAAACACTGATTGAGTTCAGCCCATTTTATTTTCTGACTACAGCTCTCTGTATATTTCATTATAGTAACTTGCTTTGCTGTCCTGAGCTGCCTTTTGAAATTTTCTGTTCTGCTCTTTGATTTCTTGGTTTCTTCCTTCACCTTTGGCTTCTTGGTGCTCTAATGCAATACTCATAGTCCCATCTGACATCCATCTTGGTCTTTTCTTCTTCTTCTTCAGCCTTTGTAATTATCTTTTGCATTCTTCATGGACAATTTTCTTGATATCCTCCCACAGTTCATTTGGTCTATGCTCATTGGTGCTCAAGGCCTCACACATGTTCCTGAGAAGGTTTTTAAATTCGAGTGGGTCAGAATTAAGGTTAAATATTGGTTCCTGTGGACTTGATTTCATTTTCCTCACCTTCAGCTTGAAGTAACATATGAGTAGTTGGTAGTCTGTCCCACAATCAGCACCTGGCCTGGTTTTACTGCTGATATTGAGCTTCTTCAGTGAGTCTTTCCACAAATGTAATCTATTTGATTCCTATGCTTACTATCAGATGGGATGCATGTGCATAGCCTGCATTAGGTATTTGCAATGAATAAATCAGTGAATGTGCAGAACTCTATCATTCTATCTCCAGCTTGATCATTCTTTCACTGAGCCTGTGTTTTCCAGCTACTGATCCTTCTTTTCTGTTCCCAACTTTTGTGTTCCAGTCGCTCCATCTATAGTAGGGAGAAAATGTGAATCTTTGTTAGAATTGACTACACAGTTGTAGAAGACATGAGTATTTGGGAATGAATAGAGAGCAAAATAATTATATTTAAGTAATAATGAATTGTTCTACAGACTTTAAAATGCAGAAGTGCAAGCAAATAAAATTTACTCTTGAAACTTTTCTCTTACTTCAAAATATTCTAAACAAAACAAGATGTGTCCTTACTGTTATTGCTAACACACTTTCTATGTTTATATCTTTCAAATTAATCTACAAATAGTATGGGCATGGAACCTTGCATGTTTTCCCAGATCTTCTGTAGATCCTTGAATCACCCTCCACCCTATGGAGTAGAACTGCTATGTACAAACTGTAGTCCCTTTCAGCACAAAGTAGATAGAGCAGACATTGCCCCAACTTCCCTAACAGCAGTTAGAGCTCCTATTCCAAAAGCGGTTGCAGGTCCCAAAACAAAAAAGTATTCCATACTGCCTTGCCAGTAAGATCTAAAGTGTTTACCCTAAGCCCCTTAATTTGTTTCATCAAATATGCACACTGCTTATATTAAAATTTATTGTATAAGGCAAATCATATATTTTATGCCTGAAAAAGATGTGTAAAAAGAAAAGTTAAAAGGGGGAAGATATAGAGGTTAAGCCGACTAAAGTGGGAGCTTTCTGGGCAAAAGACAAAACAAATTCCATGCCCTGGAACAGCATAACTTTAATACACTGGAGCTGCCTTCCGATATATACATAATTATGGAAACAGAGAAGCTCAGCAAATAAGACACAGTAAAAAGATACCTTATAGTCCAGTTAATGTATTTTACTTGTTGTTAGGTGCCATCTAGTTGAGTATGACTCATAGCAATCCTATAGAGAAAAGATCTGAACCCTGCTCTACCCTGTGCCATCCTCACATATTTGCTGACACAAAAGAGTGCATTGCAGGCGTCACTGTATCAGTTCACCTGGTAAAGGTTATTTCTCTCCTTTGCCGACCCTCTACCCTTCCCTGCAATACGTCCTTCTCCAATCAATAGCCCCTCCTAGCAATCAATATGTCCACAGTGTGTGAGGTGAACCCTCATCATTCTTGCCTCCAAAGAGCACTCTGGCTCCTCTATTCAAGATATATCTGTTGTTCTCTTGGCCGTCCATAGAATGTTCATTGCTCCTATCCAACACCATAGCTCAAAGGCATCAATTATTTTTCTGTCTGCCTTGTTCATTATCTTCTTCATTCTTTTTACTTCCTTATTCATTTTACTTTTATGTAATGAAAATCTTCTCAATAAAAGCTACAAACTCTACAGGTCATGAGGACACTAACCTCTCCTCTCACCGCTTAACTTTGGAAACACTTCCTAAACTACATGCTCTGGGAACTCTAAGGAAGGTCTTGAGTAGTTCATTCCAGTCACTTGGCAGTTTTCTGCTGGTTGGAAAAAGTATGGCATTAGACCAAAGCTGACTTCTCCAAAACCATGTTTCTCATACCTGTCAACTCAACTACAAATGATGATAAAATAATGACTACTAAGGGATTACTGGTGATATAGCCTATAGGCAGTTGTAAAGTTAACCAAAGATAGGATGCCTTTCTGGTGTTTCTAATCCACCAGTGGCTCCCTGTTCACAATCTCAGAAACTCAAAGAGGAACAGCTTTGAGTCCATTCCCACTGAACCTCGAGGAGTCATTTTTTGTTTTAAAAAATAGTAAATTACCTAACAATCTGAGGAATATTGTTATTTGAAAGTTGAAATAAAGATCCTAGGTCCTTTAAAATGCTTACTATTAAGCTGTAATGATTTACAATAAAGAAGAGAAAATTAAGAGTGGTTACTGCCCAAATACTGTTAGGAACTATGGTTTTATAAATATAAGGTCTTTTATCAATGGATATCTCTGCACTATGAATGACACAGAGAATTGTTGATTATTTACACATTCACTCTCCTCGAACTCTTTATATGACTGACAAAGTTCTAAAATAATTTCTTTTTACCTATTATCTATTTAAGCTACTTCTAAATTTTTATTGTTCATATTTTAATTAAAATTGACTTTACACCAAGTCAATTGCAATTCAAAACAATTTCACTTGTGCAGAGTATAATTAATCGATGTTGTTGTTGTTAAGTGTTGTCGAGTATGACTCATTGTGGTCCTATATACAAAATATCTGAACTCTGTTCTATAACTATCATCGTTTATCTAATGTTCATAGAGTTTCTAAAGGCATGTTGTTCAGGAAGTGGATGCCAATCCTACTTTCAAGCGCTACCAAATACTGTGCACCTTGGGTAACCATGGCATTTAACATACCAGTGGCACAGCATTCCCACAGCAACCCCAAGTTATCTTAGCTCAGCAAACTGACAGACTAGTGCTGTACAACTATAAGAGTCTTCTTCCTAAACATAATTAACACCAATAAACTCACAGACAAATGTGAACAACAACAGCAACACAACAAAAATCAATTAACAAAATAAAAACCTGCAAGTTTACACTCAACTTTCAGGTAAGACAAAAGAGCCTACCCTGTAGAGTGCAACTGCTTCACACTGGAGACTTAATCAATAGAATTTTAGGATTTGTAAACTTTAAGAAGCAAATCACTTATTAAAGTGTCCCTAAGCAGACTTAAACAGATCACCAAACTTCTGATGAGTGGAAAAACTCTTAACCTGTTGTACCACCCAGAAACATTTTATTAATACTAAAGTCATTAAATTTGAAAAGCAAGGCTTTTGTTTCCAAAAACCTTTCCTAATGTCATTTTTCTAATGAAAAGACATTTCATTTTTCAGGTGTTCTATGAATATTTGCTTGAATTGAAGACACTTTGTTTACCTCCATCAATCCTTGACCACTGCTAAATTATCGCACAATTTACACTAATGCTGGGAATAATTTGACACATTGTTTTATAATCATTTAATCCATGTAAATATGATATGACTTATGGTTCAATAAATAGTGTTTGAGGTTTTTAAGGAATGTGTATACTTAGTAGCATTTTGATGAAATAAAACATTTTTTTTCAAAATTGAGATTTGGCAAAACATAAAATGCCTTGGCCAAAAACCTTCACACCTGATTTTTTCAAACCTAGTACATATTAAAGGAAATTTAATTCATATGTTTCTGGTATATTTACACTTCTTTTATTTAAATGGTATTTTGTAAGAGTTCTGTGAGGTCCAAGAAGTCAATATCCAGTTTATAAAGTGTTTTAAATTTCCTTTCCATTCAACCAGGTGTGCAAACTTCACTTAAAATAAGAAAAATATATTAGTTTACCCCAAAATATATAATTATAAAACATTCATTATATTCAAACTGTGTAAAAAAGTATATAATTCCCCAATAATTCTCAAAAATGTATCACTACCTGCCACCCAAGAGTCCCTTCTGTAGGGGCTGGACTGGAAAAGAGTTCAAACTTTTTCTATCAGTCAGAGTTTGAATCAGCTGGTCTGTGGTTTGAAGCTTTTTCTCCTCATTTTTGAGAAGCTCAATATCAGCAGTCAATATCATTAGGGCAGGTGCTGACTGTGGAGTAGATCATCAATTGCTCAGGTTGCGGGTTCAAATTAAATCTGAAGTAAATTAAAACTAATCCACAAGAACAAAAAAATAACATAATTTAAAAATCTGGAATTTAAAAATAATCTACAAAATAGGTTTGAGGCATGGAATACTAATGATTGAAAACCAGATGAGAAAGACACCAAATAAATCATTTCTGAAAAACAAAGATTGTTACAAAAGCAGAGGCCAAAAAAAATGTCAGAGAGACTCTGAATATTGCACCAGAGGGTTAAGAAGCTGAAACAAAGAGAATACATGCTGAAATTGAAGAAATGACCAAATATTTCAAAAGGCAAATTGAGGGAAAAAAGCAAAGCATTAAAATGGAAGTGCAAAAAAACCTGGAGCTGGAAGATAAAAACGGTAGAACTCGCTATGAATTTCTAAAGTTGAAAGAATTGAAACAAATTCCAGTCTTGAGAAGTAATATTAAAAGCAATACTAAAAGATGATATGGGGAAAATCTTGAACAACCTAGGAAGCATCAAAAGAATAGGAATACACAGAGTAACTGTTTCCAAGAAAATTATTTGACACTGAAAAAATTCAGGAAGTTATTATATGAAAGCAATCCATACTGAAGGCTGCATTCCTTGGTTTCCACAACAAGTGCTTCAATCCTCCTCACTTTCAGTAAGCTAGGTTGTATTATCTGCATAATGCAGGTTATTGATGAGTCTCTTTCCAATACTGATCTCACACTCCTCCTCATAGAGTCCAGCTTCTTGGATAATTTGCTCAGAATATAGACTGAACAGGTTTAGAGACAGAATACATTCCTGATGCACTCCCTTCCCAATTCCAAACCATGCAGTGCTCCCCTGCTCTGTTTGCGCAACAGCCTCCTCTAGGTGTTGGGTTCTCATGAGCACAATCAAGTGTTAAAAGATTCCCATTCTTCGTAATATCAGCCACAACTTGCCATGATCCACACAGTCAAACGTCTTTTCATAGTCAATAAACACAAATAGAGATTATTTTGGCATTCCTTACATTCAGTCCGGATCCATCTAATATCAGCAATGATAACCCTGGTGCCACACCTTTTCTAAATCCTGCTTGAACTTCTGGCAATTCCCAATCTGAGTACTGTTCCAGCCATTTTTAAAATGATATTCAACAGTATTTTGCTAGCATATGATATCAATAATGTTGTTCGATAATTTTCACATTCAGTCCGATCACCCATCTTGGAAATAGGAACGAACATAGATCTCTTCCAATTCGTTGGCCAGGCTGCTGTCCTCCATATTTCCTGGCATAGACTGGTGAGTGCATCCAAAGCTGCATCTGTTAATTGAAACAACTCAGTTGGTATCCTACCAATTCCTGGGGCCTTATTTTTTGCCATTGTCTTCAATGAAGCTTCCACTTCCTCTTTCATTACATTGGCTCCTGTTCATATAGTACTTTCTGATATTTTTCAGTGTTAATCAATTATTTCTAGTGCAATGACTCTGTGTGCCTTCTTTTGATGCTTTCTAGGTCATTCAATACCTTGTCCATGGCATATTTCAACATTGTGACAAGAGGCTTAATTTTTTTCCTTTTTAGTTCTTTCAGCTTGAGAAATGCAGAGTGAGTTCTTCCCTTTTTATTCTCCAATTCCATCTCTCTGTACATTTTATTATAGTACTTTGCCTTCAGTATGGATTGCTTCTCAATATCAGGAAAACAAAGATTCTTACCACTGGACCAATAGACACTGTCATGATGGTTGGAGAGAAGATTGAAACTGTTAACAGCTTCATCTTGCTTGGGTCCACAATTAACACCCTTGGTACGAGGAGTCAGGAAATAAGGAGACACATTACAATGAGGAAATCTGCAGTCAAGGACCTGTCTAAATTATTGAAGAGTAGTGATGTCAGTTTGAGGACTAAGGTGCATCTGATTCAGGCCATGGTCTTTCCTATTACTAGCTATGCATCTGAGACCCGGACAATGAATATGGATGAAAGAAAAATAATTGATGCTTTTGAGCTATGGTGTTGAAAAAGAGTACTTAATATTCCACGGAAGGCCAAGAATGCAAACGGATATGTCTTAGAGAGGGTGCAGCCAGAATGCTCTTTGGATGTAAGAATGATGAGGCTTCGCCTCACATATTTTGGATATACTGCTAAAATGTGCTATTCCTTGGAGAAGGGCATGATATTAGGAAGGATGAAGGGTCAATGAAGGAAAGGAAGACCCTTAGCCAGGTGGATTAATAAGATGATTGCTGCAATGGGTTCTTGTGTTTCAGTGTGAGGATGGTATGGGGCAGGACTGGTTTCAGGTCTTTGTTCATAGGGTTGCTACGAGTTGTACTTGACTCAATGGCACCTAACATCAACAGCAATAACTATATGAACAAAAGCCAGTGCTAATGAAAGAAGAAGTTCTAGCTCCACTGAAAAAGCACTGCCTAAAAGTAAACCACATGAGTTTATGGAATATCAATTGACATGTTTCAAATAACAGATGTAACCTTGGCTATCCTTACCAGTCTAAGCCAGGAAATTTGGAGGGCAGTTGCCTGGTTGACTGAAAGAAAGAGATCAATGATTGTTCCCATTCTCAGAAAGGTGATCCAACAGAATTTGGAAATCATTGACTATCATTAATATCAAATGCAAGCAAAATATTACAAATGATCATCCCAAAGTAGACTGAACAGTAAATTTACAGGGAACTTCCAGACGCTCAAGGTGGGTTTAGAAGAGTCTATGGCATAAGCGATAAAATTGTTGATATCAAATGCATCTTGGCTAACAGCAGAAAATACCAGAAGAATGTCTATTTGTGTTTCATCAACAATGCAAAAAAGTTTGACTGTGTGAATCATAACAATCTATGATGAACTTTGAAATAAATGGGAAACCCCAATTAATTGTGCTTATGCAAAACATATACCTAAAACAAGAAAATGTTGTCTTAACAGAACAAGGGGACACTGAATGGTTTAAAATCAATAAAGGTGCACGTCAAAGTGATATCCTTTTTTAAAATATCTATTCAAACTGTATGCTAAGCATATAATTTGTGAAGGTGGACTTTATAAAGAAGCATGTGGCATCAGGATCAGAGGAAGACTTATCAACAACCTGAGCTATGCAGAAAACTCAATCTTGCTTGCTAAAAGTGAGGGGGACTTGAAATACCGTTATAAAAGACCAAAAGCTACAGCTTTCAATACTAATTGCATCTTAATATGAATAAGACAAAAATCCTCATCATTGTACTGATAAGTAACATCATGGCATTATTTGGATCTGCAATCAACACCTTTGGTATGAGCACTCAGGAAATCAGGAGACGTACTGAATTGAGCAAACCTTCTGTCAGAGATCTCTCCAAATTAATGAGGAGCAACAATGTCAGTTTAAAAACTGATGTATTACTTCGAAAGACCACTGTCTTTTAAACCACTTGTTATGCACCTGAATAGAAGAGTTGATACTTTTGCGTTGTAGGTTTGGATAAGGTCAGAGAGTATCCACATATTGTTGTTGTTGTTATAAGCTGTCTAGTTGTCTGCAACTCATAGCAATCCTGTGCACAATAGTTAAAAACTGTGTTCTATTCTGAGCCAATCACTGTCTCCAACACACCTGCTGCTATTACCCTAGTTACTGTGTCAATCCATCTCATCCATGGTCTTTCTCCCCTGTGTTGTCTCTCTACTTTTCAAAGCATGATGACCTCTTCCAAGGACTAGTCCTTCCTGACAACATACTCAAATTTTGTCGGATGGAGCCTCCATATTTTGCTTCCAACCAGCAAAATTATTTCCCCCTCTCCAGAAGTGACCTATTTTTTTTCTCTTGGTAGTACATGGCATGTTCAATACTCCACCAGCATCACAACTTAAAGACATCAATTCTTCTTCTAGTCCTCTTATTCACTGTCCAGCTCTCTGAAAACTAGCAAATTATTACAAAGACCATGGCCTACATTGTTGTTGTTGTTGTTGTTGTTGTTAAGTGCTGTCAAGATGAGCACAACTCATAGTGACCCCATGAACAAAAGATTGGAATCCTGCTCTGTAACTGCTATTTTTTTTCTCTAATGTTCATATCTTTTCCAAAGGTATGTTGCTTAGGAAATGGATGCCAAGCCTAATTTCAAGCCCATCTCAATCTGGGAGCTCCATCAAACACTGTCCACCATGCCACCATGGGTAATCATTATGGAATTGACATACACTGTCCACCATGCCACCATGGGGAATCATTATGGCATTGACATACTAATGGCACAATGTTCAGCATCACAGCAACTCCAAGTTACCTCAGTACAGCGAACTGCAGACCGGTGCTATACCACTTAAGAGAATGTTCTTCCCAAATGTAATTAACACCATTCCATGAGACTTAGTTAGGGCCTAACCAACTTTTAAATAGAAAGGCACAGCAACCAGGTACTGACTAACTAAACAAGAGGCTTCCAGGCCACCATTGATTGTTAGCTAAATCCAGTAAATCAAATCAGCTCACATACACTTATGAATGAAATAAAAACAAACAGTTTATCCCTGACTTTCAACTAAGACAAGAGAATTTATGTTCCAGAATTCAAGTGCTTCACACAGGATCCTCCAGACTGGAACACCTTAATCTCTAGACTGACATCTTTAGAGAGTTCCCTGACAGCAGACTTTCCTAATGCAGTTTGATTTGATTTCTTGGCTACTGGTCCCAATAGTGTTGTTTGTTGACTCAAGCAAGTTAAACTTGTTGACAATCTATCTTGGTGCTTCCAATTGGCCAGTGGTGAGAACCTTTGTTTTCTTGATGTTGAACTTTAATTCATATTGAAGATTGCTATCTTTGACTATATGCAGCAGATGCTTCAAGTTCTCCTCATTTTTAGCAAGCAATATTGTGTCATCTTCATTAAACAAATTGTTGATGATTTCCCTTCAAATCTGATCCCATATTCCTGCTGATGAAGACCAATCTCTCAAATGATCTGTTCTGCATATAGATTAAAAAGGTATGGAGACAAGATACATCCCTGACACACTCCTTTTATGATTTTGAGCTATGTAGTATCTATTGGTTCTGCTCTTATGACTTCCTCCTGGTCCAAGCCTTTGTTTCACATCAGCAAAATCAAGTGTTCTCATATTCCCATTTTCCTCAAGGTTAGCCACAATTTGTTGTGATCCAATGCCTTTGTATCATCTGTGAACCACAAATAGACATTCTTCTGGTACTATCTGCTTTCAGCCGAATGATCTGACATTGATAATCATGTATCTACTGCCACAACCTCTTCTAAATCCAGCCTGTACTTCTGGTAATTCTCTGTTGATGTATGTTTCAGTAATTTTTGGATAATCTTCAGCACGTTTTTGCTTGGATGTGGTATTAGTGATATTGTAATTGATTTCCACACTATGTTGGATTACCCTTTTTTGGAATGAGAATAAATATGGATCTCTACAAGTCAGCTAACCAGGTATGTGTCCTCCAGATTTCTTAGCACAACTTGGTGATGATGTTTAAGGCAACATCAATTGGTATTTCATCATTTCCTGGTGCCTTTTTTCCAGTTCCTTTAGAGAAGCTTGAATTTCCTCCCTCATCACCATTCCCTCTTAGTCATATGCTGTTTCATGATATTCTTCTGTGTCAGCCAGTTCTTTTGGGTACAGTGAATCTGTATACGCCTTCATCTTCTTTTGATACATCTTGGGTCATCCAATATACTACTCATAGCATTTTTAAGTATTGTAATATGAGGCTTGAATTTGTTTTTCAGTTCTTTCAGGTTAAGAAATGCTGTGTATTCATCCCTTTTGATTCTGTGACTCTCACTTTTTACCTATTCTCTTATACTTTTTGTTGTTGTTGTTGTTTTTCCAAACTGCCCTTTGACATCTTTTGTTTAGCTCCTTCACTTAGTAGTTTCTTCTTTTTGCTGTGACTTCTCAGGGCTCTAGAGCAATATACATAGTCTCTTCTGACATCCATCACAGTTTTTTCCTTCCTCCTTTTTCTTTGTAAAGAACTTTTGAATTAATCAAGGATAATGTTCTTTAAAAATTTTTATATTAGCTTTATATTCACATTTCCAGTATTTTTTAATTTTTATTTTATATTGGTTTGCTTACAGTGATCATATAAATTATGTTTTACACTATCTTCCATTCACATTTTGTTTCATACAATCATTCCCATTCAATATTATTTATAAGACTGATCACCATTCAGCTATGCTCACCAATACCCTGTCTTTCCAGATCCCTGCCAGATCTCTTGATTCTTTACTCTCCACTCCCTACACCCACCAAATTGTGCAACCCTTCTCCCTTGCCCATCCTCACCTCTCTGCTTCTACTCCTTTACCCCCTTGGATTCTCATACTCGTTTTACTAGTTATCTTTCTATTTCTACAATAATGGGCTTATGCAATATTTGTCCTTATAAGACTTAGTTCACTCAGCATAATGCTTTCTAGTCCCTTCCAAGTTAGGTAGCAGTTTCTGAAATGGTTGCTTCAGAGTACTGCATAGTATTCCATTATGTGAATGTAAAATTTATCCATTCATTTGTGTTGATTGTGATTAGACATTTGAGTTTTTTCATGTTCCTGAAATGGTGAACAACACTGCTATGAACATTTATGTATATATCTCCATCTGTGTCTCAGTTCTAATTTTCTCAGGGTATAATCCTAGCAATAGAATAGCTGGGTCATATGGAGTTTCTATGTTCAGCTTTTTTGAGGTAACACTAAACTGTTTTTCAGAGTGGTTGTACCACTTTAAAATTCCACCAACTCTAATGAAATAGGAATATGAGTGTTCCTATATCTCCACATCCTCTGCAACATTTATTTCTTGCTTTCTTGTTAGACTTTGCTACTGAAACTGGGGTGAGATGGTGTCTCATTGTGGTTTTGATTAGCATTTCTCTTATTGCCAATGATTTTGGAACAGAGACCTAGGTATAAAGCCCCAAACCATAGAGGTCATAAGAGACAAAGTGGGACCAAGCTTAGAAGACCCAGCTCACGGTATCAAGAGGCTGGCAAATACAGCTAAAAATAAACAACCAGGAGAGGGAAAAAATGTATTAGTGGGACATTTAAATTCCTTGTGGATCAAAACCTCTTTCCAACTAGGATAAAAGAATACCTAATAACTGGGATAAATCATTTGTGAATACCATCCCAAACAAGGGTTTCATAACAAAAGTTTACAGACTACTATAGGGCCACCAGAAGAAAATGACCAATAACCCAGTTACAAAATGAGCAAAAGACTTTTCACAGAGGAAGACATTCAGATGGCCAACAGATACATGATACATGAAAAAATGAATGTTGTTCTTGTTGTCCTCCCACAACTCATTTGGTCTCTATTCATGGATATCCAAGGCCTCAAGGATAATTTTGAGGCCTTGAAATGGTTTGTACACTCAGTTGGGATAAACTTCAGATCAAATTTTGGTTCTTCTGTTGATTTAGTTTTCTTTAGCTTCAGTTTAAACTTGAGTATGAGTAGTTAATTGTCTGTTCCACAATCAGTCCTTGGCCTAGTTGTCACAACTGGTATTGAGCTTCTCCAATCTTTTTTTCCCACAGGTGTAACCAATTTGATTCCTGTGTAGACCATCAGATGAGGTCTACATTGAAAAGTCATTGTTTATGTTTCTTTAAAAGGTATTTGCAATGAACAATTCATTCTGTCTTCAGTCTAAATTTCTGTTACCAAGACCATGTTCTCCAACTACTTATTCTTCCTTGTTTCCACATTACAGTTACTTATTATTATTAAATCATCTACGTTACACATTCAATTGATTTTCAACTGCAAAAGTTGGTAGAAATAATCCATTTCTTCTTTTTTTGGCTTTGGTTGTTGGTGCATATATTTGAATGATGGTGGTATTAATAGGTCTTCTTTGTAGGTATAATGGATATTATTCTGTCTCTCACAACGTTGTATTTCAGGATGGATCTATAAATGATCTTTTTTACTATATCTTGATAAAAGTGCAGCCAAACTGCTCTTTGGAGGCTTTGATGATAAAACTCTGTCTTACAAATTTTGGCCATGCTGATAGGATATGTTAATCCTTAGAAAGAGACACCATGCTTTGAAAGTTTGAAGGCTAGAAAAAGAGAGGTAGATATTTAATGAGATGGATTGGCACAGTTACTACAGCAATGAGCTCAAGTATGTGAGAGATTATGAGAATAATGCAGGCTATGACAGGGTTCAGATCTATTTGTTTTTCATAGGGTCACTATGAGTCTTACTCATATCCTAACAACAACAATACATAGAGTCATTATTAGTTGGAATTTAACTTATGGCACCTAAGAAAAATAAAGGGCTCCATGGAAAAGGGGTTTAATTAAAGCTTCCATATAGTTTCCTAAAGCAAAAAATTGTACACTTATCCCTCACAGCTTACAGTAAATCGATCATCAATTTTATCTAATTGCTAACCCGATTCATGCATGCAAGCATTATTTATATTTTTAATAAATAGAAATGTAAAGAAGACAAACAAAAATTACAATGTTAAATTCTAAAATCTGATAAGGAAATTCTTGGAGGAATTGGTGTCACATGGATCCATATTGATTTTTTCCCCCCTAATTTTTGACTCAGAAAAACCATCAAAAGAAAGAAACCCCATAGCAAATACATTTTGGGTCTTTTTTGTATATAAGACCAAAAGCACTTTCAAGGAATATTTTTATCCTCCACATAACAGTTTTAAGCCCATTTGCATTTCCCCATTATATTCCTGAGACTTAATATGACTGTGTTGCAAAAGGAGAAATAGAAGTCTTTTCAATGTCAGTACAAATGAGAGCACCAAAGTGTATCTGGTCTATGAGCTATTATTTGCCAACTATATCATCCCTTCTAATGATTTAAATTAAGAGCAGATTATAAATGAAAATAAAATACTAAATGAATAACAGTGCGTAAGTTCTGACAATAATATGCAGCGTTAAAATTATGACTAAGCCATGCCTTTCTCAATCTAGAACTGTTTTGATTTTTATCTTGAACATCTGTTTTTCAGAGTTCTTTTCTTTTACTTATACTAGTGCCAAGATAAATTCAGGAGCATACTTTCTTATCCAGATTGAGTCAGGCATGCAATTATTTTTAGATTTTAGATAGAGGTACTAATGTCATTGCTCTGTTCCCAAACATCTTCCTACTCTTTCCTCTTTGATTTTTCCTCCAAGGTTAATAAAATAATCATAACCTAATGTACTCCAATGCTTGCCTCTCTATCACTTCTTTTGTGAAAATAAATTACATTGTCATCCTAAGTTATGTTCATACTTACACATCAGATATATATATTTTTTTTGTATCTACATACTTGGGGAAATTGAAGTATACAAAATTACTCTGAATTAATCAGCATTTTAAATGTTATCATTCTTATTTAATGAATAACATTAGCATAAATGGTGTCCCAAAAATTGGGCTCTTGACCATACATTTAATAAGAGTTAGAACACAGTGATTAGTCTAGATTAAAGGGATTTCATGTTTGGAAGCTCCTAAAGTATGTTGGACACACATACATACATATACAGAGATCGCTGATGCTAGATGTCACAACTCAAATTTTTTTCTGATTATCCTTTACCCTCCTCTGATCTCATTTAAATGAAAGCTGGTGGGGTAGTGATTAAAACACTGGACTGTCTCAGTTCTAATTTCCTGGGTCACACAGAATTTCTATTTTCAGCTTTTTTAAAAAAAGTCAAGCTGCCTTCCAGAGTGGTTTTACAATTTTACAAAACCACCAACAGTGTATGAGAGTTCCCATCTCTCCACGTCCTTTCCAACATTTATTACTTGCTGTCTTGTTAAACTTTGCTACTGTTACTGGGGTAATAATGGTACCTTCATTGTAGTTTTGATCGCATCTTTCCTATTGCCAATTATTTTGAGCATTTCTTCATTTGCTTGTTGGCCATCCGAACACCCTCCTATGTTCATAGCAGTGTTATTTACAATCACAAGAACAGGGAAACAGCTCCTCAAATGACCAACTGCAATCTAATGGATTGAGCAATTTTGGTACATTCATACAATGGCAAATTATGCATCATTCAGAAGCAGCCATTTAAAAAATTACTACACAATTTGGGAGAGATGGGATGACATTATGTTGAGTGAATTAACTCAGTCTCGTAACAATAAATACTGCATAAGATAATTAATATAAAAAAGAAGGATGACTAGTAAAATATTTATGAGGATCCAAGGGAAGAAGGGATAAGTGCAGAAGGGTCAGGATGGGCAGAGGGGAAATCACAGGGATGTACAATTTTGTGAGGCAAAATAAATGGGAAGTATCTAGCAAGGGTCTGGCAGGGGAAGGCTGCATTCATACTACATAAGACCACCATTGCAGAAATAGAAAGATAACTAGTAAAACACGTATGAGAATCCAAGGAAGGGAGGTAAGGAACAGAAGGACGAAGATGGGTGGGGGGAAATCATAGGTAGCACATTTTGATGGATGGGGAGTGTTTTTAAAGGGAAATAGGAAATATCAGTTGGGAATCTAGAAAGATGGAAAGTAATGGAGAAATAGTACAATAGTGATTAATTTTATAAAACAATTAATGGGAATGATTATATGAAACATAATGTGAATGAAGGATTGTGTGAAACATAGTGCACACGAATTTTGTATGTAAAACAAAATAAAATAAAACCTTTTAAAAATATATCGAACACATGGCTGGCAACATAAAAATTCTAGCTTAAACCAACCATTCGTTCAAAAGAAGAAACGTGAAGCAGCATGCTTCCATTAAGATTTACAACATTTAAAGTCCTAGCAGTCGTACTCCACGTTTTCTATGAGGAGAAAACCAAATAACAATAGTAGAAGAAATAGCCTCTTCTGTATCCATTGTCACCATAAGCATACAGCTTCTCTGCACCTAGATCTAAATAATTATTTGAATGCTTTATTAACTTTGTCTCTAAACATAACTAACCTCCATTGTCTGCAGTTCAAAAACAATATGAGGAATGAGTTTCATCTTATACTAGTCGTGTTCTGCTTCTTTCTATCACAACTGCTCCTCTCTTTCATTATTGTTATGTGTCATAAAATCACCCATGACTCATAGCGATCCTATGTACCATAGTTCTGAACTCTGCCCAAACCTTAGCCAGCCTCATTGATGCTAAAACACCCAAGCCTATTGTCCCAATTACCATGTTAATTCATCTTATTTGGGGTCTCCCTTTCCTGTACTGTCCCTCCAGTCTTCCAAACATGGTGTCCTCTCCAAGGACTGGTCTCTCTAGGCCATATTCCCAAAGTCTGTGAGATGCTGCTTCAAAATCCTTGCCTCCAAGGAGCAGCTTGATTTTATCCTTTCCAAACCAGACCTGGCAGTACATGGTATGTTCAATACTCTTCTCCAGCACCACAACTCAAAGGCATCAATTATTGTACTGTCATCCTTAGTCACTGTCAAGCTCTCTGATGCATAGCACTTAGTTGTGTAGGCCATGGCCTGGATCAGGCACATCTGAGTCTCTATACTGACATCAATGCTCTTTGGAACTTTGGAGAGGTCCCTGACAATAGACGTCCCCAAGGTAATTAATATTTTAATTTCCTGACTGCCGATGTCAAGAGTGTTGATGAAATTGTTAACAATCTTAATCTCTTCTCCATTCATCATGATGCGGCCAATTAGCTCATTGGTGAGAATCTTTCTCTTCTACATGTTAGGCTTCAATTCCTATTGAAGACTACAGTCCTTGACACACTGCAGCCAATGGTTCTCACTCATAGACAAAAGAAATTCTCACAAATCTCAGTTGATTGGGAAGAAATGGAGAAGACTGTTATCTACATTACCAATATTTGGACTCATAGTAGTTTTGGATATATAGTGAACTCATACGAAAAAGTAGAACTGGCTTATGAGATTTTCTAACCTATACAGTCTTTAAGGGCATGAATGGCAAAATCTTTCATAGTTTGGAGTCACTGACAGGCTCTAAACACTCAGATTTTTATTATAATTAGCGCTCTTAAATGCTCCTAGCCATTACTGGTATACTTCCAAAAGTCCTAAGACACACTCATTTAAATAATTGAATATTAAGATATGACTAAACCACTTTGTAAAAAAAAAAAATCGTATCTTGGTTAAAATGTGAAGCCATGTTTAAAACAGGTTCAATTTTGGTCAAGACTACCTTCTCCCATTATATTAGAATGTTGTTGCGTTGTTGTTATGTGCCATCGAGTCGCCTGTGACTCATAGCGACCCTATGTACAACAGCCCTAAACTCCGCTCTGTCCTGTGCCAATCGCATTG
>NW_006399771.1:8050605-8053744 GCF_000299155.1 Elephantulus edwardii
TGGATCTTGGCTGAAAGCAGGGAATACCAGAGGAATGTCTATCTGTGCTTCATTGACTATGCAAAGGCATTTGACTGTGTAGATAATAACAAACTGTGGCTGACTCTGAGAAGAATGGGAATGACTATGCAATATTAGAATGACATTTTTTAAAATGATGATTTCTATTGCCATAAATATTTGACAATTTTATTCAAGTTTCAACCCTATGTTTTGAGATATGTCGTCGTTGTTATTGTTATATGCTATTGAGTGCTTCCAACTCATAGCAACCCTATGTACAACCATCCAATACCATCCAGTGCCAATCTATGTCTCCAAAATACCTACCCTCAGTGCCCTAGTAACTGAATCAATCTATCTCACTGAGGGCTTCCTCTCTTGTGCTGTCCCTGCACCTTCCAAAGCAAGACATCACTCTCCAAGAAATGGTCCCTCCTTGTAACATGTCTAAAGTATGTCGAATGAAGTTCAGAATCCTTGCCTCCAAAGAGCAACCTGGTCTCACCCTCTCTAGGATGAACCTGTTTGTTCACTTAGCAGTCCATAGAATGTTCAGTACTCTTCTCCAGCACCACAGCTCAAAGACATCAATTCTTCTATCATCTGTAATCATTTTTCAGCTTTATGATGCATAGCAAGTAATTGTGAAGACCATGGAATGAATCAGGCACACTTTAGTCCTTAGATTGACATTGTTTCTCTTCAGTACTTCAGAGAGATCTCTGACAGCAGACTTTCCCAAGGCAATTCATCTTTTAATTTCCTAGCTGCTGATACCAAGAATGTTTATTGTGGAGCCCAACAAACTGAAGCTGTTAGCAATCTCAATATCTTCATCATCTATCATGATGCTGCCAATCAGCCAAGTGGTGAGAATCTTTGTTTTCTTGATGCTGAGCTTGAATCCAAGTAATATGAAGCTGTTGACAGTTTCTACCTCCTTTCTATCCATCATGACAGTGGTAATAGTCTTTGTTTTCTTGATATTGAGACACAATCAATACTAGAGGCTGATTTCCTTGATCTTCTGCAACAAGGTCTTCAAGTTCTCCTCACTTTCAACAAGTAAGGTAGCATCATATGCTAATGTCATATACTGATGAATTTCCCTCCAATTCTGATACCACACTCCTCTTCAGAGTCCAGCTTCTCAGATAATTTGTTCAGCATATAGATTGAACAGGTATGGAGAAATAATACAATCCTGACACGCTCCTTTCCTAATTTCAAAGCATGCAACATTCCCCTTTTCTGTTAACGCAACCTCCTTCTTATCCAGGTATAGGTTCCTCATAAGCACAATCAAGTGCTCTGGGATTCCCGTTCTTTTCAATGTCAACCACAACAATCATGACCCACACAGTCAGATGCTTTGGTATAGTCAATAAAGCACAAAGAACATTCTTCTGTTGTTCCTTACGTTTAGCCAGTATCCATCTGATATCAGCAATGATATCCCTGGTGCCACGGCCTATTCTAAATCCTGTTTGAACTTCTGACAGTTTCTTATCTATATACTGTTCCAGAAATCTTTTTTAATGATCTTCAGCAATATTTTGCTTACATGTGATATCAGTGATATATTTCAATGATTTCCATTCAGTTGGAACACCTTTCTTGAGAATGAGAACTACAGTGGAAAAAATCTGCAGTTAAAGACCTTTAAAATTATTGAGGAATAGTGCTGTCAGCTTGAAGTCTAAGGTGTGTCTGATTCAGGCCATGCTATTTTTTATTACTTGCTATGCATCTGAGAGTCAGACAATGAATAAAGATGACAAGAAAAATTTACAGCTTTGAAATGTGGTGTT
Source organism: Elephantulus edwardii (assembly GCF_000299155.1). NCBI lineage: Eukaryota > Metazoa > Chordata > Mammalia > Macroscelidea > Macroscelididae > Elephantulus > Elephantulus edwardii. Next base: position 8,052,420 of record NW_006399771.1, read on the forward strand.
GGAGGAGAATACTGAACATCCCATTGATGGCCAAGATAACATAGAAATATATTTGGAGAGGGTGCAGGGGGAGTGCTCTTTGGAGGCAAGAATGATGAGACCTAGCCTCCCATACTGTGGGCATCTTGCTAAGAGGGGCTATTCATTGGAGAGGGACATAATACTGGGAAGGGTGGAGGGTCAGTGAAGGAGCGGGAGACTCTTAACTGGGTAGATTAACATGATGAGTGCTGAAATAGTCTCCTGTTTGTTGTGAAGTATAAGGATGGTGCAGGATAGAACATAGTTCAGCTCTTATGTCCATAGGATTGCTATTAGTCACACTTGACTCACCAGCAACTAAAATCAACAAGAAAGATACAGGTAAAAAATTTTAGACTGTTAGTAATTTCTTGCCAGAGAAAGTAACCATTCAGACTCTTTTCAGAGTGTCATTTTCACTGCCTAACAAGTACCTAGTTTTGAAAGATAATCTGACTACTTGTAATTCTAGCTCATTTTCAGTGTTTAAAGAGACATATGTTAATATGTAGACATTTTTCAGATCAATGTTACCATTATCCAAACTCAATTAAATTCAATATTAATTTATATCATACAATATTAAGACAGAACGAATATTTTCAGTACATAGCAAAAATAGCTCTGATCTTAGAGAACTCATAATTCAGAATAGGGAACAGAAATAATTAACAACTGATTTTCTTTGACTTTTCTTCCCATTGCTTTATATTTTACTCAAGATAGTGCATGTACCACCTTGGTACTGTTTTGTGGTTTTTTATCTCACTGGTTTTATATTTTAAAGTGTGCTTAAAAGTTAGCAATATTTCCACCAAGGCCTCTCTTTCAAGGACTTCGTTCTGTCTATGTTCCAAGCTCCTGTCAGAACCCAGAGTCCTAAAGGGTGTCAGAAGCAGTGCTCATCACTTTGTCCCTCAGGGCTATGAGATGACAGAAGTAACATGAAAAAAAAAATAAAAAACAAACTACAAAATAAAACATATGAATCATATGGAATGGCATCAAACTAAACATACATGTGACTAAAATTACAGACCAAGGGGGTGGGGAAAAGTACTGAGAAAACTGTGGAAATGGTCCTACTGGAAAACATCATAGGCAACATGCAAAATGAGTATATACATATTCAAGAGGTTCAGTGAACTCCAAACATACTAGATCCCAAAAGAAAAACATCAAGACATATCTTGTTAAAAAACAAAGAACTCATGCAATATTATTCAAAATGGTTGACTCTGGAGAACATTATGCTGAGTGAAATATCCCAGTCACAAAAGGACAAATATTACATGATGCCACTG
>NW_006399771.1:8054413-8059773 GCF_000299155.1 Elephantulus edwardii
AATATAATATAATTATAGAAAAAAACAAAAAAAACCCATAATGTACATGAGTGAAGTACAATGATTGTATGCAAACCAATAAAATTTATTTCTTAGTAAAAAAAAAAAAAAAGACATATCTTGTAAATTGGTCCAAAATCAAAGACAAGGATTGAATACTAAAAGCAACATTAGTAAAACCAAGAATCACCTACACAGGAGAACCAATTCAATTAAACACTGACCTTTCAACATAAATCATGCAAGCAAGAAGACAATGGGATGGCATAAACTATAATGGCATATGGCTGAATGAAAACAATTGCCTGGTGAAGATCCTGTCTCCAGCAAAACTGTCCATCAAATATACAAGAAAAATTGGGAAATTTGAAGGAAAGTAGAAACTTAAAGACCTCATGATAACAAAATAAACTTTATGAGAAATACAAAAGGAAATCCTTCACACAGAAACACCCAAAGAAAGTGGATGGACCAAAGTAAATAGAAAAAGGAATGCAGTAAAAAGACAATAATAAAACTATTATCTGTCAACAATCACACTCAATGTGAATGGTCTACATGAATAGAAACATAAGAATTGATGAAAATATGGAAGAAATGATTGAAAAAACAAAGCTCATCAACAAGTTGTACACAAACAACACTTCTAAGAAATGAGGAGAAAAGCAGATTTAAATGGTGACTGGCTGGAAGAGATCCAGAATTCTTTCTAAACATTATCATTAATATATGCAAGCAAAATATTGCTGAAGATCACCCCAAAATGGCTAGATCAATAAAATAATAGTGAAAGGTCAGCATTAAGTGTGGGTTTTAGAAGAGGATGTATCACCAGGGATATCATTGCTGATGTCAGATGGATAAAAGCAGAGAATACCAGAAGAATATCTATCTATGATTTATTGACTATACAAAGGTGTTTGTGTCAATCATAACAAATTATGACTCACCCTGAAAAGAATGAGGTCCCAAAACACTAAATTATGCTCATATAAAATATATACCTTGACCTAGAAGCTACTATCTGAACATAACAACAAAACACTAAATAGTTTAAAATCAGAAAGGGTGTGCATCAGGATTGTATCCTTTCTTTATACTTATTCAGTCTCTGTGTTGTGTCTTATACAGAGAACTGTGACATCAGGATTGGAGCAAGTGTCATCAATAATCCCCTGTACGCTCATGCTTACTGAAGGTGAGAAAGACTTGAAATGCTTACTGCAGAAGATCAGAGGTCACAGATTTTAGTAGGAATTACACCTCAGCATTGTTGCTGTTGTTAAGTGTTGTCAAGTTGTTAATGACTCATAGGGACCCCATAAACAAAAGACCTGAACACTTGTAAAACTTTCATCCTTTCTCCAAGTTCTAGCTTCCAGAGGCAAGCTATTTCAGTACTGGATGCCACTCTTGCTTCCAAGCTTGTTTTAAAGGGGGAGCTCCACCAAATACTGTCCACTATGGGTCGCTAGTTTTGCATTCGTCACATCAGTGTCAGAGAAACATAAACCCTCACCACTGGGCCAATAGTTATTATCATGGATAAAAGATTAAAGTTGTCAATTATTTCATCTTACTTGAATCAACAGTAAACACCCTTGAAATTGCACAGGACAAGTCTTCCATACAGAATGTGAAATGTTCTCTCTCCATAATTCTGAAGAGAAATGTTGTCAGTCTGTAGAGTTAAGTGTGTTTGATTCAGCCCATGGTGTGGTCAATTACTTGCTATGCATCTAAGAATTGGGCAATGAATAAGAATGACAGATGAAACTGTGATGCCTTTGGGTCACGGTGTTGGGGAAGAATACTGAATATCCCATGGACTGAAAAAAAGAACAAAGAGATATGCCTTGGATAAAATGCAGCCAGAGTTCTCCTTGAGGTCAAAGATATTAAAGTTTCATCTTGGATTATCTGGGCATGTCACTAGGGGAGGCTAACCACCTAGTCAAATAACTGGAAAATATTAATATTTATTCACATTCTAAAAATAACGTGCTAGAATGTTGAAATAATCTAACATTTATCACTAATATCACACACAGAAAAATTTTGCCCAAGATTATTTAAAAGTGACTGGAACAGTACATCAACAGAGAATTACCAGAAACACAAGCTTTCTTTAGAAGAGGACATGGTACTAGTGACATCATTGTCAGTGTGAGATGGATCTTGGACAAAAACAGAGAGTACCAGAGGAATGTGTATCTGTGTTACATTGACTATGCAGAGGCATTTATCAGTACAGATCATAACAAATTGTGGCTAAGCTTGAGAAGGATGAGAATCTCAGAACATTTGATGGTGTTCCTGTGAAATCTATACTTGGAAAAAGAGAAAATCATCAGAACAGAGCAAGGAAACACTGCATGGTTCAAAAACAGGGAAAGAATATGTTAGCCTTGTGACCTGTTTCCATAGCTTTTCAATCTTTATGTGGAACATATTATTCAAGAGGCTGGACTATATGAGGAGGAATGTGGTCTCAGAATTGGAGGAAGACTCATCAACAACCTGCAGATGACACAACCTTACTTGCTGAAACTAAGGAAGGTCTGAAGCATTTGCTGCAAAGCGTCAAGCGTCAAGGACTGTAATCTGCAACATGAAGACTGAAGCTCAATGTCAAGAAAACAAACATTCTCACTATTGAGCCAACTGGAAAAATCAGGATAGATGAAGAAGATTTACCTGGTTTCACAATCAACACTCCTGTTAAGAAATCAAAAGACAAATTTCATTAGGAATATCTACTGTCAATGACCTTTCCAGAGTACTGAAAGCAAAGATGTGAATCTAGAGACTAATGTGTGTCTGATCCAGGCTATGGCCTTCACAATTACTTGCTATGCATCAGCGAGCTGGACAATTACTGAGGAAGATTGAAGAATAATTGAAATCTTTCAGTTGTGGAATTGGAGAAAAATATTGTACATATAATGTACTGCCAATAGAACTAACAGTTCTGTTCTGGAGAGGGTAAAACAAAGCTGCTCCTTGGAGGCAAGAATTTTGAGGTGCTGTCTCACATAAAATAGGCAGCTAGCCAGGATGATCAGTCTTTTGAGAAGGATATCATGTTTGTAACATTTGAAGGACAGCACAAGAAAGGAAAACCCCAGATCAGATGGAGTGACACAGTAACTTGGAAAATAAAGGCTGATGTGTCAAAGAGAGTGAGCTTGGTTCAGGATAGAGCAGAATGTATAGCTATTGTACATAGAGTTGTTATGAATTCTAGTAGACTAGATGGCATATAACAACAACATAGCCTCTACAAGAAAAACAAAGCAAAACTGATAACCACCGGCCTCTCTTCTTTTCTTTAAAAAAAAAAAATGACCAATTTTTAGTTTTTGAGAAAAAGACAAAGGACCGTGAATTTGAGATTTACAGAAAAGAAAAAAAAAAAAACAAAAAAAAACTGATAACCAAAAATTATCAAAGAAACATTGATGGGAAAAAAGGACTTTTGACAAAGAAGGACGTCCATGTGGACAAAAAATACATGAGGATATGTTCAAAATCACTGACAATCAAAGAGATGCAAATCAAATCAATAATGAGATACCATCTCACCCCCCACAGAAGTAGTAAAGTTTAACAAGATAGCAAAAAATAACTGTTGGAGAGGATGTGGAGAGATTGGAAGTCTAATGCACTGCTGGTGGGATGGTAAAATTGTACAATCACAGTGGAAGGTAATTTGGCATTTCCTGACAAATCTGAACACAGATATCTCATATATCCCAGCTATTTCACTTTTCAGAAAATACCCCAAGGAAATCACAGCTGAGACACAAATGTAGATAATGTACACTCATGTCCATCACAGCATTGTTCATAATAGCAAGAAAATGGAACCAACTTAAATTCCCATGAACAAATGATGGATACAGAAACTGGTATATTCATATAATGCAAAATGATACTGCACTGAAGAACTGCGGAGTATTTGTAAAATAAGACACAGAACAAGAGACTCTAGAGAGCATTATGCCATGTGAAATACCTCAGTCACAAAAGTCACTGCATAAGATGTTTGTTGTGAAAATAGGAGGAGAATTGAATAAGACATAAATAAGTGCTCAAAAGGGCAAGGGGAAAGGAAGAGGGAGACAGAAAAATGGAGCCAGTAAAAATCATTAGAATAGTGCATGTTAGTGAGCTGAGTGGGCTGGGTGAAGGACTAGGAAAGATATTATAAGGACTTCAAGAGATAGAATAATAAAGACATAGATAACTAGTAATTAATTCAATAAATTCCAACATATATTAACACTTGTTTAAAACACAATGCACATATATGAATGATTTTGAGTATGCAAATATATATTTTTTAAAAAGAAGAGTTAGCTATATTTGTTTTAAAAAAGAGTTACCAGTATTTAGCCTCTAGACTGTTCTTCCTTAACATAAAATACTTTTAGGTGCAGCATTGCTTTTTATGGTATCTAATTATAAACATTTGAGTGGTATATCGATTCATGTTGTTATTAAGTCAGTATCAATTAATAGAAACTAAATTCAAATTAATAGAAACTAAATTCAAGTCAAGTAATTGGTATATTTTTATGAATATGATTTTCAAAGTGAAAGCATGAGATTATTTTATATATACATATGCAATTTTAAGACTTTTTCATATAAAAACTTTATAACATATAGTGAATCTATTAAAAAACTTGTACTGCCAACATTCTCTATTAACATATGCTCTCTGATCTCCAGCAAATTTCAATTATTACATATTATTTTCTCACATTCTCTATCAGAGGCTTTTTGTTATGATATATTGACTTATTTAGGGTCAGTGTCAAATATAATTATGCTCAAATATTCCCTATTGTATAGAATCAGATTGATATAATAGGATGTGAAAATTTTGTGGGAAGGTACAAGTGGGCAACAGAAGTTTGCCATACCTCTTCAGACTCCAGTCTAAATTGGTACCTTGCCACTTCTTCCTATAGCACACCTTGGGATGACAAAGGCTATTATTCCAATGAGGCAGGACAAGGAGAGAGTGAACATGCAATCTATCATATAGGCCCTTTGGTTACTGGTTTTATTTCTAAATTGTAGAATACATCCACAGAAATAAAATAACGTTAAAGCCTATTGACTTTCCACATAGTTTTAACAAAACTATCTTTTTTAAATGTTTTGTTATCATATTATGTATTGCAATAAATTAATAAGTTTGGACGTGTTGTGAGGAGAGACCGGTCCTTGGAGAGGGACTCATGCTTGGGAGGGTGGAGGGACGGCGCAGGAGAGGAAGGCCCTCTATGAGGTGGATTGATTCAGTGACTGGGATAATTGGGATGGGAGTGTCCGAGACAGTGCGATTG
>NW_006399771.1:8059873-8061144 GCF_000299155.1 Elephantulus edwardii
CCTCTATGAGGTGGATTGATTCAGTGACTGGGATAATTGGGATGGGAGTGTCAGAGACAGTGCGATTGACACAGGACAGAGCAGAGTTTAGGCTGTTGTACATAGGGTCGCTATGAGTCGCAGGCGACTCAACGGCACATAACAACAACATAACAACAACAGTCTAGTGGTAGGAAATTGTACTGCAATTCCAAAGACATGTAGTTTGAATCCACTAGCTGGTCTGTGGGAGGAAGATGTGCAATCTTCTCATATGTGATTTACATACTGGCTCTGAAGACCCCTCTGGAGGATAAATTACAAGTTGTTTAGACTCAAATGCACACAATAACCAGAAGTTAGTTGAAACTGTGTGTTATTTTTTCATGATTCATTTCTTTGTAGGGTTTTTTTTCCTACCCAGAGTTAATGAGACCCTGAAAATCTTGTTCCTTACCACTTGTTTACATATTTACTACATATAAATTTATGTGGATGAAAAGGTGAGGAAAAATAGGGCTGCTTTCATAGTTAAAAAAGTCATTTCTAGATCCATCTTGAAGTAAAATGTTGTGAGTGACAGAATAGTATCCTATACATACAAGGAATTCCTGTGAATACCACCATCATTCAAATACATGCACCAACAACTATAGCCAAAAATGAGGAAATAAAAGATTTCTACCAATGTTTTCCATAAGAAATTGGTCAAACATACAATCAAAATGCATTAGTAACAAGAGGTTATTGGAATTTAAAAGTTGGGGAAAACAAAGAATCAGTAGTTGGAAAAGATAGATGTGGTGATAGGATGATAGAATTCTGTACATTTAATGATTTATTTATTGCAAATATCTTTTATAAGAAATTTGAACACAAACTAAACACATAGATTTCACCTGATGGTATGCATAAGAATCAGACCGATTTCTTTTGTACAAAGAATCACTGTGGAAGCTAAATATCAGCTGTGAAAAATAGGCCAGGTGCTGATTATGGAACAGATCATAAACTACTCATAGCAAGTTCAAGCTGAAGCTAAAGAAAATGAAATCAAATACACAGGAACTAAAATTTGACCTTGAGTCTATCCCACCTGAATATAAAACTCATAAACAGGTTTGAGGCCTTGAATATGACCAAAGACCAGATAAAGTGTCAGAGGACAATAAGAAAGAAGAAGAAGAAGGAAGAAGAAGGAGGAAGAAGAAGGAAGAAGAAGAAGGAAGAAGAAGAAGGAAGAAGAAGAAGGAAGAAGGAAGAAGAAGAAGAAGAAGAAGAAGAAGAAGAAG
>NW_006399771.1:8061244-8069030 GCF_000299155.1 Elephantulus edwardii
AGAAGGAAGAAGAAGAAGAAGAAGAAGAAGAAGAAGAAGAAGAAGAAGAAGAAGAAGAAGAAGAAGAAGAAGAAGAAGAAGAAGAAGAAGAAAGGAAGAAAGGGAGAAGAAGAAGAAGGAGGAGGAGGAGGAAGCAGCAGCAGAAGCAGCAGTACAAAGATGGATGTCAGATGAGACTCTGAATCTAGATTTCAGTGATGCAAAAGCAAAGGGAAGAAATCAAGAAGTTAAAGAACTGAACAGAAGATTTCAAAGGGCAGCATTGGAAGACAAAGCAAAGTATTATAATAAAATGTGCAAAAAGTTGGAGTCAGAAAATCAAAAAGGTTGAATTCACTCTGAATTTCTTAAGCTGAAAGAACCAGAGAAAACATTCAAGCTGATTTGCAAAACTTAAGGAATCATTGGTCAGAATATTAAAGGATGCAGGAAGCATTAAAAGAAGATGAAGGAATATACAGAGACACTGTACTGAAAGAAATTGGTGAACACAGAAGAATTTCATGAAACAATGTATGAGCAAGAACCTGTGATGATGAAGGAAGTAGTTCAAGCTGCTCTGAAGGAATTAGAAAAAAAGGTAGGCCCCAGGAACTGACAAAAACCAAATTGACATATTTCAAGAAACAGATGCTGCCTTGGATGCACTTATCAAGTTGTGCCAAGAAATTTGGAGGACTATTACCTGACCAACTTACTGGAAGAGAACCATATTTGTTCCCATTCAAAAAAAGCAAAAAAAAAGGTGACCCAACAGAGTGTGGAAATTATCACACAATATCATTATTATCATGTCCAAACAAGATTCTGCTGAATATTACCCAAATACGCTTGGAAAAGTACACCATTAGAGAACTGCAAGATGTGCAGCCTGGCTTTAGAAGAGTCAGTGGTACTAGGAGATATTATTGCCAAAGTTAGGTGAATCTTGGCTGAAAGTAGAGAGTAACAGAAGAATGTCTATGTGTGTTTCATTGACTATGCAAAGGTATTTGACTGTGTGGATCACAACAAGTTATGATGAATGCTGAGAAGAATGCAAATCCAGAAGACTTGATTGTGCTTATGCAAAACCCCGTACTTGGATTAGGGAGTCGTCATCTGAATAGAGCAAGGAAATACTGTACGTTTCAAAATTGGGAAGGGTATGTGACAAGAATGTGTCCTATGTCCATACCTTTTCATTCTATATGCAGAACAGATCATCTGGGAGACTGGGTTCTACGAGGACAAATGTGACATCAGGATTGGAGGAAGACGCATAAACAACCTGAATTATCCACATGACATAACCTTGCTTGCTGAAACTGAGGAGGACCTGAAGTGCTTGCTGCAGAAGGTCAAAGATTGCAGCATTCAATATGGATTGAAACTCAACATCAAGAAGACAAAGATTCTTGCACTGGGCCAACTGACAGCATCATGATAGATGTTGAAGAAGTTGAGATTGTTAACAGCTTCAGTTCTGGCTCCACAGTCAATATTCTTGGTACCAGCAACCAGGAAATCGAAAGACGAATAACATTGGAAAATCTTCTGTCAGAGACCCCTCCAGAGTGCTGAAGAGCAATGATGTTAGTATGAAAACTAAAGTGTACCTGACCCAATGGCTTTTGCAGTTAATTGTTATGCATCAGAAAGCTGAACAATGACTAGGAATGATAGAAGGAGAATTGAGCAGTTGAGCTGTGGTGTTGGAAAAGATTCTTGAATGTACCATGGACTGCTAGGAGAGCAAAATGTTTCGTCCTAGATAGGGTGAAACTAACCTTCTTCCTGGAGGAAAATATTCTGAGGCTTTGTCTAAAATACAATGGGCATGTTGCAAGAGAGAACTACAAAAACCAACTCAAGGTGGATTATGGACTTAGGACTAAAACCAAGGACTATAAACTTCATTCAAGAAAAGCTTGGAAGAACTTTAGTAGTCCTAATTCACAACATAAAGAGTCTTCCAAGTATTCGGAAAAATTTACAACCAGGAGAAGATAAAACGGGACCTTCTAAGAATCAAATCCCTATGCACGTCCAGAAACTTCTCTAACAGGGTAAAAAAAGAAGCCACAGACTGTGGAAGTGTTTGGTAATGACATGTCAGATAAGGGGCTTATGTCTAAAATTTATAAAATACTTGAGCACCACAACAAGATAAAGGTAAATAATCCAATTGAAAAATGGGCACAGAATATGAACAGACACTTCATCAAGGAAGACATTCAAATGGCCAACAAGCACATGAAGAAATGTTCAAAATCCCTAGCTCTGAGAGAGATGCAAATCAAGACAACCATGAAATATAATCTCACCTCAGTAAGACTAGCAAAATTTAACAGAACAGCAAGCAACAAATGCTGGCAAGGTTGTGGAGAGACTGGAAACCTTATTCACTGTTGGTAGGAGTGTAAAATGGTGCAACCACTGTGGAAAGCAATGTGGCACTTTCTCAAAAAATTGCAAATAGAGATACCATTTGACCCAGCAATTCCACTACTGGGAATATACCCTAAAGAGACCATAAATGGCATCCAAGTAGATATATGCATACCCATGTTTATTGTGGCTTTGTTTACAATAGCAAGGAGTTGGAAACAACCTAAATGCCCATCAACAAATGAATGGGTAGAGAAGCTGTGGTATATTCGCACAATGGAACACTATGCTGCATTGAAAAACAAGGAACTCATGCAATATTATTCAAAATGGGTGACCCTGGAGGACATTATGCTGAGTGAGGTATCTCAGTCACAAAGGGACAAATGCTATATGGTGCCACTGTTGTAGAATGAGGCTGACATCGCGGTGGGGGTAAGACTGAGAAAAACTGAATGAAATATATTTATGGCATTGAAGTCTATGGGGGAGAGAATAGTTTAAAAGTATTTTATTTTGGGGCATTATGTTTATCGTAAGAGTACGGAATGAGGGTTGCAGAGTGGATTATATTTGGGATTGGGGATGGGATTGGTGGAGGTGCGGGGGGTATTGTGTACCAATGAGGGAGTTTTTCTTTTGCTTTTGAGGAGCAAACGGGGGTGGGCGGGGAGAAATGAATGAATGGAATTCCAAAATCTCTGTAGATGTTCATGGAAATGAAAAAATAATTAATTAATTAAGTAAGTAAAAAAAAGAGGGAACTTAGTTCTTAGAGACATCAGGCTTGGGATGGTGGAGGGACAGCAAAAGAGAGGAAGATCCTCAATTAGATGGATTGACTCAGTGACTGGGGTAATGGGCATAGGTGTATCAGAGACAATAAGGTTGGCTCAGAGTAGAGAAGTGTTTAGAGTACATAAGGTCACTGTGTGTTGCTTCTCAATGGCACATAACAACAACAACAACAACAATTTATGTAAAAAACTACAGATGTGAACATTTCTCATCATATAAGTAATATTGTATACATAGCATCAGCAAGTTGCTTTTTTATTGTAAAGGTTGTATATCATTTCTATGTTATTATATGTAATTGCAATTTTCTTTCAGATAAGTAGTTTATCTGTTGTTAACTGAGATTTTTACAAGGGTATCAATATCATTAACTGAGTGAATAATAGTTTTTGCCATACATTACACAGAAACAATTGTATATTCACATAATAAGGTCACTAATTCATACCATTAAAAATTAACTGAAAATGGATCAAAGACCTAAATTTTAAAGCCAAAATATAAAATTCTAAAGAAAAAGTAAATATTTATAACCTTGAATATGGCAGTGAATTCTTAGACACAACACCAAAAGAACAAGTAATGCAATAATTATGTAAATTAGACTTCATAAAAATGTAAAATATTAGCTCTTCAAAGAACACTATTACAAAAGTGAAAAGACAAACTCACAGGATGAGAGAAAACACTTGTGAATCATATTTCAAATCTGATAAAAATTAGAATCTATAAAGATTAATACAACTCAATTAAAAGTAGGTAAATAACTCATAAAAAATTAGATAAGGCTATGAGTTGACCTGTCTGCAGTGAAGAGATGTAAATGACCAAAACGTATTGTTGAAACTGAGGAGAACCTGAAGCACTTGCTGTAGAAGGTCAAGGAGAGTGTCCTTAAATATGGACTGAAGCTCAACATCAAGAAAACAAATATTCTCACCACTGGGCCAATTGGCAGGCAGCACTATAATGGATGGAGAAGAGACTGAAGTTGTTGAAAGTTAAAGCTTGATCAGGTCCACAATTAACACTCTTGGCACTAGCAGTCAAGAAAGCAAAATGAATTTCATTAGGTATAAACACTCTTGGCACCAGCAGTCAATACAGCAAAATGAATTTTATTAGGTAGACCTGCTGTCAGGGACCCTTCCAGAATACTGAGATATAATATCAGTGTAGAGATAAGGTACACCTGACTGAGACTATGATTTTTTCAGTTACTTGCTATCCATAAGAAAGCTGGATAATGACTAAGAATGATAGAAGAATTTGATACTTTTGTGTTGTGGTGCTGGAGAAGAGCACTAAACATACCAAGGACCATCAGAACAAATGAGTCTTTCTTGGAGAGGGTGAAACCTAATTTCTCTTTGTAGGCTAGGGTTTTGAAGCTCCATTTCATATTTTGGGCATGTGTCCAGGAGGGACCTGTCCTTGGAAAAGGACATAGTGCACAGAAAAGTGGAGGGGCAGCACAGGAGAGGAAGACCTCGGATGAGATGGATTGATACACTAACTGGGGCAATGGAGCTAGCTGTGTCAGTGTCAGTGAGATTGACTCAGGAGAAGGCAAGCTTCAGAGCTGTTGTACATAGGGTTACTATGAGTTGCAGGCGACTCGATGGCACAAAATGACAGTATCTGTATATGCAATACTCTCCTCCAATAAAACAATTCAGGAGCATTCTTCTTGATGTTCTCTTTATTAATTATTTCATTTCCAGAGGTATAGGAAGCAATTTTAAAAGCCATGACTTGAATCAAATGGCCCTAAGTCTTTAAACTTACATTGTTGCCCTTAAGCACTTTGGAGAGATCTGTGGCAGCAAATATTCCCAATGAAACTCATCTTTTTTATTTCATGGCTCCTACTCCCATGAATGTTGATTGTGGATCAAATAAAAATAAAATTTTGATAAATTCAGTATTTTTCCCCCATCTCTGATGATGTTGTTTAATTGTACAGGGGTGAGGGGTTTTTTTCTTCTTAATGGTGAGATTCAGTCTACTGAAGAATGTAATCTTTAATCTTCTTCAGCAAATGTTTCAAGTCATCCTCTCAATTTCAGTAAGTAAGATGTGTCATCTCATTACAAAAGTTACTGATGAGAGTTCCTCCAACCGTGATGTCAAATTCTTCTTTATATAATCCAGTTTCTGGAATAATGTGCTCACCATACAGATTGAATCAATATGGAGAACAAAAACAACCTCAATGCATACCTTTCCTGATTTTTAAATCACACAGTTTCACTATAGTCTGGTCAGATAGCAGATTGAAAATTTCTGTAAAGATTTTGCATAGACACAATTCTGGATTATTTCAAAGTTATGTATAAATTCTCTTAGTTTCCACAAAAGATACTTTCCATTACCTTTTGAGGAAGCACCAAACTGCCTTCCAGAATGGTTGTATCATTTTACAATACCACCAACAATGTGTAAGAGTTCATATGTCACTGCATCCTCTCCAACATTTATTACTTTCTGTCCTGTTAAATTTGTTTTCAGTTCTTTCAGGTTGAGAAATGCAGAGCAAGTTCCTTTTGTTCTCCAATTTCAGCTCTCTGAACATTTTGTTTTAACAATTTCCTTTCTTGTCTCAAAAAATCCTTTGAAATATTCTATTCAGATTTTTTGGTAGAAAATACTTTTTTAAATGTATTTTTTATTTTATATTGGGCTGCATATAAAATTCATATATACTCTTTCATTCATATACATTGTATTTCACACATTCTTTCATTCACATTGTATGTCATATGATTTTCTCATACATTGTGGGTTTTTAATTTTTTTTTCATTTTAATCAGGATTGGTGGAAGAGTCATCAACAACCTGCCTCATGCAGATGACACAACCCTGCTTGCTGAAACGGAGGAGGGCCTGATGCACTTGCTGCAGAAGGTCAAGGACTGGAGCCTGCTACATGTATGGAAGCTCGACATGAAGAAAACATAGATTCTCACCACTGGCCAATTGGCAGCATCAGTATGGACAATGAAGAGCTTGAGATAGTTAATACTTTTAGATTACTTGGTTCCACAGTCAACGTTCTTAGTAACAGCAGCCAGGAAATCAAGAGATGAATTGCATTGGGAAAGTCAGCCATCAAGGACCTCTCAAGAGTACTGAAGAGCAACAACGTCAGGCTGGAGACTAAGGTGCACCTGATCCAGGCTATAGTCTTTGCAATTATGTGCTATGCATCAGAGAGTTGAACAGTGAATAGGGACGATAGAAACAGAATTGATGCCTTTGAGCTATGGTGCTGGAGAAGAGTATTGAATATACCATGGACTGCTAGGAGAACAAACAGATTTGTTCTGGAGAAGATGAAGACTGAATGCTCCTTGGAGTCAAGGATTCTGAAGCTTCATCTGACATATTTTGGGCATGTTGCAAGGAGGGACTGGTCCTTGGAGAGGGACATCATATTTGGCATAGTGGAGGGGTGGCGAAGGAGAGGAAGACCTTCGATGAGATGGATCAATTCAGTGACTGGAGTGGTGGGAATAAGTGCATTTGAGATGGCTACTTTGGCACAAGATAGAATGGTGCTTGGAGCTCTTGGACATCATGCTTGAAAAGGTAGAGGGTTGGTGAAGGAGGGGAAGACCATCAACCAAGTGGTTTGGCACAATGACTGCTGCAATGGGCTCTAATGTGTCAGGAAGTGTGAGGATGGCATAGGATAGGAAAGGATTCAGATAAGTTGTTTGTAGAGTCAATATGAGTTGTACTAGACTTAATAGCTTGTAACAATATTCATGTCGGAAATAGAAAACGCGGGCCAAAAGGATCAATGGGAGGATATTATGCATGAAGCTGACAAATGAAATCCCTTTTATGTTGTAATATTAGAATTGTGGGAGAGAAATTCCCTTTTTCTGGTATTTTTTTTCTTTTATATTAGTAGTTTCTTTAGAATTTTGTTCAACCTTATGTTGATGTGTTGTTGTTGTGGTTGTTGTTGGTGTTAGGTGCTATCAAGTCAAGTACAACTCATAGCAACCCAATAAACAGAAGATCTAAAGCTAAATCGTGTCCTGCACCATTCTCACTTCCTGACACACAAGAGCCCACTGCAGCAGTCACCTTGTCAATCCACCTGATTAAGGGTCTTCTCTTTTGCTGACCCTCCACACTTCTCAACATTGTGTTCCTGTCCAAGGAATAGCACCTTCTAGCAACATGTCCAAAGTATGTGAGGCAAAGCCTCATCATTCTTGCCTACAAAGAGCACTCTGGCTGTACCTTCTCCAAGATATATCAATTCATTTTCTTTGCCATCTATGGGATGTTCAGTGCTTTTCTTCAACATCACAGCTCAAAGGCATCAGTTCTTTTTCATTGTAATCTTTATTCATTTTCCAGGTCTTGGAGGCATCAGAACCTTACACTTTAGTTTTGTTTGCTTTGTTTTTTTCCAGAATATCTTTTTAATTTAACATGATACCGTTATAAATGGCTAATCGCATTGATAATAATGGGTGACTGGAATGCAAAAGTTGGGAACAGTGAAGAAGAATCAGTAGTCGGAAAACATGGGCTTGGTGACAGGAATGAAGCTGGAGATAGAATGACTGAATTTTGTAAAATCGATGACTTATTCATT
>NW_006399771.1:8071010-8089196 GCF_000299155.1 Elephantulus edwardii
TGGTGCTGGAGAAGAGTACTGAATGTACCATGGACTGCCAGGAAAACAAACAGATTCATCTTGGAGAGGATTAAACCAAGCTACTCCTTGGAGGCAAGAATTCTGGGGCTTCGTCTGACATACTTTGAACATGCTGCCTGGAGGGACGGGTCCTTGGAGAGGAACATCATGCCTGGGAGGGTGGAGCGACGGCACAGGAGGGGAAGACCCTCTATGAGATGGACTGACTGGGTGACTGGGGTAATCGGGATGGGTGTGTCAGAGGCAGTGCGGGTGGCACAGGATAGGGCAGGGTTTTGGGCTGTTGTGCATGGGGTCGCTATGAGTAGCAAACGACTCGAAGGCACATAACAACAACAATCAAAAACAACAGATAGTTGCAGAAATTCAAATTAGAAATATACAGTTAAATTATCGACATATGTTGCTGTTGTACAACAGCCTTAAACCCTACTCTATCCTGCGCCAATCCCATTGCTTCTGACACACCCATCCCGATTACCCCAGTCACTGAATCAATCCATTTCATAGAGGGTCTTCCCCTCCTGTGCTGTACCTCCACCCTACCAAGCATGATGTCCCTCTCCAAGGACCTGACTCTCCTTACAACATGTCCAAAGTATGTCAGACAAAGCCCCAGAATCCTTGCCTCTAAGGAGTAGCCTGGTTTAACCCTCTCCAGGATGGATCTGTTTGTTTTCTTGGCAGTCCATGGAGCATTCAATACTCTTCTCCAGCACCACAACTCAAAAGCATCAAGTCTCCTTCTTTCCTCCCTAGTCATTGTCCAACTCTCTGATGCATGACAAGTGATTGCAAAGACCATGCCCTGTATCAGGCGCACCTTAGTCTCCAGAGAGACACCGTTGCACTTGGGTACTTTAGAGAGGTCCCTAAAAGCAGACTTTCCCATCGCAATATGTTTTTTTTTATTTCCTGGCTGCTGGTGCCAAGAATGTTGACCATGGAGTCGAGCAAACTGAAGCTGTGAACAATCTCAATCTCTTTGCCTTCCATCCTGATGCTACCAATTGGTCCAGTGGCGAGAATCTTTGTCTTCTTGACATTGAACCTCAATCCATACTGAAGGCTGCAGTCCTTGAGCCTCTGCAGCTGGTGCATGAGGTCCTCCTCAGTTTCAGCAAGCAGGGTTGTGTCATCTGCATGACACAGATTGTTGATAGATCTTCCACCAATCCTGATGCCACAATTCTCCTCATAGAGCCCAGCCTCTCTGATAATCCGCTCTGCATACAGGTTGAAAAGGTATGGAGAAAGGACACATCCCTGGCGTACACAGTGTTACCCTGCTCTGTTCTGACGACTGCCTCTTGGTCCAAGTATAAGTTTCGCATTAATATGATTAAATGTTCTGGGATTCCCATTCTTCTCAGGTTCAGCCACAGTTTGTTAATAAGGCCCCAGGAATAGACAGTATACCAATTGCCATATTTCAGCTAACAGATGCTGCCCTGGATGTGCTCACTAAGTTGTGCCAAGAAATCTGGAGAACAACCACTTGGCCAACTGACTGGAGGATATCTATATTTGTTCCCATCCCAAAGAAGGGTGACCCAACTGAGTGTGGAATCTACTGAACAATATCATTGATTTCACATGCAAGCAAGACTCTTCTGAAGATTGTCCAAAAATTACTGGAACAGTACATCAGCAGAGAACTACCAGAAGTCCAGGCTGGGTTTAGAAGGGGTTGTGGTACTGGGGATATTGTAGCTGATGTTAGATGGCCCTTAGCTAAAGCAGAGCATACCAGAAGAATGTCTATCTGTGTTTCCTTGATTATGGAAAGGCATTTGACTTTGTAGATCAACATATAGTTGAGAGAAATTGGAATACAACCACATAATTTAACATTGAAGAAAACGAAATGATTTTAGGCAAATTAAAGACAAATTTAAAAGATTAATATAAAGCAAGATTGAAAACACATTCCTATTTACAGGCCAAAAAATTTCTTGCTAAGACAGAGAAGAATGAAGCAGACAAACAATGAGGAAGCCACAGGACCGAGCAGTGTTTAGCTTCGTTGTGTGAATCTGAACTGACTCAATGGCATCAAACAGCAAATGCAATAGTTAAAATTTCAACTCTCTGTTGCCACATCATGCAGCTTTCTTCCTCCACTGTCCATGTGACACTAGTTAATTAAGAAATAACAATTCTATCATGTGTTTTCATATAAAAATATTCTTGACAGAACAGATGAGGGACAGAATTATTTAAAAGGAATATATGATTAGGCATTATTTTTAAGACAATGATCCAAAAATAAGAGATACAAAGAGGACTTTTTCTGGTATTGTGGATGTTTAGAATTATTTTAAATCTGGATAATCCAAGCTCTATGGTCTTTCTTTTAATTTCATGGCTAGGACTGTAAAATGAGAATGTGCCCACAACAGAGGACTATGGAGTCAGGAGGGGGAAAACAAACATACCAACACATTTCTGAGTACATCAAAACCATGCTTTCTAGAAAAGGAATAAAAATATTCTTTCCTTAAAGAAGATTTTCTACATTTCCCCCCATATTAACCAAATACGTAGTCTTGACAGGTCTGGAGAATTCAGGTATGTGAAGTGGCCGGCTACTAATTGACTGCACCAGCATTTTCTCATGCAGGTATTTGGGCTTATTATAGAGACATTCTTACATTTTTCAAGAGAAGATAAATACACATTTTTATTTTGGAGTTATTGTTCAACTTTTAAATATGGAACCTCAGTTAAATTTGTTTTAAACACAGTGTGTGCCAAATGTAACACATCTGTAAACAAATAATTATAGAAGGTCATTATTTTGATAATTATTTTATGTTGTCTTAGAATAACCTTTAAGATAATTCTTACTATTTCTCTCTGTCTCTGTCTCTCTCTTTCTCTCCCTCACACACCCCCAAAAAAAATCCCCACACCATACACATACATACATTTATACTGAAGTAAAATTGTGTTTCTATGAACCACATAACTAGCTTCATCCTGTGTACTTGGTAGTTGGAAAATCTCTAATTTGGTTTCTAAGAATAAAGAGAAACAAGTGCAAGCTAATTATTTTATGTATAAGGAAAATAGACCTTTATACTTGTTTTTGTAGTCAGTTCACAAGAGGATATCGAGAGGTAATGGATCTGGAACTTTTCAATATTTTATTTAAAAGAGGAAATACAATTTTTACTCTCAAACTGTGTCTAACTTTCAGAAGAATGGAAATTCTAGGACACTTGACTGTGCTTAGGCAAAACCTATACTTGAATCAGGAAGCTGTCATCCGAACAGAGCAAGAGGACACTGCATGATTCAAAATCAGGAAAAGTGTACACCAGGAATGTGTCCTATCTCCATACCTTTTCAATCTGTATATGGAACAGATCATCCTGGAAGCTGGACTCTAAGGAGGAGAAATGTGGCATCAGAATTAGAGGAAGACTCATCAACAACCTGCATTATGCCGATGATACAACTCTGCTTGCCAAAACTGCTGAGGACCTAAGGCATTTGCTGTAGAGGGTCAAGGACTGCAGCCTTCAATATGGATTGAAACTCAACATCAAGAAAACAAAGATTATAACCACTGGGCCAATTGGCAGCTTCATGACAGACAGAGACTGAGATTGTTAACATTTCAATTTGCTTGGCTCCAAAATCAACACTTTTAATACCAGTATCCATGAATCAAAGGGAAATCACTGGGAATATATGTTGTTAGGGACATCTCCAAAATACTGACGAGCAATGATGTCACTCTAGATACTAAGTTGCACCTGATCCAGACCTGGTCTTTACAATTACTTTCTATGCACCAGGCAGCTGAACAATGACTAAGAACGATGGAAGAATGAATGCCTTTTAGGTGTTATGCTGGAGAAGAGTATTAAATAGACAATGGTCTGCTAAGAGAACAAACAGGTCTGTCCTAAACAGGATAAAAATAGGCTGCTCTCTGGAGGCAAGAATTGTAAGCTCCATCAGACCTACTTTGGTCAAGTTGCAAGGAGGGCATAATGATTGAAGAGGGACATTGTGCTTGGAAGGGTAGAGAAATAGTGCAAAAGAGGAAAACACTGGATAAGGTGAACACAGGTAATGAGGGTAGGTGTGTTGGATGCAATGAAATTAGCTCAAGATAGAACAGGGTATACAACTGTTGTACACAGGGCTGCTATGAAATTGCAAATGACTTGACAGCACATAGCAACAACAATCATAGCTTATTTTCTCTCACTCATTTTTACCTAGACTCAATAACTTTTACTATATCCCCAAATGCAAGGGTATTTAACTGTGTGGATTATAGCAAACTGTGGCTGACTCTGAGAAGAATGGGAATCCCAGAACATTTAATCATGTTAGTGAGAAACCTATACTTGGACCAGGAGACAGTCGTCAGAACAGAGCAGGGAGAAACTGGATGGTTCAAAATCAAGAAAGGGGTCTGTCAGGGATGTGTTCTATCTCCATACCTTTTCAACCTGTATGCAGAGCAGATTATCTAAGAGGCTGGGCTCTATGAGGAGAAGTGTGGCATTAGGATTGGTGGAAGATCTATCAACAATCTGCATTATGCAGATGACACAACCCTGCTTGCTGAAACTGAGGAGGACCTCCTGCGCTTACTGCAGAGGGTTAAGGACTGCAGCCTTCAGTATGGACTGAGGCTCAGTGTCAAGAAGACAAAGATTCTCAGCACTAGAACAATCGGTAGCATCATGATGGAAGGTGAAGAGATTGAGATTGTTCACAGCTTCAGTTTGCTTGGCTCCACAGTCAACATTCTTGGTACCAGCAGCCAGGAAATAAAAAAAACAAAACTTGTTGCGATGGGAAAGGCTGCTGTTAGGGACCTCTTTAAAGTACTCAAGAGCAACGGTGTCTCTCTGGAGACTAAGGTGTGTCTGGTACATGCCATGGTCTTTGCAATCACTTGTTATGCATCAGAGAGTTGGACAATGACTAGGGAGGATAGAAGGAGAATTGACGCCTTTGAGCTGTGGTGCTGGAGAAGAGTACTGAATGTTCCATGGACTGCCAAGAAAACAAACAGATCCATCCTGGAGAGGGTTAAACCAGGCTACTCCTTAGAGGCAAGGATTCTGGGGCTCCGTCTGACATACTTCGGACATGTTGTAAGGAGAGACAGGTCCTTGGAGAGGGACATCATGCTTGGGAGGGTGGAGGGACAGCGCAGGAGGGGAAGGCCCTCCATGAGGTGGATTGATTCAGTGACTGGGGTTATCAGGATGGGTGTGTCAGAGGCAATGCAATTGGCACAGGATAGGGCAGGGTTTAGGGCTGTTGTACATAGGGCCGTTATGAGTTGCAAATGACTCGACAGCACATAACAACAACAATATCCCCAAATTTAAATGAGAAAATCTTTTCTTCTCATTGCTGTTGAGTCACAACTGAATCATAGTTGAACCATAAGTGGTTCCTGAAGAGAATGCAGCTGGAGTGCTCCTAAGAGGCCTGAGGCTTCACCTCACATACTTTGGGCATGTTGCTAGAGGGGCTATTCCTTGGAGAAGGACAAGATTCTAAGAAGGATAGAGGGTTGGCAAAGGAGTGGAAGACCCCCAACCAGATGGAATAACATGGTGACTGCTGTAATAGCTTCTTGTGTGTCAGGAAGTGTGCGGATGGTACAATAGAGAACAGGGTTTAGAACTTTTGTTCATAGTATCTCTATGAGTCATGCTCAAATATATAGTACCTATCAACAACTGTATACTTTCAAGAAACAACAACTATGCTGGAGATTAAAAGGTAGGGAAACATAGGATCACTTTTATAATTAAAAAAAGGTCATGTCTAGAACCATCTGGGAATACAATATTGTAAGGGACAAGATAATATCCATACTCATACAAGAAAATCCAGTGAATACCACTGTAATTCAGATATATGCACCAACAACCAAAGCCAACGTGGAGGAAACAGATGATTTCTATCAATTTTTGCAGTTAGAAATTAATCAAACATGCAACCAAGGTGCAGCAATAATAATGAGTGACCAGAATGCAAAAGTTGGGAAAGGAAAGAAGAATCAGTAGTCAGAAAACATGGGCTTGGAGACAGAAATTAGGCCGGGGATAAAATTGTAGAAATCTGTACAGTCAGTGATTTATTTATTGAAAATAACCTTTTATAAGAAACATAAATGGTGAATTTATACATACTGTTGTTGATATTGTTGTGTACCACAGAGTTGTAAGGGAACCAAATGTAGCTGACCTTCCAGCAGGTTTTCAGAGGCAGTTAAACGGAAGGATATTATTAATAATTTTCCCCTGAAGTAGCTGGTGGATTCAAGACACATGCTTTTGGGATTGCAGTTCATCTTCTTACCAGTCACAGGCAACTAAACAACAGCAACACATATCATGAAAATACATACAAATTTCACTTTATGATATGCACAGGAATTAGATAAATTTCATTTGTGGAAAGAATCACTGAAGAAGCTCAACATCCACTGTGAAAACTTGGCCAGGAACAGACCTTCTACTACTCATATGCATGTTCAATAAACTGTGAGAGAATATCAAGAATAGAGCCCAAGAAGAATAAAAAAATGGTCATTACAAAGACAGAGGAGTAAGAAAAAACTGAGATTAATGTCAGAAGAGACTCTGAATATTCCACTAGAGCACGGAGAAGCCAAAGCAAAGGGAAGGAATCAAGAAGTTAATGACCTGAAGAAAAGATTTCAGAGGGCAGCATAGTACATACAACATATAAACCAAAGAATTAGAATGATATGCAAAAAAAGGTGAAGTCAGAAAATCAAAAGGGATTAACTCAGTCAGCATTCCTTAAGCTGAAGACACTGAAGAACAAATTCAAGCCTCACGTGGCAATACTTACAGATGCTGCAGGCAGAATATTGAATGATTCATGAAACATTAAAATAAGACCAAAAGGAGTATACAGAGTCACTGTACCACAAAAAATTGGCTGGCTGACACAGAAAAATTTCATGAAACAACATATGACCAAGAAGCAATAGTGATGAGGGAGGAAGTTCAACCTGCTCTGAAGGAATTTGCAAAATAAAGACTCCAGGAATTTATGGACTACCAATTGACACATTTCAACGAACAAAATGCTTCCATAGACATGCTCACCAGGTTGTACCAAGAACTGAAGGACAACTACTTGGCCAACCAACTGAAAGAGGTATATATTTATTCCTAGTCCAAGAAAAGGTGGTCTGACAGAGTGCAGAAATTATTGATCAATATCACTAATATCACATATAAGCCAAATACTGATGATGATTTAAAAAAAAATGACTGGAACAGTACATTAACAGAGAACTACCAGAAATACAAGCTGGGTTTAGAAGAGGTTGTGGCACTAGAGACATTTTCACCATTGGCAGATGGATCTTGGCTGAAAGCAAGGAATACCAGAAGAATATGTATCTGTGTTTCATTTATTATGGAAAGGCATTTGACTGTGTAGATAGCAACCAATTGTGGCTAACCTTTAGAAGAATAGTTAGGATTTTAGACTTTTTATTCAATATTTTGACTGACTGCCAGAACATTTAATTGTAATCATATCAAACCCTTACTTATACCAAGAGGCAGTCATCAAAATAGAGCAAGGAAACTCTTCATGGTTCAAAATTAGAAAGAGAATGTGTCAGGGATACAACCTGTCTCCATACTTTTTCAGTCTGTATGCAGAACAGATCATTCAGGAGGCTACACTTTATGAAGAGGAGTGTGACATAAGGATTGAAGGAAGACTAATCAACAACCTGCTTTATACAGATAATTCAACCTTGCTTTCATAAACTGAGGAGGACCTTAATTGTTTGTGTGGAAGTTCTTCAATATGGATTGAAGCTCAACATCAAGAAGACAAAGACTCTCACCACTGGACCAACTCACCACAGGGAAATACCATGATAACTGGAGAAGAGATTTAGGTTGTTAAAAATTTCAGCTTGTTTGGTTCCACAATCAAAACTTGGTACCAGTATTCAGGAAATCACAAAGTGAATTGCATTGGGAAGTCTGCTGTGAGGGACCTCTCCAAAGTGATAAATATTTTTACGTGTACCATCAAATCGGATCTGACTGGTGCAGGAGGAGAGAGACCATGCTGTGTCTTATCCAGGCTATGGTCTTTGTAATTGCCTGTCATTCATCAAAGATCTGGTCAATGACTACGAATGGCCAAAGAAGAACTGATGCATTTGAGTTATGGTTCTGGAGAAGAGTATTGAACATACCATGGACCACCAGAGAATAAATAGATCTTTGAGACAGTGATGCAAGTTTCTTCTTGGATGCAAGGATTTTGAAGCTCCACCTCTCATACTTCAGGCTTGTGGCCAAGAGGGACCAATCAGTCCTTGGAGAAGGCCACAATGCTTGGAAAAGTGGAGGAACAGTGCAGATAAATAAGACCTTGGATGAGACAAACTGACACAGTAACTGGAGCAATGGGATCAGATGTGTCAAAGTTATTGAGAAAGGCTAAAGATAAGGCATTTCTAAGGTATTGCACATAAGGTCACTGTAAGTCATGGGTGACTTGATGACATATATAAAAACAACAACAATAATTTGAAGAACGAAATTGAACCCAGTCCTTTCTTGTACCATTATTGTCACCCCCAAGAATTATTCAGCCTATTGCCAAAGTAACAATGTCTATCGATCTCATTGAGGGTCTTCCTTTCTTTGTTAACCTTCTATTTTCCAACCATTATATCCATTTTCAAGGAATAGTATTCCCTAACCACATACGAGATGATAATTCACCATCCTTGCACTCTAACTGTACCTGCTACAAGACATATCTGTTTGTTCTTTTGGAATTTCATAGGATATTCAGTAATCTTCTCCAAAACAACAAAAAGACATCAATTGTTCTGTCACTTTTATTCATTGTCTGGCTATCAGATGCATACCAGGTTATTGGAAATACCAAGACTTGAATCAGGAGCACTTTAATTTTTAAATTGTCAGAAATGCTCCTAAGGTCTTAGGAGAGGTCTCTGACAGCAGAATTTCCCAGTAGTATAAGTTTCCTGGTCTCTTCACTATGGATAACAAGGTGTTGACTATGGACCCAGGTAAGATGAAATCATTAACAATTTCAATTTTTTCTTTATCTATCATGATGTTGTGGAAGGAGGAGTGGCATCCACTTCCATAATAGCTTGCCTCCTGAAACCCTATGAACCTGAAGAGAGGATGAAAGGCACCCAAGTGTCGAGGACTCTCCTTCAGAGGGTCTCTATGAGTTGCCTGAGACTTGACGGCACTTAACAATAACAACAATAATCATGATGTTGCCTATTGGCTCAACAGTGAAGGTTTTTGTTTTCTTCATGTTGAGCTGTAATTCATATTCAAGGCTGTCATCTTTTATCTTCTGCAGCAAACACCTTATATTTTCTTCATTTTCAACAAGCAATGTTGTGTCACCTGCTGAATTGGTGGAGTGATTGAATGTTGCTATTTATTTTAAGCTTAGGTGTCTATCTGCTTGATTGTTAAGTGTTTGCTCTTAGCAGAAGAGCACTTGTCTCTTTCGCTGCTAAGTTAACAAGTTTGCTGCTGAGTTAACTTGTGGTTTGCTGTGATACCGGAAGCTAGAAAGCAAGATTGGACATCCACTTCTAAAAGAAATGGGATGTTAAAAAACTAACCAAGAAAAAAACCCTATGAACAATAGAAGTTATGTAAAGTATTAGATGCTTCAATACACTTGGTACCAACAAGCAAGAAATCAGGAGACATATTGCACTAGAGAAGTCTATAGTCAAGGACCTCTCCAAATCATTGAAGAATAATGATGTCAATTTGAGGACTAAGACGACTCAGATTCAGGCTATGGTCTTTTCAGTCACTTGCTATGTATCTGAGAGCTAGACAATGACTAGGGATGACAGAAGAATTGATGCCTTTGAACTGCGGTGTTGGAAAAGAGTGATGAAGATCCCATGGAGTGTGAAAAGAACAAACACATATGACTTGGAGAAGATGCTGCCAGAGTGCATCTTGAAGGCAAAGATGATGAAGCTTTGCGTAATACTCCTTGAACATGATAACAGGAGAAGTTATTCTTTGGAGGAACACATCAAGTTTGGGAACACGGAGAGACAACAAAAGAGAGGAAGACACTTGACCAGGTGGGACGACATGATGACTGTGAGAAAGGGCTTGTGAGGATGCATGGATGCATGGGATAAAGCAGTGTTCATCTTGAATGTTCAAAGGTTGCTATGGGTTATATTAAAGTCAGCAGCACCTAACAACAACAATAACATAGTATTAGAGATAAAGCCCAAAAAAGAGATCACTTACACATAAGGAGAAACAACTGTAGGCATTATCAATAACAAAAACAGGAAATACATAACGCGTAGATATAAAAAACTGAAAGTTGTGAAAAGTGAAATGGAACACAAAAAGATATGCATTCTGGATATTAGTGAGCTGAGATGGACTGTAACTGGTCATTTTTTAATCAGACAGCCATTGATCTACTATGCTGGGAATGAAAAGTTGGAGAAGAATGGTGTTGTATTCATACTGCATAAGATCATTATTGTTTGGAAGCAGGAGTGGCATCCACTCCAAAATTTCAAAACTCCATGAACTTTGATGAATTTTGATAGTTGTAGAGGGGCTTCAAGTCTTTTGTTCATAGGGTCACTATCAATCATGTTTGACTTGAAGACAATCAACAACAACAAGAAGATCATTATTGTAGAAATATAAAGATAACTAGTGAACCATGTATGAGAATTTAAGGAGAGAGATGGGAGGAGTAAAAGGGTGAAGTAATCAGGGGGTAAATCATATTGTAGTAGAGTTTGGTGGCTGAAGGGAGGGGGCTTAAGGAAATAGGAAAGGCACAGCAGGGATCTGGAAAGACAGATTGATGGTGGGCATAATTCAATGGCGATTGGTTTTATAAAAAAATAATGTATAGGAAAGATCGTGTCACACAAAATGTGAATGAAGGAGCGTGTGAATCATAATGCATATAAACTTTTTAAACAAATACAAAATAAAATTTTAAAAAATAATTAAAGTATAGATTGGAATATGTGTGGGGCATACCATTGCATGATCTATCTTGAAAAACAATGCTGTGAGTGATAGAACACCATCCATACATATACAAAGAACATGTTAATATAACTGTTATTCAAATAAACAGATTAATATCTAAAAACAAAGATAAGGAAATTGAGGAATCCTACCAAATTTTGGAGTCCAAAATAGACCAAACCTTCAGTCAAGATGCATTAATAATAATTGGTGGTCTAGAAACAAATGTTGAAAACAAAGAGGAGGGAGTGTTGCTGAAAATTATGTACCAAAATGCAGCTAGAGATCAAATAATTGAATTTTGTACATTCAGAGATTTTTTTCCCTCACATAAACCTTTTAAAGAAATACAGATGCCAACGATACAGCTGAACAGCACCTAATGCACTGCACTGCACAGCACTCAGATTCCTACATCTGTGGAAAGTAGTATTGGAGAAGTGCAACATGAACATTTAAAACCAGGCCAGATGCTAACTGTCGCACCAACCATCAGTTACCCATATGTAAATTCAAATTGAAGTTGATAAAAATTGAAATAAATCCACAAAATAAGACCTTAAGTTGACCTCACTTGGATTTAAATTCATCCCAAGAATAGGCTTGAGAAATTAAACACTAATGATCAAAGACCAGCTGAATTGTGAGATGTTATCAAAGATATAATCCTTTAAGAGAGCTAAAAATCATTCCAAAAAGATGAAGAAAAGATCAAAACGGATGTCAGAATAGACTTTGCAAATTGCACTAGAGCATTTCGAAGCCAAAACAATGGAAAGTGATACCAAAATAAAAGATAAAAGATTTCATAGGGCAGCTCAGGAAGATAAAGCAAAGAATTTCATGGAATGTGTAAAGAACTAGAGTAGGAGAATAAAACTGTTAGGCATTTCTTAAATGGAAAGAATTGTGAAACAAATGTATGCTTCAAGTTGTAATACTGACAGACAGTATGGAAAACATCTCGAATGATCCAGAAAGCATCAAAAGAAGGTAGGAGGAATACACAAAGCCACTGTACCAAACAAACAAACAAACAAACAAACAAAAAACCAACACTGTAATATCTCAGAATAAAGGGCTGTGGAGTTGAAGGAGGAAGTTCAAGCTGTACTGAAGGCATAAGGCCCCAGAAATCAATGGAATACTGATTTCTATGTTTCAACAGGAAATGGGAAGGAAGTTTGCAGTTTCTTCAAAAAGCTGAACATAGAAATTCTCTATAACCCATATAATTCCACTGTTCAAATATACCCTGAGAAAATGAAAACTGAGGCACAAACAGAGACTTGCACACCAATGTCATAGTAGTGTTATTCACCATGGCCAAAACATGGAAACAGCCCAAATATCTAACCGCAATGGAGCGGATCAAGAAATTTTGGTACATTCTCACTATGGAATACTGTCGCACACAGGCCAATGACTTTGCAAATGGAGGAATTGCAAAGCATCATGCTAAGTGAACTAACTCAGTCTCATAAAGATAAATACTGTATAAGACCATTGCTGTAGAATGAGTATGAGGATATGAGGGGAAGAGGTCATAATCATAGGATCACACAATTTGATGGGTGTAGGGAGAGATGGGAAAAAGAATAAGATAAAAACTTGGTGTGAAAAGCAATGTATGTGAACTTTATGAACTTTGAAAATAAACCAGTATAAAATAATAATAATAAAAAAGATTAAAAAAAGCTGATGGGAGTACATCAATTTAAAGGGAGGCAAGGCTGATACATAATAAGCTCACTATTTATTGTTGATTTTTAATTATCTGAGGGACATCTTATTAAGTTTAGTGATTAGATACTCAGGTTTTTAATCAGGAGTTCAATGTGGAGGCTCATAGGGAAGATAAATAGCTGTGAATAATTTCTGTCTAGTAGTAGGTGAAGTCCTTAAATGCAAATGTAATTATATATGGAGGTTATGTAGATTTACAAAAGATAAAATATGAATGGGTGGAGAAGAAACTAGCAAAGTAATTCATATTAGAAGCTGAATTACAAAGAAATTGAAAAAATATTAAGGAAATAAATATTTTCATAAAAAATTCAATTTTACAAAATTCTAAGTTCTGACATTATAAAATCTGCCTTCTTCACTCTGAGTCTTCAATAGTTGGGAAGTTAACATTCATATTTCTAATAACAATCTGTACCATACAAAGTAAGCATTTTTTCAGTTTCTCCCATACCCCACTAACAAGTGTTACATTAATTAATCTTAGTAAACCTAAATATTTTTAGGTATTTTTATGTTCAAACACAATTTCCATACAATACAAATTATATTAGCTTCTTAGGATTGTACTAACAAATTTTCCACAAACTCAGTGACTTTAAGCAACAAAAATTTATTATATAACACTTCTGTAGCTAAAAAATTTACATTGAGTCTCTACAGAAAAATTTGCAATCTCCTCCCATGTGATAGATATGCAAGAGAGTTAGGGTTATCTAGTTGATAAGGAATTGTTTTGTCAACCCAAAAGCAGGCAGTTCAAATCCATCAGCTGCTCTACAGGAGAAAGTTCTGCACATTATAGTTTTTCAAAACCTAATACAGGGTCAGCTGTGAGTCAGGTATGACTGTCTTGACAACTGTGAGTCAAATGTACATGAAACAAGAAAAACAGCATCTTCCTTTGAGACATTTATTATTCATATAAATTATATGAATGTTCAAAAGAATGTGAGTAATTGTTTTTAGAAATATTTTACATATTAATCACCTTCAAAGTGTCAACCAATAGAACATATTTTTAGGAAATCTGACTAGAATCATTATATATTGATATATCAAATATTTGTTTGGTATATCAGCCAACTTGGCTGTGATTATGTGTTAAGATTTTTCAACTTTTTGAGTTGTTCTTAGTAGATACTGTCAAGTTGGAATTGATTTGCTTCTGGCCTTCCATTCGGTTTTCAGAAGGAGTAAATCACACAAGTGGAAGTTGTTCATTTTTCTCCCATGGAACAGCTGTTAGATTTGAACTGTGTTCCTTTGGGTTGGCATCACACTTCCTAACCACTAAGCCATCAGAGTTCCTTTTTGGATTAGAGATGAAAATACTAACAACAGCTCTTGACCCATGTTGACTAAATGTATATTAACTATCCTTAAACGTGATAAAAAGGTTGGGCAATTTATTTCCATTACATATTATGGCACTAAAAAGAACCTCAAAAATCTTGATACAGTCATAAGAGCTATAATATTAATAAGAGTGGTTCAGTGGATAAAGAATTGCCCTACTAACCCAAAATTAAACAGTTCAGAGCTACCAGTTCCCCCACAGAAGATGGGCGATCTCCTTACATGAAATTTACAGCCTGAGAAAACGTGCTGCAGGGTCAACTATGAATTGGTTCCAATTTGATGGCTCAGAAAAACAACAGTATTATCAAACATTAAAATAGATATGGAAAAGCTAAAATAATAGTAATAATTTAATAATTATAATAATAAATTATATCCATTATTAAGAAGACTGAGGATTTCAGAACACTTAATTATACTCAAACAGAATCTATTAAAAAGATACATATTTATTCATTCTCTATGCAGAAAATACAATCCATAAATCTGGATATGAAATAGAACTGTCATCAAGATTGGTGAATTACTTACTAGCAACCAGCAATATGCAGATGACACAACTTAGATTGATTAAAATTAAGTTGACTTGAAGCACTTGCTGATGAAATACAATGCCTTCTGTTTTCAATATTGATTACATAAATATAAAGAATCTAAGAATTCTCACAATGGAACCAATAAAGAAAATTATAACTAATACAGGAACAATTTAGTTATACTTTGTATCTACGATGATAGAGATGAAAAGTTGAGAAAAAATGGGGTCACTTTCATAGTTTAAAAAGCTGTTTTTAGATCCATCTTGAGATGCAATGTCGTGAGAAACAATAACCACAAACATGAAGACCTGTTAATACCACTATCATGCAAATTTATGCACCAAGAACCAGAGCCAAAGAGGAGGAAATAGATGATTTCTACAAATTTCTGAAGACAGAAATTAATAGAATATGCAAACAAGTGTATTAATACAGTGGATGACTGGGATGCAAAAGTTGAGAATAGGGAAGAAGAATTAGCAGTCAGAAAACACGAAGTTGGTAAGAGAAATGAGGCTGGGGGTAGAAGATAGAATTCTGCACAATCAATGATATATTCATTGCAAATACATTTTATAAGAAGCATAATTGGAGGCTATGCACAAGGATTTCACATGATTGTTTGTACAGGAATCAGATCTATTACATCTGTGGATGGAATCATTGGAGAATTTCAATTTCAATTTCACTGATATAGCAGTGAAAATTAGACCAGGTGCTGATTGCAGAACAAACCATCAACTACTCCTATGCAAATTCAAATTAAAGCTAAAGTAGGTCAAATAAAATTCACAGGAATCAGAATTTTGCCTTTAAATTAATAACCTGAATTTGAAAACCAACTCAGGAATAGCTCTGATGCTTTGAACACTAAATGAGCAAAGACCTGGTGAGCTGTGGGAAGATGTCAAGACTATCATCCAGGAAAAATGAAAAAGGTCATTACAAAGACAAAAGAAGAATAAAAGAACAAAATAGATGTCAGAAAAGATTCTGAATGTTGCTCTAGAGTTCGAAGAAACCGAAGCAAAGGGAAGAAATAAAAAAGTTAATCAATAAGGGCAATTCAGCGAGAGACAGCAAAGTGTTGCATTGAAATGTGCAATGAGCTGGAGTCAGAAAATCAACAGGATAAAACTCACTCATCATTTCTTAAGCTGAAGAAACTGAAGAACAAATTCAAGCCTCGAGTTGCAAAACTTAAAGATGCTATGGGCAGAATATTTAATGATATAGGAAACATTAAAATAAAATGGAAGTTTATAGAGTCCCTGTGCCAAAAAATTGGCTGACACAGAAGAATTTCATGAAACAACATATGATAAAGAAGAAATAGTGAAGAAAGAAGAAGCTCAAGCTGCTCCAAAGGAATTGTGGGGTGTAGGGAACCAATACAAGACCCCAGGAATTTATGGAACACCAGTTGACTTATTTCACCAAATAGATGCTGCACAGGTCGTGCTCACCAGGTTGTGCCAGTAAATCTGAAGGAAAACAACCTGGGCAACAATTGGAAGGGATCTTATTTATTTTCATGTTTTTAAAAAAGTTGACACAACAAAATGTGGAAAATATGATATAATATCACTTCTATCACACATAAGCAAAAAATTTTTTGAGATTATCCAAAATCTACTGGAACAATACATTGACAGAGCTACCAAACTGGGTTTAGAAGAGGTTGTGGCACTAAAGACATTATCAACAATATCAAGTGGATCTTGGCAGAAAGCAAAGAATACTAGAGGGATTGCTATCTGTATTTCATTGACTATGCAAAGACATTTGACTGTATTGATCACAACAAATTGTGGTTAACTTTAAGGAAAATGGAAATCCTAAGAACACTTGATTGTGCTTATATGAAACATGTACCAGTAAGCAGTCCTCAGGAAAGAGCAAGGAAACACTGCTTAGTTAGAAATAAGGAAGGGTATGAGTCAGGGATGAGTCTTCATATCTTTTCAATCTATATGCAGAACAGATCATTTGGGAATCTGGGCTTTATGAAGGGGAATGTGGCATCAGGATTGGAGGAAGGCTCATCAACAACCTACATTATACAGATGACACAACCTTGTTTGCTGAAATTGAGGAGGATCAGAAGTGCTTGCATCAGAAGGTCAAGGAGTATAGTCTTCAATGTGGATTGGAGCCCACCATTAAAAAGACAAATATTCTAACCATTGGGCCAATTTGGAGCACTATGATTGATGGAGAAGAGATTGAGGTTATTAACAGTTACAGCTGGCTCAAGTCCACAATCAACACTCTTGGCACCAGAGGTCAGCAAATTAAAAGACATATTGCTTTAGGTAAATCTGCTGTCAGGGACTTCTCCAGAGTACTGAAAACCAATGATGTCAGCCTAGAGACTAAGGTATACTTTATCCAGGCCATGGTCTTTACAATTGCTTGCTATGTATCAGAGAGCTGGACAATGACTAAGGATTACAGTAGACGAATTGATGCCTATGAGTTGTGGTGTTGGAGAAGAGTCTTGAACAGATATATCATGGCCGACCAATAAAACAAACAGATCTGTCTTGGAGAGGGTGAAACCAAGTTTCTCCTTAGAAGCTAGAATTGTGAAGTTCCTTCTCACATACTTTGGGCATGTGGCCAGAAGGGACAAATCCTGGAAAAGGACATAATGCTCAGAAGGGTGGAGGGACAATGAAGGAGAGGAAGAACCCAGACTGATGGACTGAAACAGTAGGGCAATGAAAGTAAGTGTATCGGAGTCAGTGAGACATGCTTAGGACGGGGCAAGCTTCGGAACCGTTGTACATAGGGTTGATATGAGTCACAGGTGACGTGATGGCAAATAGCAACAACCACAACAACATATATGTATATATAGAATATATATTATAGAATATATATTATATATAATATATACAATTAACACTCTCAGCACCAGCAGCCAGGAAATTAAAAGATGTATATATGAGTCATCTACGACTCAATGGCACTTAACAGCAACATAGAAAGAGCTCAATGGGCCTAGTGAATAGAAAGTGATGCTACTAAACCAAAGTTAAGTGATTTTAATCTACAGCCCTCAGGCCTGGTTTTAATTGTTTTTGGTCAAACATTCTTCTAAGTGGTATAGCACTGGTTTGTCCATTTGCTGTACAGAGGTAATTCATGGTTGCTGTGATGCTGAACTCTGTGATACTGATGCGTCAAATGCGATAATGGTTATCCCTGGTGGACAGTGTTTGGAGGAGCTCCCCAATTAAAACAAGCTTGGAAGCAGGAGTGGCATCCACTTCAGAAATAGCTTGCCTCTGGAAACCTTATGAACTTGGAGAAACAATGAAAGTTATAAAAGTGGTCAAGTTTTTCATTCATAGGGTCACTATGAGTTATCTATGACTCAACAGCACTTAACAACATATATGTGTATATATATTATATATAATACATGT
>NW_006399771.1:8089296-8112285 GCF_000299155.1 Elephantulus edwardii
ATAATCGTATGTAAAATACATATTAATTAAAAAAATCCCAAAATAACCAAACAAATATTAGCCATCAAACTACGCATTTCACTGAGAAAATCAACTAATAAAATTTTCTAAGTTTTTAAAAAGCAGAGTTATCCTCAGGCCAGCAATTCTTTTTCATTTATCCATACACCTGTGCATGCTATGTAGCCAGTGTTGAAGGAACATCTCCAAGCTCAACTTGCTTCTCGCTGTTGCATACCTCCTTCTTCCACTCCAGTGAATCTAGGTGATCGCTTTGAGTGAGCACACTTGTCAGCTTCCTTTTAGTTCTGGAAGTGGGCTCTGATGAACACAACCTTTACCCAGCCTCAAAAGTGAGAGTGTTCCAGTTTTAAAAGTAATTTTCACCTCTTTCTCTCTCTTCTCTTTGCTTTTTCTTCCAATGTGTACCTCTTCAATAACAAAACCAAACTGACTCTAAAAATCTATTCAAATGAAAATCTCCTCAGAGTACTGGGTGGGACTTACAGAAGAATGTCTGTGTTTTATTGACTATGGACTCAAGTGTGTCAGAGATAGTGAAGATGGCATAGAACAGAACGGCATTCAGAGTTGTTGTTCATAGAGTTTCTATGAATTTGTACTCAACTTGGTGGCATCTCACAAGAACAACAAGGCCCAGCACCCACCACCAAATTCTACTTTCAACAAGCTTATCTCAAGGGCAAATCTTCCCTTTTAGTAATTCTAATCAAGTTATGGCCAACGGCAAATTTATATTCATTCTAAATCTATAATATCCAGTGTTCATTTGTATCATACATCTTTTATTCCTCCATTTTTTGTTGATATATAAATAAAATTATAAATATAATTTGTGTTTCATTATTTACACAAGGACCCTTGGCTTATTGATTTGGCCTTATTTTGGGGCTAAGGCTGAGTAAAGGTACTAGCTAATCTAGAAAACAGAGTGAATTGTGGAATGGTGGGTTTGCAGCTGATGTCCATTTGAACCTAGCCATGGATGGTGGGGAGAGAGTTAACCAGAATCCAACTAGATGATGATGTTGATTGCTACAACCCGATAGCTTGCTCTGGAAAGGACAGTGCTTGTGGAAGAGACATTGCAATGAGCAGAGAAGATTCTTCAGCAAAAGAAGAATGTTGTTCCCTCAGTATACTGGTTTGACAGAAGTTGTCAAATCAGAAATTGACTACTAAAGTGTGGATATTAAGGCATAAGGCATATGATAATATGTATCGAGTACATCTCAGTGTAAGGAAAATAAAAGTCCTCACCACTGGAACAATAGGTTACATAAAGATAAAAAAAGATTGAGGTTGTCAATGATTTTATTTTTCTTAAATCTCAGTAGCTAGTTTATACACTTTCATGAATGTTGCCATCAATAAGATGACTGCAAGGAAGGAAAATACAATGTACATGAAGGACATACAGTGTATATGAATAACTGTATACACTATGTGTATGCATCAAACACAGTGCATATGTATTGTTGTATGAAAACTAATAAAGTATGCAAAAATTATATAAAGTATTTAGATAAATTTGATTATGGACTGAAAAAAGTAGTATATTATGTGACATTTTTTCAAAATCAGGCAAAAGTAAAGTTTTAAAATAATAAAAAAGCATTTATCACTATGATTACTAAACTGTAGCTGTCCTAAGTCATGTCTTTTAAATCATATAATATACATATAAAAGATGAACAATGGCAAAGGAAGACATGCTGCATTAATTTGGAAAGGTTGGAAAGAAATATTTAATATATTAACATACACATATATGTATACACATTTATACATACATGTATATATATATATACCTTAGATATAACATCATAAAATAACCAATGTTTAGGAAAGAATTCATATTTAGTCAAATAGAGAAAATAAGCTGCATCTGCTTCCGAAATGACTTGCTTCCGGAAACTCTATATATGAACAGTGCTCAGGTTGTTCATTCATAGGGTCGCTATGAGTCATCTACAGCTTGACGGCACCAAACAACAACAACAACAAATATAAAAGAAGCTCTTCTTGATCTGAGGGAGAACATTGGCCACAACCATGGACTGAAAGAGATCAACAATAATGAAAATTTGATAGAATATTTCAGTGTCTTATTCTTTATACAAAATTACACATACTTTTGGGCATAAAATTAATTAGAGTCAGTTTAATGATAATTAAGAACAAAAGTAACATATATATGTATATATATACATACACACATATATATGTATATAAACACGTACATACATATCTGTTTAATGATAATTAAGAACAAAAGTAACATATATGTGTGTGTGTATATATATATATACACACACACATAAACACACATATATATGTATATAAACACATACATACGTATCTGTTGGTCTGGTGGTAAGAAGCTGCACCGCAATAGCCAAAGCACTTAGTTTGAGGCCACTGGCTGCTCTGCAGGAGAAGTATGGGCAATCTTCTTCCATGTGATTAACTGTCTCTGAAAATCTGTGGGAGGGTCAGCTATGAGTCCACTGTAGGGCACACAACAACAACCAACAACAGATAGATGATAGATAGATAGATGATAGATAGATAGATGATAGATAGATAGATAGATAGATAGATAGATAGATAGATAGATAGATGATAGATAGATAGACAGACAGATAGTAGGAAAATCTTTAGGGTGTTACCTTACCACTCACAGACTATTTCGCTAGCAGTTTATATCCATCAGAGGCTCTGCAGGAGAAAGATGGGTAATCTCCTCATGAGATTTACAGTCTCCAAAAAGCCAGTGGAGGTTTAGCTATGAGTCAGTTCTGGCTCAATGGCAATAACTAAGAAAGTATTGTCTGAACAGAACAAGAGAATATTCATGGATGAATATCAGAAAAAGCATCCATCAGGTCGTTTTCCTTTCTCCATACCTATTCAATCAATTGTGGCTGTTGTTGTTATGTGCCATCGAGTCATTGGTGATTCATAGCGACCCTATATACAAGAGCCCTAAATGGTGTTGTATCCTGTGCCAATCTCGCTGTCTCAAACACATTCATTCCCACCACTCCACTCACAGAATCGATCCATCTCATCAAGGGTCTTCCTCTCCTTTGCCGTCTCTCCACTCTCCCAGATATGATGTCCCTCTCCAAGGACCAGTCCCTCCTTGCAACATGCCCAAAGTATGTCAGAAGAAGTTTCAGAATCCTTGACTCCAGGGCACATTCTGGCTTCATCCTCTCCAGGACAAACCTGTTTGTTCTTCTAGCAGTCCACGGTACATTCAACACTCTTCTCCAGCACCACAACTCAAAGGCATCAATTCTCTTTCTATCATCCCTATTCACTGTCCAATTCTCCGATGCATAGCACGTAATTGCAGAGACTATAGCCTGGATCAGGGGCACCTTAGTCTCCAGCCTGACGTCGTTGCACTTCAGTACTCTTGAGAGGTCCCTCACAGCTCACTTTCCCAATGCAATTCATCTCCTGATTGAAAAATGACAACATGAAGAAGAATGTAGCATAAAGATTACAGAAAGACTCACCAGTGACTTGTATTATGCAAATGACATCACTTGCTGAATGTAAAGATGAATTGAACCACTTGCCACGAAAGATCAAAGTCTGCAGCTTTCAATATGTATCGATTACATCTCAATGTAAGGAAAATAAAAATCCTCACCACTGGACCAATCGGTTACATAAAGATGAAAAAAGATTGAGGTTGTCAATGATTTTATTTTTCTTAAATCTCAGTCAACATTCAAGATTGCAGAAGTCACAAAAATCAAGTCATGCATGGGGAAAATTTACTGTCAAGAACCTCTTTAAAGGGCTAATTAGCAAGGATAGACATTTAAAGACCAAAATGCATCTGATCCAAGCCACAGTACTTTCAATTGTTCCTTAAACATTTGAAAATGGCACAATAAACAAGGAAAACTAAACAAGATGCCTTTTAATTATGATGTTAATGAAGAGTGTTGACTGTACCATGACAAAAACCCCAAATAAATCTGAGCTGGAAGAATTAAAGCCAGAGTGCAATTTAGAGACAATAATGGTACAACTTAACCTTACATACTTGAGCATGTTGTTAGGAGGGACCCATCATTGCAAAAGACATGCTGGGAAATGTAGATAGTTGTTGACAGAGAAGAGGACTTGTTGAGACGAGATGATTTGACTAGTGATTGTAACAATGGGCTCAAGCATGTTGGGAATCACTCGTAGGGAACAGGACCAGGAGAGGTTCTAATCTGTTGTTTACAGGGTTTCTATGTGTGATAGTAAAAAAGTACTTACAGTAACAACCACATATTATTTATATCTATATTGTTGCTGTTAAGTGCTGTTGAGTCACTTGTGATGCATAGCAATTTTATGTACAACAGCTCTGAACCCTGCTCTATTTTAAGCCAACATTATTGACTCTGACACACCTAGCCCCATTACCGCAGTAACTGAGTCAATCCGTCTCATTGAGGCTCTCCCTCTCTAGTGCTGTGCCTTCACTCTCCTAAGCATGATGTCCCTCTCCAAGGACTGATCGCTCCTTGCAACATGTTCAAAGTATGTCAGACATGTATATGTGTGTGGATATATGTATTTAAACATACAGAAGTAGTTATGTTATTATAAATGCAGCACAGGACAGAGCATGATTTATATTTATTATCCATATGATCACTATACATCTGTACTTTGCTGTCTACTCCACAACCTAAACAATATGTGTATGTCTATGCATGTACACATGCTAGTACATGAATGCACGTATATACATCAAAACCACAAATTGTTGTTTTATTATATAATTTTTGACAGCATAGTATGGAAGTAATTAAATATAGATCAAAAGACTGAAAGGTAAGTGATTCTATATTCATATCATAGAATACACTAGAAACTAAATTCCTATTGTACATAACAATATGAATGATCGTCACAAATATTGAGTTAACCAGGCAGATTAAAATTAATGTCTCTTATAAACCTAATTTATATAGCATTCTGAACAAACAAACAAATATTTGTAGATATGTAGATAAAAATTAACTTTAAGAAGGGGAGGGAGAGTAATTGGGGTTAAGTGTGAGAAGGGCTTCCAGAAAGTAGCTCAAATAGTGTGTCTTAAAATTATGTTAGTATTTTCAATTTATTAAAATATTTTAACATGCATATTTGTAACTTGTATAACTTTAGAAGTTGTAAAAATACATGAATAAATCAGATAATTCATGTTAAATTGTATTATATATTGATAAACTCATGAGTGTGGAAGAATTAAGGGAAGGTTGTGCTAGTCCAGTAATGAAATGTCAATGCAATGGAAATGTAGAAGACAATTCTTTTAAAGAGGAGGGGGAATGATTTCCAAATTAAAGACTATAATATCGACAACATTCAAAAACATTTTTTCTAAACCAAGCTATAACTTATTGTTCCTATTCTTTATTGAAACAAGAGAATGCAGATGAGAAAATGTATTAGTTTGGAAAATAAATGTTATTTCAGTGTCCACACACTAGCAAAATTTCCTCATGGTAATTAGAATTCCAAAGAAGTTTTGATGCAACCAAATACAAGTTGTCATGTGCACAGATGTTATTGCCGTTTAACGCATTAAGTACAATTTTAGCTTGTGATATTTCTCTCCCTCAAGTAAAGGCTATGATAATAAAAGAAATTCCAGATGGCAAAACAATTGTATCATACATTCTGGAAACCAAATCCAGAAACTTTGAGAGCTATGCTCAATGGGTCATTGTTATATTTGGCCCAGATAATTCCAATATTAAGCAGGATGTAAAGTCCAGATGAAAACTTCTTTAAGATCCATTCTACCTTACGTATTCTATAATTTCTATGTATAAAAACATTTTTTGTAATTATGAAACTCATTTTATTTTTCATTCACTATGATTATGACACAATGACTCGTTGCATTGCTTTCCCTTTACTCAAATGATCCAATATTTACTAAGTTAGCACTGTATGATTTCACAGTGTCTACCTTTTTTACTTCAGCTGACTTTAATATTTAGTTTTAAGTATATTTTGTTAAGGAATTTGGCAGCTGAAAATATGAAAGTATACTGGAATCCCTATGCAAAAGCCAATTTTTAGCTTTGCCAAATAAAAAATGATGAATTAATTTAGAAATTTAAATAACTCTCCAATTTAAAATAATAAATCCCTTCTATTTCCTAGCAAGAAAGGACTGGACATTTATAAAAACTTGATAACTGAGAACATATCCAAATGGAATATATTCAACATAAAACTAGAGTGCTTATTTTCATTAATGGTGTTTCACACAAAGCCATCCCAAATAATATTTTCTCTTCTGAACCCAAATGAAGAAAAGAAATCACAATTGTTTTGCTTATAAACTAACATTCCATAAACAGAAACATGGAAGTAATAAACCATGTATGACCGAAGGCTATTTCATTATACCGTAAGAGGCACTAAGTCACAAGAAGTCAGTGCTGGAGCAGAAGCAGCTCAGGAGCAAAGGACTTTTCCTTAGAACTTTCTTAGACAGAGTCCTTCCCTAAACCTAGGATTAGGATTTAGGCCTTGCCAGGGATTTGGACTAGGGACTCCTAAACTCAAGGTAGACCGACATCAACATGAGACACCAGCAACAGTGTAAGGCCATAGGCACCACAGAGCGAATTGAGACCTAAGCCATCATACCAAAGTTAGATAGGGGGAAAGAGGTGTATTAAACAGGGTAGATACGAGTGGAAAAGGATGCTGGTGAACAGGGAAAGGGATGGGTCAAGACACATGCTGAATTGGAGGGCAAATGTATTGGTTATTTTTAGAATGGGGAAATGTCTTTTCTCTACTCCTTTCTAGAAAATGCTTGTATGACAGATATTTTACTAAAGCTTATCATTCAAATTAAGACAGACTATTGGCCATCCACTTCAGAAATAACAGGCCTTTGAAAACCCTATTTAAAAAAGAGCACACTTAGACTAGCAGACATAGCAACTGAGACTGAACCCTTGCATATGGAAACACAAAGAAGTAGCAAAAAATGTAAACAGACACTAGTGTTTGGAACTTGGAATGTGAGAAGCATCAATTTAGGAACATTAGGTACTGTTAAGAAAGAAATGAAAACATAAACATACTAGGCATTGGTGAAATAAAATGGACTTGCATGGGGGATATTGAATCAGACAATCATATGATCTACTATACCAGAGATGAAAAGATAAGGAAAAACAGGGTGGCTTTCTCAGTTAAAAAAAAAAGTAATTTCTAGATCCATCTTGAAGTAGAATGTCGTGACAGGATAATACCCATAGACACACAAGGAAGTCCAATGGATACCAATATCATTCAAATTTATACACCAAAAACAACAGCCAAAGAGGAGGAAATAGGTGATTTCTATGAACTTTTGCAGTCAGAAATCGATTGAATATACAATCAAGATACTTTAATAATAATGGGTGATTGAAATGCAAAAGTTAGGAACAGGAAAGAAAGATCAATACTAGGAAAACATCAACTCTCAGATGATAGAAATGAAGCTGAAGATAGAATAATAGAATTCTGTGCAAGAAATTATTTATTCACTGCGAATACCTTCTATAAGAAACACAAATGCAGACTATACACATGGATTTAACCTGATGGTATGCACAGATATAAGATCAATTGTATTTGTGGAAAGAACCTTTGGAAAAGCTCAGTACCCACTGTGAAAACTATGTCAGGTGCTGATTGTGGAACAAGCCATCAACTACTAATATGCAAGTTCAAACTAAATCTAAGAAAGATCACATCAAATCCACAGGAATCAAAGCTTGACCCTGAGTCTATCCTACCTGAATTAAAAACAACAACAACAACAACAACAACAACAACTCAGGAACGCGTTTGAGACTTTGCATGCTAATAAACGAAAAACAGATGAGCTGTGGGAAAATATCAAGAACATGATCCATGAAGAATGCAAGAGGTCATTACAAAAACAGAGGAGTAAGAAAAGACTAAAATGGATTCAGAAGAGACTCAAAAAAGTGACAAGAGTGTCAATGCAAAAGGAAGAAATTAAGAAGTTAAACATCTGCATAATAGATTTAAAAGAGCAGCTCAGGGAGACACAGCAAAGTATTGTAATGAAATGTTCAATGGACTGGAGTCAGAAAATCAACAGGGTCAAACTTGCCCAACATTTCTTAAGCTCAAGAAACTGAAGAATACATTCAATCCTCAAGCTTCAAAACTTAAAGATGCTATGGGCAGAGTATTGAATGATCCAGGAAGCATAAAAATAAAATGAAAGAAATATACAGAGGAACCATACCAAAAAGAATTGGATTACACAGAATATTGTCATGAAACAACATAAGATCAAGAAGCCATAGTGATGAGAGAGGAAGTTCAAGCTGCTCTGAAGGAATTGAGGGGGGGTGGGGAGGGGTAAAACACCAAGGCCAAGGAATCTATGAAATGCCAGTTGGCATATTTTACCAAACACATGCTGCTCTGGATGTGCTCACCAGGTGATGGCAAGAAATCTAGAGAACAACTGCCTGGCCAACTAACAGGAAAAGATTAATATTTGTTCCTATCCAAAAGAAAGGTGATCAGCTAGAATGCAAAACTTACTGGACAATATCACTAATAATAAAATTCCGTTGAAGATTATCCCCAAACAAATTGTAGGGTGAATTAACAGAGAGCTATCAGAAATACAAACAGTTTAAAAGAAGCCTTGGCACTAGAGACATTATCGTCAGTGTCTAATGGATCTTGGCTGAAAGCAAAGTATACCAGAGATATGTATATCTGTGCTTCATTGACTACACATAGGCATTTGACTACATAGATCACAACAAACTATGGCCAACATTGAGAAGAATGTGCCTTTAGAATTGCAGTGCATTAGACCACCAAATCTCCCTATAGAATGAATAAGCTGATTATATATGCTAAGTATAAGGAGAGACTATCATCAGCCTGATCTTTATTTCATTCTATAACCATAGATAGAAAGAAGAAGAGCAAGAGTCAATATGACCTCAACCTATTTACTAAGGTAAAAAACTGTTGTTGTTGCTGTTATGTGCCGTCGAGTCGTTTGCGACTCATAGCGACCCTATGTACAACAGCCCTAAACCGTGCTCTATCCCGTGCCAATCTCATTGCCTCTGACACACCCATCCCGATTACCCCAGTAACTGAATCAATCCACCTCATAGAGGGTCTTCCCCTCCTGCGCTGTCCCTCTACTCTACCTAGCATGAT
The DNA here is from genome assembly GCF_000299155.1 of Elephantulus edwardii. Lineage (NCBI taxonomy): Eukaryota > Metazoa > Chordata > Mammalia > Macroscelidea > Macroscelididae > Elephantulus > Elephantulus edwardii. The sequence continues at coordinate 8,098,582 of NW_006399771.1, forward strand.
GTCCCTCTCTAAAGACCTGTCTCTCCTTACGACATGTCCAAAGTATGTCGGGCAAAGCCCCAGAATCCTTGCCTCCAAGGAGCAGCCTGGTTTACGATGAATCTATCTATTTTCTTGGCAGTCCATGGTACATTCAATACTCTTCTCCAGCACCACAGCTCAAAGGCGTCAATTCTCCTTCTATCCTCCCTAGTCATTGTCCAACTCTCTGATGTATAACAAGTGATTGCCAAACCATGGCCTGTATCAGGCGCGCCTTAGTCTCCAGAGAGACACCAGGTAAAAAAATACAAAGGAAAAAACAAAAACAAAACCCAAAAGCAAAACCAACAAATTCTAAGACACAGTCATTTCCCAATTTTAAATCATGCAGTGTTTCCTTGCTCTTTTTCTGATGACTGCCTCCTGGTCCAAGTATAGGTTTCACATTAGCATGATCAAGTTTTCTGGGATTCCCGTTCTTCTCAGTGTCAGGCACAGTTTGTTGTGATCCACACAGTCAAACACCTTTGCATAGAAACACAGGTCCATCTAACATTAGCTATAATATTCCTAGTACAATGACCCCGTCTAAACGCACCTGTGCTTCTGGCAGTTCTCTGTTGATGTGTTGTTCCAGTTATTGTTGGATAATCTTCAGCAGAATCTTGCTTGCATGTGATATCAATGATCCTATTCGATAATTTCCACACACTGTTGGCTCACCCTTCTTTGGAATGGTAACAAATATAGATCTCTTCCAGTCAGTTGGCCAAGTGGTTGTCCTCCAGATTTCTTGTTTTTTCTTTAATTTAATTTTTACTATTATTATTAATTTTAATGAAAATTTACAGAGACTTTGGATTTCCATTTATTCATTGTTGCACTTTTCTCCCTGAACACCCCTCCCCTCTAGTACAAACGTCTTTTTGAAAAGTAAAAGAAAAATTCTTTGTTTTACAGTCCCTCTCCACAGGTCCAATCCACTATGCAGCCTTCGTTCTAGACTCCTGTCATGATAATAATACCTAATCACATATTCCTTTTAAACAGTTTTCTCCCTCATCTCTTTCAATGCAGTACACATTATTTATCCCATTTTTTTCTCAGTCTCCCCCAAACTCTTATGTCAGTACTGTTTTACAACAGTGGCACTATGCAGTATTTGTCCTTTTGTGACTGAGATATTTCACTCAGCATAATCTCTTCCCCAAATCCTTGTTTTTCAATGCAGCATAGTATTCCAATGTGTGAATATAACATAGCTTATCTATCCATTCATTTGTTAAGGGGCACTTAGGTTGTTTCCAATGTCTTGCTATCATAAACAAAGCCAAGATAAACATGGTTGTGCATATATCTGCTTGGGTGTCAGTTATGGTCTCTTTGGGGTATATTCCCAGTAGTGGAATTGCTGGGTCAAATGGTATATCTATTTGCAACTTTTTGAGAAAGCACCACACCACCTGTCACAGTGGTTGCACCATTTTACACTTCCAACAACAATGAGTAAGTGTTCCCGTTTCTCTAAAATCTTGCCAACATTTGTTGCTTGCTGTTCTATTAAATTTTGCTATTCTTACTGGGATGAGATGGTATCGCATAGTTGTTTTGATTTGCATCTCTCTTAGAACTAGGGATTTTGAACATGTGTTCATGTGCTTTTTGGCCATCTGAATGTCCTCTTTGGTGAAGTGTCCATATCCAGTGCACATTTTTCAATTAGATTGTTTACCTTTATCTTGTTGTGGTGCTCAAGTATTTTATAAAATGTAGATGTAAGTCCTTTATCTGATATGTCATTACCAATTACTTTTTCCCAGTCTGTGACTTCCCTTTTTACCCTGTTGGAGAAGTTTTTGGATGTGCACAGGGATTTGATTCTTAGAAGGTCCCATTCCTCTATTTTATCCTCTCCTGGTTGTAGATTTTTCAGGATGCTTGGAAAGCTGTTTATGTTGTGTATTAGAACTTCTAGCATTCTACCAAGCTTTTATTTAATGACATTTAATAATTCTTGGTTTTAGTCATAGGTCCATGATCCACCTAGAGTTGGTTTTTATTGAATTAGGTGTGGATCTTGCTTGAGTCTTCTGCAGATAGTCTTCCAACCATTTGTTAAAAATGCTGTCATTTCCCCATTTAATTGATTTGATCTCCTTGTCAAAAATCAGTTGACCATAGGTAGATGGGATGATTTCTGGGTTCTTAATTCTATTCCATTGATCTGTGTGTCTCTCATTGTACCAGTACCATGCTGTCTTAACCACCACAGCAGTATATTAGGATTTGAAATCAGGGAGTGAGTTGCCTCCTATCTTTTCTCTATTTTTAAGGGATGCTTTGTTTATTCAGAGCTTCTTTATGTTCCAAATGAAACTGAAGATTGCCTTTTCCATCTTATTGAAGAATGGGATTCATATTTGTATCATAATTGCATTGAAAGTGTAAATTGCCTTTGGTAGTATTGAGATTTTCACAATATTGAGTATTCCTATCCATGAGCAAGGAATATTTTTCCACTTCTCCAGGTTTCTTTTTGTTTCTTGCAGTAATATTTTGTAATTTTCTTTGAACAAATCCTTTGCGTTTCTGGTTAGATTTACTCCCAAGTATTTAATCTTGTGATTAGCTATTGTGAAGGGTATTGTTTTTCTTAGCTCTGGCTACACACATTCTCTTTGTCTGTATTTGTCTTTGTATCTCTCTGTAGAGAAATCAAACTGATCTTTGTATGTTGATTTTCTATCCTGCTACTTTGTTGAATTGGTCAACAATGCCCAATAGTTTCTTTGCTGGGTCTTTAGGGTTTTCTAAGTATGCTACTTGCTGCAGAGGGTTAAGGACTATAGCTTTCAGTATGGATTGAGGCTCAATGCCACTGGACCAATTGGCAGCATCAAGTTACATGGTAAAGAAATTGAGATTTTTCACAGCTTTAGTGTGCTTGACTCCACAGTCAACACTCTTGGCAACAGCAACCAGGAAATTAAAAGACTTACTGAAATGGGAAATTCTGCTGTTAGGGACCTCTCCAAAGTACTGAAGAGCAATGGTGTCTCTCTGGAGACTAAGGTGCGTCTGATACAGGACATGGTCTTTGCAATCACTTGTTATGCATCGGGGAGTTGGACAATGACTAGGGAGGATAGAAGGAGAATTGATGCCTTTGAACTGTGGTGCTGTAGAAGAGTCTTGGGAGTACCAACACTAGGAAAACAAAAAGAATTATCCTGGAGAGCGTTAAACCCGGGGGCTACTTGGAAGCAAGGATTCTGAGGCTTCGTCTAACATACTTTGGACATATTGTAAGAAGAGACTGTCCTTGGAGAGGGACATAGTGCTTGGCAGGATGGAGGGACAGTGCAGGAGAGGAAGGCCCTCTATGAGGTGAATTGATTCAGTGACTGGGATAATCGGGATGAGTGTGTCAGAGACAGTGCAATTGGCACAGGACAGAGCACAGTTTAGGACTGTTGTACATAAGGTCGCTATGAGTTGCAAGTGACTCAATGGTACACATCAACAACAACAAACAACAAATATACTATCATATTATTTGCATAGAGAGATAATTTTACCTCCTCTTTGCTAATTTGGATACTTCTTATTTCCTTCTCTTGTCTTATTGCTATTGCTGAGACTTCCAATACAATACTGAATAAGAGAGGTGATAATGGACATCCTTGCCTAGTTCCTGTTCTTAAAAGGAATGTCTTTAATATCTCTCCAATGAGAACAATGTTGTCTCTCGGTTTTGCATAAATAATTTTTACTATGAAAAAGCAATTCCCCTCTAATGCTATTTTGTTGAGTGTTTTAATCAAGAAAGTGTGTTGGATTTTGTCAAAGGCCTTTTCTGCATCAATTGATAGGATCATGTGGTTCTTGTTCTTTGCTTTGCTAATGTAATGAAGTACATTAATTGTTTTTCTTGTGTTGAACCATCCTTGCAAACCTGTTAGGAATCTCACTTGGTCATGGTGAGTTACTTCTTTGATGTATTGTTGGATTCTATTGGCCAGTATTTTATTCAGAATTTTTGCATCTATGTTCATAAGAAATACTGGCCTGTAGTTTTCTATTTTGGTGGTGTCCTTTTCTGCCTTTTTTAAAAAAAAATTTGTTTTATTAATTTTAATGAAAATTTACAGAGATTTTGCATTTCCATTCATTCGTTGTTGCACTTTTCTCCATACCCCTCTCCACCCCCCCAGGTTCGCTCCTGTCTTCGAAAGCAAAAGAAAAACTCCTTCATTGGTATATATCTCCCTTCCCCTCCTCCCCCGCCCCCAGTGCACTCCAGTATGCAACCTTAATTCTGGACTCTTGTGATAACCATAATACCCTATCATATATTGCTTTTAAACTGCTCTCTCCCTCATCTGTTTCAATGCAGTATACATAATTTATCCAGTTTTTCTCAGTCTTAGCCCCACCCTGGCATCAATCCCATTCTACGACAGTGACACTCTGCAGTATTTGTCTTCTTGTGATTGAGATATTTTACTCAGCATAATGTCCTCCAGGTCATCCACTTAAAATAATATTGCATGAGTTCCTTGTTTTTCAATGCAACATAGTATTCCATTATACTACAACTTTTCAATCCATTCTTTTGTTGATGGACTATTCCTGTCTTTTGATTGCTTATTGCTATAAATTAACCTCTGATTATTGCTTTGGCTGTTTCCCAGAGGTTTTGGTAAGTGGTGTCTTCATTGTCATTTACTTAAAGAAATTTTTTAATTTCATTTTTTTATTTATACCAATGCCCAGTCATGTTCAAACAAGGTGTTGTTCAGCTTCCAAATGTATGGGTTGTTTTTTGCTTCTCCTTTATCGTCTTGTTATTAATTTCTAATTTTGTAGCATTATGGTATGAAAAGGTGCTTTATATTAGTTATATTTTTTTATTTATTGATGCTTGCCTTGTGACCTAGAATGTGATCTATTCTGGATAATGTTCCATGAACATTGGAGAAGAAGATATACTGGGGTATGTGTGTGGGGGGGGTGTGCATTAACCTATAAATATCAGTGAGATCGAGTTGATTTATTTTGTAGTTTAATTCTTCAGTATTATTGTTGAGTTTCTTTCTGGTAGTTCTGTCTTTTCTTGACAGGGGTGTATTGAAGTCTCCAAGTATTATAGTAGTGTTGACTAGTTCCTTTTCCAGTGTTTTTTAATGTTTGTTTTATGTATTTTACAGGTCTTTCATTTGGTGCGTAGATATATATTTTTGTTATGTTCTCTTGTTCTATTGACCCTTTCAGCATTATGTAGTGACCTTCCTTGTCCTTTTGTGATGGTGTTTACAGTGACATTATTTTATCAGATTTTAATATTGCTACTCTTGCTTTTTTATAGTTGTCATTTGATTGGTATATTTTCCCCACCCTTTTATTTTTAGTCTTGACACAACTTGGTGAGCACACCTAGGACAGCATCTGTTAATTGAAATATACCAATTAGTATATCATCAACTCCTGGGGCCTTATTTTGCCAATTCCTTCAAATTAGCTTGAACTTCTTCCTTCATCACTATAAGCTCTTGCTTATTTGTTGTTTCATGAAATTCTTCTGTGTCTGCCAATTCCTTTTGGTAATGACTCTGTATACTCTTTCCAACTTCTTTTGATACTTCCTGGATCATTTAATATTCTTCCCAAAGCATCCTTAGGTATAGCAACTGGAGGTTTGAATTTGTTATTCAATTCCTTGAGCTTAAGAAATGTTCAAGTTCAGCTCTTTTGAATTCTGACTCTAGTTCCTTGTACTTGTACATTTCATTGTAATACTTTATTTTGTCTTCCAACACTGCTTTGGAAACTTCTGTGCAGCTTTTTAATATCTTGAATATTTAAAATGCTGCTCCAGAACCACAGCTCAAAGGCATCAACTCTCTTTCTATCATCCCTAGTCATTGTCCAGGTTTCTGATGCATAGCACATAGTTGCAAAGATGATGGTCTGTATCAGACACACTTTCATCTCCAGGCCAACATCACTGTTCTTCAGTACTTTGTAGAAGTCTCTGAGGGCAGACTTTCCCAATAAAAGTTATCTTTTAATTTCCTGTCTGCTGATAACAAGAGTGTTAAATATTGAGCCAAACAAACTGATACTGTTAACAATCTCAATCTCTTCACCATCTATCATGATGCTTCCAAGCATCCCAGTAGTAAGAATACTTTTTTCTTGATGTTGAGCTTCAATCCATATTGAAGACTGTAGTCCTTGACCTGCAGCAAGCACTTCAGGTCTTCCTCGGTATCAGCAAGCAGACTTGTGTCAACAGCATAACGTAGTTTGTGGATGAGTCTACCTCCAATCCTGATGCCACATTTCTCCTCATAAAGTCCAGCCTCCTGGATATCTGCTCCACATATAGATTGAAAAGATATGGAGATAGGACACATCCTTGGCATACAACTTTCCCAATTTTGAACCATACAGTTTTTACTTGCTCTGGTCTGATGACTGCCTCCTGGTTGGAATATAGATTTTACAAAAGCACAATCAGTAGCTCTGGGATTCACATTATTCTCAGTTACCCAGAGTTTACTGTAATATACACAGTCAAATGCCTTTGCATAGTCAATGAAACACAGATAGACATCCCCCTGGTACTCTCTGCTTTCAGCCAACATCCATCTGATATTAGCCATAATACCCTAGTACATTGGCCTCTTCTAAACCCAGCCTACACTTCAGGTAGTTCTCTATTGATGTTCTGTCCAGTCATTGTTGGATAGTCTTCAGCAGACTCTTGCTTGCATGTGATATCAATGATATTGTTTGATGTTATCCACATTGAGTACACAACACTAACTGTATTTTGGGGACTTCAACTTTCCAGGATGTGTCATGTCTCCATAACTTTCTAATCTTTATGCAGAACAGATTATCCAGGAGGCTGTTCTCTATGAGGAGAAATATGGCATCAGGATTAAAGGAAGAAATATCAACAATCTGCTTTATGCATATGACACAACTCTGTCTGCTGAAACTTAGGAGGAACTAAAGCACTTGTTGTGGAAGGTCAAGGACTGCAGTCTTCAGTATGTATTGAGACTCAATATCAAGAAACACAGATTCTTACCCCTAAGCCCATTGACAACATCATAATTGATGGTGAACAGATTGAGATTTTTCACAGTTTTGGTTTTCTTGGATCCACAGTCTATACTCTTGGCACCAGCAGCCAGAAAATTAAAATACATATTTCAATGGGAAAGTCTGTGATTAGAGACCTCTCTAAAGTACTGAAGTGCAAAGATGTCAGTCTGGAAACTATGATGCGCCTGATACATGTCATGGTCTTTTCAATCACTTGCTATGTAACAGAGAGCTGGACAATGACTAGAGATTATAGAAGGAGAATTGATGCCTTTGAGATGTGGTGTTGGAAAAGAGTATCGAGTATACCATGGACTGCTAGGAAAACAAACAGATTTATCCTGGAGAGAATGAAGCCAGGCTGCTCCTTGGAGGGTGGGATACTGAAGCTTTTTCTGACATATTTTGGACATGTTGCAAGGAGGAACAAGTCCTTGTAGAAGGGCATCATCCTTGGGAGATTGGAGGGACAGTGCAGGAGAGTTAAACCCTTGATGAGATGGATTGATTCAGTGACTGGGATGATGGGGATAGGTGTGTCGGAGATGGTGAGATTGGCACAGGATAGGGAAGAGTTTAGGGCTGTTGTACATAGGGTTGCTATGAGTTGCAGGTGACTCGATGGCACATAACAATGACAACAACACCACCAACACCTGCAATTGACAGTCTAGAATGTTCACCAGTCTCTGCAACACCTCCCTACAACATCTACACTCTGGTGAATCATTCATTTGATGTGTATGAATCTCTATGGGACCTTCTAGAGAACCATCACACCAAAGGGACATGGAGGAGTGGAGGCACTAAAAAAAGAAGGAACTATTAATGTCAGATGGAGCTATATATACAGATCAAATATTTGTGACATTGTTGACTTTTTTTAAACTCTTTTGGCACTAATCTTAGTAGAACAAATTATGAATGTAGACCCTATGAAGAAGAATGTGGCATCAGTATCACAAGACTCATCAACAATCTACATTATACAGATGGCACAAATTTTCTTGCTGAAAAAGAGGCAGATTTGAAGCTCTTGCCATAGAAAATAAAATTACAGCCTTGAATATGGATTGCATTTTAATGTGAGGAAAACAAAATTCTTACCACTGAACTGATATGCAACACCATGAAACATGAAGAAAAGATTAATACTGTTAATAACTTCATGTTACTTGAGTCCACAAGCAACAATCTTTATATCAGCACGTAGGAGATCAGGAGACATATTGCACAGGGAAAATCTGCAGTCAAAGAACTTTTCAAATAATTGAGGAACCATAATATCAGTCTGAAGACTGAGGGTGCCTGATTCAGCCTATAGTCCTTTCAATCACTTGCTATATACCTGACAGCTGGGCAATAAATAAGAATAACAGAAGAAAATTTGATGTCTCTGCGCCATTGTGTTGGAGAAACGTACTGAACATCAATTGCCAAAAGAATAAGCAGATATGTCTTGAGGAAAGTTCACCAGCGTGCTCCTTAGGGGCAAAGATGATAGTTTCATTTCACCTACTTTGAATGTGTTGGTAGTAGAGTATATTCCTTGGAGAAGGACATCATACTTTAAAATGTGGAGAGTCAGTAGAAAGAGAGGAAGACCCTTAACCAGGTGGAATTACACAGTGACTATAGCATTAGGTTCCAGTAAGTCAGAAATGATGAGAATGGCACAAGATTGTTAAGCATTCAGATCTGTAGTTCATATGGTCACTACATGATTCGATGGCACCAAACAATATGTAATTGCATTAATATAAAGAAATAAGCTTCATTCTATCAAGTCCAGATCAGAGAATGCTCTATTTCTTCCATTAGTTTTATAAAATCTGTATTGTCTCAAGTTGTTTTATCAATGCATTGAAAATTTCAGTCTTTCATTACTGAAAACACCTAATTTCAACAAAAAAATCAATCAATAAATAATTTTGACCTTGAAAGTTTAAGTGTTGTTTTATATATTATTGTTTATATACATTTTATATAATAAAATATTATAACACACCTTAATAATATTGTTATATGCAATAGGTTCAATATTGTAGACCAAAATGCATGGTCATAAATCTTTACCTAATTAAGATTTCCATAATCCATAAACTTCCTTGGGCCTTTGTTTTATCATCCATGAAATAAAGAAAGGAGTATGATATAGAGGAAAACCTTGGGGTTAAAATGAATTTTTTTCTTAACAAAAGCATATGTAGAATAAATGTGGTGATTTTCTGTAAAGCATTATCAAATGTTTAGGTTTTAGTATTAGATATGTTTGGTTTAAAAATTATCTTTGTCTTTAATTCATCTTTTCATGTAAGAAAGTTACTCAACTTCTCTGAAAGCCTACACTTTTTGGGGGAATGAAAACACTTTAACAATAATATAAGAAAAATACTTTGCTAAGAGTTGTGTTGTGGAATTAGAGGATTTAAATTGAATTAAATACTTTCCTTCAGTGCCAAGTATATATCACTAGTTAAATATTGCTTCATTTCATTTTATTGGAAGTTAAGAAGCATAAGTGACAGAAAAAAACTATTATCCTCCTGGACTAATATGAAATCATAGTAAAAATGAAGTCAATGAGATAATTTAAAAATCCCAAACCCATAAACCTCTTCAAATACATTGCCCTTAAATCTGAACTAAAGCATAGCTGACCCTTTGGTGACTTTTCAGAGGCTGTAAAGTGAAGGAAGTGATTGACCATTTTTCTCTTGTGAAATTACTGGTGTAAATCCACCAGCAGAGATGTGCTGCCTTTGAGCTGGCAGTGCAACTTCCTGTGGAATAGGCCACAAGAGATTCTTTACTGAAACAATTAGCCTGCATAATGTAGGTAATGGATATAAATGTTTTAATAGGATTCAGGGGTTAAAACTTGTTTCTCAGAGTTTGAACTTCTATTTCAGGTACAAAATAAACAGAATGAATCGATGTAAACATATTTTAAAACATCGATCTTTGCCTACAAACTATCAATTATTTTTGGCTCCTATTAGGTTTAAAAGAGAGAGGAAGGGTTAACAAAAGAAAATATAATTACCTACAAGATAAATATTGTGGTGCACTAAATCAATGATCTTTAATTATGAAAATCTGAGTGATTTTATTACTGAAAGTCCTTATCTGTTTTACATCTCATATCAGAGAAAGCTGACAATAATAACTATATTCTTGCCTAAAAACAAATGACAGTAAATTATTTTCATTTTACTTTGAATTTAAATGTAATTAAAATAAACTACAATTTTAAAATATATCTGATTTTGTGTCTTCTCTGCATGATAGCGAACATGGAGGTATATATATCACCATTAGCTGAAAGAATTGAAAAATAAATTAAAGCCTCATGTTGCAATGTTGAGAGCCTGTGATGGAAAAAATCTTGAATTTTCTAGGAACAATTAAAAGCAGACTAGAGGAAGACCTCATATGAAATAGATTGGCACAATAACTGCGGCAATAGGATTAGGTGGGTTGGAGTCAGTGAGACTGTCTCAGGAGAAGGCCACTTTTAGAGCTATTGTGCCAAGCGTTGTTATGAATCACAGATGACTCAATGGCACATAACAACAACAAGGAATACCCAGAAATACTGTACCAAAAAGAATTTGTTGACACTGAAAATTATCAGGAAGTACAATGTAACTGCTTCTGAAAACTTGACCAAAGGGTCAGCTATGGGTCAGTTCCAGCTCGATGGCAAACAGTAAAAAAACATATGAACAAAAAATCAGTGGTAACAAAGGAACAATTTCAAGCTGCACTGAAAGCACTGGCAAAAAAATAAGTTTCCAGGAATTGATAGGATATGTATTGACACGTTTCAAATAACAGATGCAAGTCTGGATGAGCTTCCTAGTCTATACGAGGAAGTTGCCTAGTTGACTTACTGGAAGAGATCCATGTTGTTCCCATTCCCAAGAAAGGTAATCCAACAGAATGTAGAAATTAACAAACTATCATTACTATAATATATAAGTAAAATATTGAAGATCATCCAAAATTTATTAGAGCAGTAAATTGACAGAGAACTATCAGAAGTTCAAGCAGAATTTAGAAGAGGTTGTGGCACCAGAAATATCTATTTCACTTAACAGCTAGACTTTGAAATCTTATGTTTTTTATTTGTTTTCCACGTTATTTTAAATGTATCATACATGGATAACATGGTGAGCTTCGGTGGCATAGTGGTAAGAAACTGTATCACAGTCCCAAAGGCATGCAGTTTGAATCCACCAGCTGCTTCATGGGATAAGGTAGCCAATCTCCTCTTACTGGATCTACTGCCTCTGAAAACCTCTGGAAGATGAGCTATGGATTGTGTCTGACTGGTGAGTACACAAAGCCTATATCAATAATATTAGAATTATTGAATGCTGATTCTCATCTGTATATCAGTTCTTGTGAACTAAGGGGAAAATATGGTACAGTATTTACTTTAGCTTGTCTGATTGTTCTAACATAGTAAACTTCTGGAAGAATATAGACTCGAAAACAACAGGGCACAAATAATATTTTGCCACAAAACTGATTAATAACCACATTTAGGAGGCAACAAGTAACAATATTTACATCTTTTGTTAGTGAGAAAGGAGAAAATTAATATTTATTATTTATCTACTACTTTGATTTGTTGAGTCAGAACTGACTCAACTGACCACCTGATTTTCAGAGGAAGTAAATTGCATAGAATCAAATTGTTCATCCTTCTCTTGCAGGTGGATTGGAACCAAGTACCTTTGAGATTGCAGTAGAGCTTCTTAACAGTAGGCCACCAAAGCTCCCGCAATGGCTTTTAGAAATTGTTATAACTTGTATAAGTGGTATTTCTGAGAAGTTTAATGGAAAAATTTCTGCTTTTCTTTTTTATCCTCTATTGCAGATGGTACATGAGCACATTAGATGCCACTATGTTATAATTCAATTTATATGTGCATACTTTTTCATAAAAAAGAAAATACTCTATATAATAAAAGTAATTAATGTAATTTCTGTTTATAGCTATACAATATGGACACAATTTTGAATTTCAAGTAGGTCTCAGAAGTAAAAGGATATGATTTTTTTCTATAAAGTATGTATGTACGCTTTCCCTTAAGTAATTTATCCATGCCAATGTCATTGTGATAACATTTTGGATTATTTTTTATGATGGACAATCTCTGTGCTTTTTGTAGCCTCTAAAAACCCACAGGAGGGTCAATTGTTAGTCGGTTCCAACTTGACAGCACATAACAACAACAGCAAACAGCTTTGGCATAATGATTCTTTTTACAGGTGGCATTGAAAGTTGTTGTTCTTAGGTGCCATCAAATAGGGCATGATTCATAGAGATCCTATGAATAAAAGATTTTAACTCTTTTCTATTCTGCGCCATTCTCACACTTCCTGACACAAAAGAGCCCATTGTAGTAGTCACTGTATCAATTCACCTGGTTCAGGGTCTTCCTATACTTCTCTGACCCCCCACCCTTTCCAACATCATGTCCTTCTTCAAAGAATAGCAACTCCTAGCAATATGTTCAAAGTATCTGAGGCAAATCCTTATCATTCTTGCCTCAGAAGAGCACTCCAGCGGCACCATCTCCAAGATAACAGTTTGTTCTCCTGGCTGTTCATGGGATGTTCAGTGTTTTCCCCAACACCACAGCTCAAAACTTTTATTTTGTTTTTAATCATGCTTATTCATTGTCCAGCTCTCAGATGCACAGCTTGTGATTAGAAAGACTATGGCCTGAATCAGGCATACCTTAGTCCTCAAACTGATATCACCACTCCTCAATAATTTAGAAAGGTCCCTAACTGCAGATTTTCCCAGGACAATGCATCTCCTTATTTTCTGATGGCTGGTACTCAGTGTGTGTTAATTATGGGTCTAAGTAAGATGACGTTGTTGACAGTTTCAATCACCTCTCCATCCATCATGACACTGTCGATTTTGCCCCAGTGATAAGAATCTTTGTTTTCTTGACATTAAGATGCTATCCATACTGAATGCTGCATTCCATGTTTTTCTGCAACATGTGCTTCAAGTCCTCCTCACTTTCAGCAAGTAAGTTTTGTATCATCTGCATAACGAAATGCTACATTGACAAACAAGGAATTCATGAAATATTATAAAATAAATAAAAAAGGATGACCCTGGAGTATATTATGTTGAGTGAAATATTTCAGTCACAAAAGGACAAGTACTTCATAGTGCTACTGTTGTAAAGTGGGACTGACATCAGAATTGGGGGAAACAAAGAGAGATAAATAATGTGTACTGCATTGAAAGAGACGAGAGAGAGAACTGTTTAGGAGGAATATATGATTAGGTATTACTGTCACAAGAAGAGTCCAGAACGAAAGCATAGTGGAGTGCGCTGGGTGGAGGAATTTTATAACAATGATTTTTTTTTTTTTTTTTTTACTTTTTAGAGTGAAAAGCTAACTGGGGGGAGGGGTGGGCAGGAAGGATAGTTGGCAACAATGAATAAATGGAAATCCAAAGTCTCTGTAAACTTTCATTGTTGTTGTTGTTGTTGTTATGTGCCGTCGAGTCGTTTGCGACTCATAGCGACCCTATGTACAACAGCCCTAAACCGTGCTCTATCC
>NW_006399771.1:8113925-8178024 GCF_000299155.1 Elephantulus edwardii
TTTGAATTTGCTCTTCGGTTCCTTGAGCTTAAGAAATGCTGAACGAGTCCGGCCCTTTTGATTTTCCAACTCTAGCTCCTCGCACATGTCATTGTAGTATTTAGCTTTGTCATTCCGTGCTGCCTTTTGGAATCTTCTGTTCAGCTCTTTAGTGTCTTGGATTCTTCCTTGTGCTTTGGCTTCTCTACGTTCCAGTGCAATCTTCGTGTTCAAGACCTCAAACCCGTTCCTGAGATGATTCTGAAATTCAGGTGGTATGAAATTAAAGTCATATTTTGGCTCCTGTAGATTCGGTTTAATTTTCCTCAGCTTCAGCTTGAACTTGCATATGAGTAGTTGGTGGTCTGTTCCACAATCAGTTCCTGGCCTAGTTTTCACAGCTGATATTGAGCTTCTCCAATGATTTTTCCACAGATGTAATCGATCTGATTGCTATGCATACCATCAGGTGAAATCCAGACATATTGTACTGTAGTTAGGGACCTCTTCAAATTATTGAGAAGTAATGATATCAGTTTGAGAAGTGCATCTGAGTCATGCCAGAGTCTGCATTTACTAGCTATGCATCTGAGAGCTGGACAATGAACAAGGATGACAGAAAAATAATTGAGGCCTTTGAGCTGTGGTGTTGGAGAAGAGCACTGGACATCCCATGGACACCAAGAGAACAAACAGATTATGTCTTGGAGGCTGTGCACCTGGAGTGCTCTTTCAAGGCAAGAATGATGAGGATTCACCTCACATACTTTGGGCCATGTTATTAGGAAGGTCTATTTGGAAAAGGACATGATGCTGGGAAGGATAGAGGGTTGGCAAAGGAGAGGAAGACCCTCGATCAGGTGGATTGACAAGGTGACTGCTGCAGTAGGCTCTTTTGTGACAGGAAGTGTGAAGAAGGCACAGGATAGAATAGGGTTTAGGTCTATTCTTCTTAGGATGGCCTATGAGTCATACTCTACTCAATGGCACCTAATACCACCACCATGTGACCATGCTCTGAAAGTCTCTCTAAAGTGTCCTATATGTCTACCAAAATAGGCTTTCTGAATGTAATGAAAATAAATAAGGATGATAAAAGAAAAAAAAATGTATTTGCAATGAATAAGTCATTGATTGTATAAAATTCAATCATTCTATCTCCAGCTTCATTTCTGTTACCAAGTCCTTGTTTTCCAACTACTGATTCTTCTTCCCCGTTCCCAACTTTAGCGTTCCAGTCACCCATTATTATCAATGCATCTTGATTGCATGTTCGATCTATCTCTGCTTGTAAGAGTTGGTAGAAATCATCTATTTCTTCTTCCTTGGCTCTGGTTGTTGGTGCATATATCTGGATGATAGTAGTGTTGACTGGACTTCCTTGTAAACGTTTGAATATAATCCTATCACTCACAATGTTGTACTTCAAGATGGACCTAGAAATTTCTTTTTTGACTATGAAAGCAACTTCGTTTTTCCTCACCTTTTTGTCTCCAGAATAATATATCATATGATCATCTGACTCTAAATGTCCCATGCCAGTCCATCTCATCTCTCCAGTGCCTAGTATGTCAATATTTATGCGTTTCATTTCTTTCTTAACAATTTCTAATTTTTCTACATTCATGGTTCTCACATTCCATGTTCCAATTACTATTGTCTGCTTACAACGATTCCTCTTCCTTTGTATTTCCATGCTTGACATTTCTACCTAGGTTGCCCTTTCTGTTCATCTACGTGTATTGTGTTGTACATAGGGTTTTCAGAGGCCTGCCATTTCAGAAGTGGATGGCCAATCCTTCTTCCTAGTCTGTCTTAATCTGAATGTTTAGACTTAGAGGAGTATCTGACAGACAGCAATTTGTGGCGTAGTGAAAGATAAATCCCTCATTTAGGAGTTGACCATTAGTTACAGTGTAGTCCCTGCCCTTACCCCAGTGCCTTGATCCACTTATTTCCCAGCTAAATTATGGCTAATATTGAAAAAATATTGAAGATATATTTAACATTCCTATTAGTGTATTGTTCTTTGTAGAAATAGGAATTATTTCTTTAGTAGCTATTTGATTAAACAAACTGAAGAGAAGAATGGAAACTCTGGCAATGTAATTTGTGCTGATAGATGGGAAAAGGTATTATTATTCTTTTGGTGTACTTGTAAATGGAGTCAAAACTCTAAGTCAACTCCTTACATAAAAAGAAAACCATGCTGTAATTGCACATATATATGATGCTTCAGATAAAAATTTACATACCTCATGACTAAAGTATAAGTAAAATTATCAAAGATAAAGGGGGAAAAGAATGTTTAAAGAAGTCTGAAAATTTTATCAGCGCAAAGGATAACTACTGCAAGTATCTTTAAAGAATCCTGGTAGTTCAACAGTTAAGCACTTGCCCACCTTGAGCCATAATGGTGTAGCATATAACACCTGTCTATTGTCCAAATGGTCAATCGTAAAAATAACTAGCCATATGTGGAAGAAAGATGGGAAATCTCCTCCTGTCAAAATTTATAGCTCAGAAAACAGATGGGATGTCAGTGTCAGTGGAGCCAACCCCATAGCAATGGGTTATTATGAACATTGTGAGAGAAAGACCTGGCGATCTGCTCCCACAGTGATTGCAGCCAAGAAAACCATATGGAGAAGTTCTATCCTGTAACACAGGTTGTTGTGGGTTGGCATTAAATTGGTGGCAGACAACAAGAAGTATCTCTGTAGTGTTCAATATTTCTACTTCAGGCAATTCTGAAACTGTTAACTGGGACTAATATCATAAATTTAAAAGTTCATTTAATATTTTTGTTTATTGTGATTTTTAAGTAAGTTTTACCAACTGTAACTAACCACACTCAAAATAAAATGAAATATTAAGTACATTTCTCACATGCTGGCTATATGTATCTTTTTTAATGCTGAGGAACTGGTAAAAATCATTATCTAGTTTTTCTTCAAAAGTGGAGAAATATAGGACCATAATAATGGAGACCCTAACAGGGTCTTATGTTCCTTTAAAATGTGAGGAAAATTGTTATTATTAATATGTACTGTTGAGTCAGAACCAACTCATAGTGACCCTCCAGTGGGCTTTCAGAAGCAGCAGATCACACAAGAGAAGGTTGCTCATTTTTCTTTCTCCCACAGAACAGCTGGTGAATTTGAACCTCATGCCTTTGCTTTGGCAGTATGATTCCTTAGCTCTAAATCACCAGAACTTCCTCTAGGAAAATGAGATTGCTAAAAATTTAAGTTTTGGAAAAGTAGTAATGTTAATGGTTAAAAAAATGCCATATTTGATGTAAAAAATAAGAAAAGATTGTTACCCTTTTAGAATTTTGCACTATTATAACTCTATAGAATAAGCTATTTTATAATGAAGACATTTATACAAATATTTGGAATTTGAAAGCATCCTGAAGAATTTATTGGAAATACTATAAAGACATTCAAAACATTTTTTATATTACAATAAATACTAATTTCAAATACAAACTATATTAAGTAATGTTCACATATGTTGTTTTTCCATTTAAATGAACACAGAACTCTGGCAATATGTTCATCAAGGCATATTTGAAATTAGTGATAGCATTTTTAATTTACTTACTCTTAGAAAAAAGTGATAGTTTTGGCAATAAATGTTACAACTTATGGATCATACATTTCATTTTAATAAGTGTTATTTCCAGAAATGTATTTTAAAAATCTCACGAAAATATTGTGACCTACAGAAGTATAGTGTTGATACTTGTTTTTAGGAGCTACCAAGGTGCCTCCAACTCACAGTGATTATGTACAACACAGTCAAACACTGTCCATTCCAGGACCATCTTCATAATCTTTGCTTTTATTGAGTGCATTGTTACAGCCATCTCACATGAAATCTTGCATTTTTTCTTATTCTCTTCTCTGCGAAGCATGATGTGCATTTTCAGGGACCAATCCCTCCTGGTAACAACCAAACTATGAGACAAAGACTTAATCAACCTTGATGTGCAAGGATTACACTTTGCCCCAGACAGTCCAAAGTGTATTCAATATTGTTAACCAATGTCATCATCAGTAGTTCTTTGGTTTTCCTTTTTGTCAATAAAGAAAAAAAAAAATAGGGTAAACTGATCAGTGAAATAGTCTATACAATAAAATGAATATATGAAACATTGTGAGACAATCCTTGCTATATATTTGAAACCTGGTGATTGAAATTTCACAAATTCTTCTAGAATTGTGTTATCTTTGATAGTTACCATTGAGTTAGTCTCTGATCATGATAACTCTATATATTACAAAGTAGAACTATTCTGCTGGATTATCTTGATTAAGGAAGCTCTAATGGACCAATCTACAAAGATTTATGCTGCCTCTCAAGTGATGAAAAATCTCCTCCCAAGTATCAGGTCTGAATAGGTCCTGACTGAATTGGCAGTGAGAGATGGGTTAACATTTAAGTTTGAAATATATTCAAATATATAAACCGATTTCGAGAATATTGTACTACTTAGTTTTTTCAATAAATTCAATATAATAACATTAGATCATTTAAGTATCAAATGGATAATACAATTTTCCTTCTGTGGCATTAGTCATCCTTTTCTATTTCTTTTTGTTTGCTTTTTTTATTTTATACTGGCTTACTTACAAAGTTTATAAACATTGTTTTACAGACTGGATCTTTCCCTTTCCTTTATCATCCCTTCCTCCAACCATCAAATTGTGTGACCCTATGATTAAGAGATCCCCCTTGGATCCTGGTACTCGTTCTACAATAATAATAAATGATCTTACACAGTATTTGACTTTACAAGACCGAGTTAGTTTTCTCATCATAGTGTTCTCAAGTCCCTCCAATTTTAGGTATTTCATTATACCTAAACTATATATAAACTTGACAATTTCCCTTTCGATTTCTTTGAAACATGAATTTGATATCTATTTTGAGATTGTGTTGAACATGTAGATTACTTTTGGTAGAATTGTAATTTTCACAATATTGATTTTTTCCTATCCATAATTAGGTATTGCATGCTATTTCATTGTGTGAATGTACCATAATTTCTCAATCAATTTCATTGTATTTGGGCTGTTATCATGTTCATGGTGGATAATGGTGCCATGAACATTGGTGTACAAATCTCTGTGCCTCAGTTCTTGTTTTCTCAGGGTATATTCCAAGCAGTGGAATAGCTGTGTTATATGGAATTTCCAAGTCCAGCTTTTTGAAGAAAGCCAAACTACCTTCTAGAGTAGTTGTACCATTTTACAATCTCACAAAAAATGTATAAGAGTTCCTTTCTCACCACATTCCATTCAAAATTTATCACTTGCCGTCCTGCTAAACTTCGCCACTGCTACTGACGTGAGATGGTATCTCATTGAGGTTTCAATTTGTGTCTCTTTTATTGTCAGTTATATGGAGCATTTCTTCATGTGTCTGTTGGCCATTCGAATGTCCTTCTCTTTGAAAAGTCTTTCCATGTCTCTTGCCTATTTTTTGATTTCCTAATTGAATTATCAGGTTTTTTCCTTTGGAGGCCCAGGTGTATTCTGTAAACTCTAAATGTGAGACCCTTGTCTGAGATTGTATAGCCAAATATTTGTCCCAGTTGATAGGTTTTTGTTTTTTTTTTTCACCCCACTGGAAATCTTTTTTGATGAGCATAGAGATTTAATCTTTAGAAGGTTCCATTCATCAATTTTATCCTCTTTGAACTGTGCATTTCTGGCTGTATTTGGCAATTCTTTTATACCATAGTCTAGGCCCTCTAAGCTTGATCCCAGTTTGTCCCTAATGAACTTAACAGTTTGGGACTTTATTCCTAGATCTCTGATCCACTTTGAGTTTGTTTTTGTGTATCATGTGAGATGTGGAACCTGTTTCAGATTTCTGCAGTTAGCAGACCAGCTTTGACAGTACCATTTATTGAAGTGATTGTCTTTTTTCCACTTGATAGATTTTATTTCCTTGTTGAATATCAGTTGACTGTAGATAGATGGGTCCATTTCTGGATTCTCAACTCTGTTCCATTGCTCTACGTGTCTTTTATTATACCAGTACCATGCTGTTTTTATTACTAATTGCTATGGAGTAGGTTTTGAGGTCAGGGAGTGCTATGCCTCCTATTTTATTTTTGATTGTCAGTATTACTCTGCTTATTTGGGGCCTCTTTCCTCTCCAAATAAACTTGACAATTTCCCTTTCGATTTCTTTGAAACATGAATTTGATATCTATTTTGAGATTGTGTTGAACATGTAGATTATTTTTGGTAGAATTGTAATTTTCACAATATTGATTTTTTCCTATCCATAAACAGGGATATCCATGTATTTAGGTCTTTTATTGTATCTCACAAAAATGTTCTGTATTTTTCTTGGTTTAAGTCTTTTGTGTCTCTAGTTAGATTCACTCCCAAATATCTCAGTTTGGTTTTGTCTACTGTAAATGTTACTGCTTTCTTGGTTTCCTTCTCTGATGTCTCTTTGCTACAGTAGAGGAATACCAACAATTTTAGGATATTGATCTTGTATCCTGCCAACTTACTTAATTGGTCACTAGCTCTAATAATTTTTTGGTTAGGTGTTTGGAATTTTCTGTGTACATTGTCATATCATCTGCATTTGTTGTTGTTGTTGTCGTTGTTGTTAGGTGCATAAGTCAAATACAACTCATGGTGAGCCTATGAACAAAGAGCCCATTTCAGCAGTCACAGTGTCAATCCAACTGGTTGAGAGTCTTCCTCTCCTTTGCCAACCCTCCACCCTTCCTAACATCATGACCCTCTCCAAGGAATAGCATCTCCTAGCAACAAGTCCAAAGTTTGTGAAGTGAAGCCTCTTCATTCTTGCCTCCAAAAGCACTCCAGCTGCACCATCTCCAAGACATATCTGTTTGTTCTCGTGGCCATCCACAGGATGTTCAGTACTCTTCTCCAACACCACAGTTCAAAGTTTTCAGTTCTTTTTTCAGTCATTCTTATTCATTGTCCAGGTCTTAGATGCATAGCTAGTAATTAGAAAGACCATGGCCTGTATCAGAGATGCATTAGTCCTAATGCTGGCATCACTACTCCTCAATAATAAAAGACAAAAACATAAAAAATAACAAAAGACTTACACGTGGATTTCACCTGATGGGCCACATAGGAATTAGATTAACTGCATTTGTGGAAGAAATCATTCTAAAAGCTCAATATCAGTGTCTGCATGCAGCGACAGTTTAACCATCTATTTAACAATCTGAATGCCTTTTATCTCCTTCTCTTGCCTTATTGTCCTAGCAAGTACTTCCAATACAATATTGAATAGAACTGGTGACAGTAGGCATCCTTGTTTGGTCCCTGTTCACAGAGAAAATGCTTTTAATCTTTCTCCATTGAGGATGATATTGGCTCTTGGTTTTGCATATATACTTTTCATGATGTTGAAGAAATTCCTTTCTATTCCAATTTTGCTGAGTGTCTTAATCAGGGACTGGCATTGTATTTTATCAAATGCCTTTCTGTATCAACAGATCTTATGGTTCTTCTTAGTTGCTTTGTTAATATGCTGACTTAAATTGATTTTCTTATGTTGGATCATCCTTGTATATCTGTTATGAATCCTACTTGGTCACGATGAATTTTTTTTCATGTGCTTTTGGATTCTATTGCTAGGATTTTGTTAAGGATTTTTGCATCTATGTTCATGAGAGATAATGATCTACAGGTTTCTTTTTTGGTAATATCTTTGCCTGGTTTTGGTATTAGTGTTATCCTTGCTTCATAGAATGTCTCTGGGAGCATTCTTTATTTTTCTATTTTTTTAAATAACTTAAGTAGAATTGGTGATAAATATTCTCTGAATGGTAGAATTGAGCTATGAAGCCATCTTTTCCATGAATTTTTCTTCTTCTTTTTTTTTTTTTTTGTGTGTGTGGGGGAGCCCTTTTATGGACTACTCAGTTTCTTCCTTTGTGATGGATCTGTTCAAGTGTTCTACATCTGGCTATTTCAAATCTAGGTAGGCCATAAGTTTAAAGGAATTTGTCCATTTCATCCAAGTTTTCAAATTTATCAGAATATAGCTTTTCATAATACTATGATATTATAGATTTAATTTCCTCTGGTTCTGTTGTGATGTCACCTCTACATTACTTTATCGAGTTATTTGCTATTCTCCTTTTTAAAAGTTTCATTTTAAAAGTAATTCCAGTAAAGCCAGGTATAAATAATATAAATACTTTTAAAAATTGCAAAGGGAAATATATAAAGATGAAAAATTTCCCTATATAGCAATAGTTTCTATCTCTGTATACTCTTTTGAAGAAGGTAAATTATCCTTCAGTGATGTCACGGAAGATGTTCTTAAGATGTGAGAGACAAGATGTGACCTTGAAGTAGCGTTAACAGACAAATATTCAAATTCAGAAAAGTAAAGGAGGATAAACAGGGCCCTGATTAGGAATTATGGTGGACAGCTATAAGCTATTATAAAACTGAACTGCCTTAGACATGATCTATAACACTTTGTGGGCTTTTTCAACTCTAGGACTAAATAATTAAGATTTGGAGATTTATTTCTTTCTGAATGTACCATTTAGTGGGAATTTATTCATAGTTAACCCTCCAGAGGATTTTCTGAAGCAGGAAATTAACCATCTTAATCCCATGGTACAACTGGAGGTTTAGAACGTATAACTTCGCATTGACAGCAAAATTCCTTACCAAAATCACATGTTATCTTCTATCACTTAATACATTGGCAATAACTGAAGAATAAATAAAGAGAACAGAAGAATGATTGATTCATTAACATTGTGGTGTTGACAAAGAGTGCAGAGCATACAATGGACAGTCAATAGCATAAAAACACCATGTCTTTGATGTCACTATATAAGACTAACACTAGCTGAAGTTGTTACTACTGTTGTTATGTTGCCAAACTAAACTTGAAGCATAGGAATCCATAAAACAGAGTATAATTGCTCTATATATTTGCCTCGGCTGTTATCTTTATGGGAGTATGTTACCATATCTTTCTCCTACTGCACTGCTGCTGAGTTCAAGCAATCAACCTCTGGATACCGGTTGGGTAGTAACTAGGACCTCTTATACCATCAAATAAAATAATAAATTAGCAATGTAATAATGTTCCAAAAGTAATAATAAGACCTACCCAAATCCCATGCCTCTGAGCTGTGGTGCTGGAGAATAGTGCTGAGGGTACCATGGACTGCTAGGAAAGCAAACATATTCATCCTGGAAAGGGTCAAACTGGAAGGCTTCTTGGAGGCAAGGATTCTGAGGCTTCATCTAACATGCTATGGGCACGTTGTAAGGAGGGACGGGTCCTTGGAGAGGGATATAATGCTTGGTAGGGTGCAGGAACAGCGCAGGAAGGGAAGGCCATCTATGAGGTGGATTGATTCGGTGACTGGGATAATCGGGATGGGTGTATCAGAGACAGTGCCATTGGCACTGAGCAGAGTTTAGGGCTGTTGTACATAGGATCGCTATTAGTCGCAAGTGACTCAACAGCACACAACAACAACAACAACCCAAATCCCATGTGATTTCAAAGATTATCCAGAATTATATGATCAAATTTGTGTTACAGAAAGAAATCTTTCTAAATATGCTGGACAAATCCAATCTGTGTAACTAAGAGACAATTTCATTTATATGTAATCAACAGCAGAAGAACTCGGGAAATTGGGAGGAGTAGAGGGTGAAGTGGGAAGTGAACTTTAGCAAGAATTAAGTCCTAATTGCTAAATTATTAGTCTGTTCTGTCAGCGAGAAAGAGAGTTACAGGCTACCCATTTTAATCTTGATTAATTGGCCTTAGGAACTAATTCTATTATTGTCCTTGTCACTTAGAAAAAACGATGAGAAGCAGAGGTCCCTACAGTTCAAACCCATAGCTGGGTTGCATTTAAAGAAGCATCTCCCAAGAGTGGATGCATCCTTACTGAAATTTTCTTAAATTGCTCAAAGGCAGAGTACAGGTTAAGAGGAAATGGAAACATTTGGAAATGTGCAGTAGTTAAGACCGCAGTAATGATGAGCATAATGGATGTTACTCAATTGTGCATGTCAAAGAATGTTTAAATAGCAAGTATTTTGCTGTATAAATATACTTATCACAAATTATGATTTTGAATTAAAAATAATTTGAAGACAGTATCTTTGTATAACAGTTTTTTTATTTTAGTCACGACAGGGTAGGTTCTGAAAAGCCACTTTATTTTAATCAAGTAGTAAGCAACTGAAAGTGTTGACCTTTTCTATATTTAGAAGCTCCAATAAAAGATTTCAAAATAGTCAGTTGCTTTAAGAAATGTTTGTTTCATTGGGAAAAAAAAGTCATCTACTCTAATAATGGTATGAAAAGGAAAATCATTTTACCAGGAAAAATATTTATTTCCTTTTAAATAAGTAAGGAATATCTAATATGAAATTTTTCATACACATTTGTGACAATCTATAAGGCTTATAGAAATAGTAGTATATGTTTCAAATTGTCATTTTTGTACTTTTAAACAATAAACAGTCTCAAATGGCTAACAGCTTCTAAAAAAATAACACTGACTAATTTATCAAACATATTTTTCTTACTTGCATCAACTCTTCTATGCAAAGGGAAATTTGTATCCCAAAGTTCTTATTTTAGAAACTCTAGTATTCTGTTCATTCATTTCCAAATTTAATTTTATATATCTGACATTTACCTTGGCAGCTGGATTTTTTTTTGTACCAAAGGACTTCAGAAGGGAGCTCTAAGTGGTGTACTCCATTGCAAGTTGTGCTGCTAACCCAAAAGCTGTATCTCTGGTGGTTAAAATTCAACAGTCACAGTCATAGGAGTCAACAATCATAGGAGAAAGATGCACAATCTCCTCTTGTGCAATTTACAGGGACAGACTCAATGACAGTGAGTAAGTGAAGATCTTTTGGGTTTGTTTGCACGGTCAAATGCTACCTTCCACTGTATATTTTTCAGGGCAATTGTCACAGAATTCACTAACAATACTCTTTTCCCTCCATAGATTCTAATGTCAATGCCACCATACAACCATCTTCTCAGCAATCTCACTAATATTCTAATGAGTATTATTTGGTTCCTTTATCTCTAAATTAGTAGAGATACAATAATTGTCCATATTTCTTAGTGGAAAATGAAAATATATAAATGGCACTGACAGACAAATATTTAAATTTCTTCAGCTCTGTATTTAAGTCTTCTCTCATAAAGTTGAGAGAAACAAAACTTTGAGAATGGCAAACATTGTTTTCACTCTCTTCATTCATTGATGTCAGTCAGTAGACTCTCCACTGAATGGATAGTTACTCACTGCTATTGAGTCAGAAATGACTCATAGCTAACTCTTTCATGGATTTTTGGAGGTTGATTGTCCATCTTTCTCTTTCAGGATCACTGGTGAATTTGACTTGGATTTGAATTTAAGTCGTTGTGTCTGGGTTAGCGTGCAACTCCCTACAGACTACACCACCAGCTGTTCTTGAGTAGATAGTAAAGTTGTGTGTAAATATATCAGATATGGCTTTTTGCTCTCATGATCCTTTCTGCCCATTGAGATTCTTGATCTTAACTGAATATAGTGGGTTCTCCATTCATTCATATGGAAATGTATTTACTGCAAAATTATACATCCAACAGGTAGAAGGCAAAGAGCCCTTCTGATGAAATGTGTAAATAATAAAAATAGCTAAATCCTCCAGCCACTCTGAGATAAAAACAGGAAAACTTCTCCAGTAAGGAATTACAGACTAAGAAACCTGAGAAAAGATTGCGGTTAGTTAGAAGTGACTCAAGGGCTGAGGTAGGATTTTCTGTAACAAACAGTTTGAACGCACCGGAGATTTCACAGGAGAAACTAAAATAAAAGTTAAATTCACTGCTGACTCAGCAATTCCTCTGTCATGTTTCTAATGCTAAATTAAAGGAGAACAGATCACCCATCCTTCTCTCATATAACAACAGGCAGGTTCTAACTTCTGTTGACACAGGAAACTTTGAGTTAGTAGCACAATGCACTATGCATGTCACCACTGTAGTTCTGTGCACAAAAGACCTGGTAATCTGCTCCTATAAAGATTATAGTCAAGGAAACCCTATTGAACTGATTTATTCTGCCATCTAGTGTAATGAGTCAGAAAACCACAACAAGGACCAGACTCTTGAAAGATAGCAAAAACTTAATAAATCTATGAATATCTCCATGAAATTTACAATCCAATGATTTATAGCACATTGAATTATTATACAATGATTCATTTAGTCTTACAATATATGTTTTACTGAAAGTAAATTTTTGACAGTAGATTTTCTGAATGCAAGACATCTTTTGATCTCTTGAATGCTGCTACCGTGGGTGTTGATTGTATATCCAAGTAAAATGAAATTGATGACAACTTAAATATTTTCTCCAACTGTAATGATATTGCTTATTGGCCCAGGAATGAGAATTTTTGTTTCATTGATGGTGAAAAGTAATCCAATTTGAAGTCTGTCATTTTTTATCTTTGGCAAGTGCTTTAAACCTTCTTCACTTTCTGCAAGCAAGGTCACCTCCATAACCCAGAATATTAATGAGTCTCCTTCCAATCATGCTGTCACAGTATTTCCTCATAGACTCTAATTTCTCAAATTATTTGCTCAACGTGAAGATTGAATAGGTGTGCACAAAAGAAATAACCCTGATTCACATCTTTCCTTATTTTCAACCATGCTGTGTTATCTTCATCTTAACGCAGACAAAAATAAGTGTTAGGGATTTTCATTCTTGTTAGTTTGTTATGATCTCCACAGTAAAATCCTTTTCCATGGTCAATACAACACAAGATCTCATCTGCTGTCCATCCCGCTAAAGAACAAGAATATCAATTTAAAGACTAAAGTGAGTTCGATGTAAACGAAAGTTCTTTAAATTATTTCAAATGCACCTACAAGTTGAACTATGAATAAGAAAGGAAAACTTGATGCTTTTGAACTGTGGTGTTTTTAAAAAGTGTGAATATATCATAGACTGCTAAAAAAATTATTTGTCTTGGATGGAGTATAACCAGGCTTCTTACAGGCAAGGATGGTGGATTTCATCTCACACATTTTAAGTACATCTTAACATCAAGAAATCAGAGATCTTCACCATTGGACCAAGAGGTAACATCATGATAGATAGAGAAAATATATAAATTTTCAATTATTTAATCATTCTTGGATTCACAATCAACAATCTTGATAATAGCATGCAGGAAATAGAAAGATGTATTACAAGTACATTCTTCTCAAAGTTCACAGTACCTTCAATAGTCTTCACAAATTTGAAGGCACCAGTTCTTTTTTGGTGTTATTTCATATTCATGGGAGGTATTTTGTCCAACTTTCACATGCATATGAGGGTACTGACAATAACATTGCCTGAGGCAGGTATAGTTTAGTCTTCAAAGTGAAATCTTTGCTTTCTTTAAAACCTTAAGAAGGTCTTTTGCAGCAGATTTGCCTGTCCAATGCAGTGCTTTAATTTTTTACTGCTCCTTCCATGAACATTGATTGTGGATCCAACTAAAACTAAATTTTGACAACTTCACAGTTTTCTCCCTTGTCATGGTGTTGTTTATTGAGTCATTACATAGATATAAACCATTTGACAACAGGAAAGTATGACAAAACAAGGTGGTAAGAACATCTATAATTTCAGTTTTTAGTAAAAAAATGTTTTATGTCAACAATAAGATGGAAGTTACTCCATAACTGTTACTAAAGACCGAATTGGCTGGGTGTTCAGCATTTCACACAGCCTTCACACTTAGTGGCAAAGCATCACCAAACATACAGAAAAGGGTAAACCCTCTTGTGCTTTGTAACTCAGCTTCAATAAATGAGGTATGTTCGTTGAGATATTCATTAAAAGCTTAAGAACAGGATGATGAACTTTGAAAAAAGAAGTGGCTACAGAGGGAACTTTGTGACCTTTGCTCGCTATATTATGCCCTGATCAGACTATGTAAGTGAAAGTTTTCTAACATGCCTTAAAAATAAAATGATTTAGCTATTGCCTGTAAGATTCGGTTTCCATTATGTTTTCTTTTTGGTTTTATGCAAAGGCAGCATTTTCTTTGTTTGTTTTCTCCATTTAATGTTATAACTTATTTTTGGCTCTTTAAGCTGTGATACTGTGTATAAACCACAATGCATATGAATGAAACATAATGTAAAGGAAATATTATGTGAAAACCTGTAAGATATTTTTTTTAAAACAAACAAAAGAACATTGTGTTTTATACAATCATTCATATACAATGTATTTTCTATAATTAATTACTCTTGATCCATGCTTATCTTTACTTCATCTTTGTAAGTTCCCATTGAATCTTTCCTATGCCTTCACAGACACCTCCCATCTGCCCACAACCTCTGCGAACCCAGTGACTTCCCACATTTTTTACTGCTCCTTTCTTGTTTTTCTCCTTCCCTTTTGAACATTTATAGACATCTTACTCCCTTATCTTTCTATTTGTACAATAATGGTCATAAGCAGTATTTGTACTTAGGAGATTGAATTCTATTTCACTCAGCAAAATGCTCTTTACACTCTCCAATGTCACACAGTATTTTCCAAAATCTTTGTTCCCTAGTACTGCACAGTATTCCATTGTGTCAATGTACTAAAATTTCTCAATCCTTTATTAGTTGATGGGCATTTGGGATATTTATGTTCTCTTTATTTGAAGCTTTAGGCCAGTGTTACAAAGCTCTTAGTCCTGCCAATTATGGCTTCCTCAACCTACCCAGGTGTCCAACAAATGTGGGCAAATGCTTCTAGTTCTGGTTCCACGAGGTGGTAGTCACAAGGTAGGCTACACCTCACTTAGGTATTTGGTTCTCTGCTATGGCTTCTGTTCCCATAGGCCCTGGTAAGGGTGGCATAAGAATCTCTTTAGAAAGGATGTGCTGCATTCTCTCGCTTCTTTGCTTGCTGCAAGTTTACCATAGTCTGCTGCTGGTTTTGTTCAACTTAATAGTGGGACTAGCCAATCATCTTGTGATTGGCTTGTGACTAGCCAGTCCTCTCGTAGGTTATTGTATACTATTGTTAGTGTGGATAATACCCCTTTGTGATGTTGGTAAAGTCAGACTGAGCCATTTCCATGCTGTTTTGCTCCTATTTCATAAAGGAATGTCAATACAGAAGAAGCATTTTCAGACTCCCTAGATTAACTTATACTTTCCATTTATTTCATAAGACTTATTGACTATACCTTAGTGCCCTGAGCAGTTAGCTCCAGTGTGTCTAGAGATTCTTCACAACTAGTTTGCTCTTATAGTGTCTATTCTTTACTGAGATGCTATTGTTTGTGTTCCTCAAACTCGTTTTTGTTAAATAAAACTTACACTTTATTTCATTAAAGTAATCAAATACTATATGAAATTATTTGCTCAGGTAATAATATCTTTTCTCTGTACATGGAAAAGAAAATAAAATAGGTGCTATTTTTATGATAACTAAATTGAATGCTTAAGACTTAGTGAAGATGAGGGGTTTTTTTCTATAGTTAACTATATAATTGTAAACGACCTTTTAGTAAAAGCTTGGGGAAATATGAAACATTTCTTTAGTTCAACATGCAAATTGTTTCACACTATGTCTCAAGTTTTTAGTCTATCCTGCAAAAATTGAAAGAAGGCAGTTGGTTGTGGTTACACACCATACCAAAGTTGAAATGTAATTTTCAATCTGTGGATTCATATTTTAAACAAGAGATCATGATTTTTCATCAAACAAAGAAAATATGTGTACATTAACATTTTAAGTTAAAATAATTGAATCATCATGGATATGTTCTAATGCTCCATCTTCATTTCTATTTTAATTAACAAATAACTCTCCAAATAGATTCAGAGCAAGAAGATATTTTAGTAGAAATGGTTTTGTTCTAGATTAAGACAGAAAGAGGAGAAATATTAAAGAAAGAGAAGTCATGTGACTGGGATATTTCACTCAACAAAATACTCTTATGCAGCTCTCTAGTCACATAAGACCAAATATTGCATAAAGCCACTAATTTGAAAATAACTGAGGAAGAAATGTATAAATATTCAAAAGCAAAAGAGAAGAAGGGTATCTACAGAGGTAGAAGGAGTAGAAAAGGTACAAAGAGGGTGAAGCAATGAGAAAGTTTTAAGAGAGATTTGAAAAGATGGGGTGATAACAGGCATAAAGCAAAGACAATTCATTATATAAAATATAATGTATATCAATGAATTGTATAAAACACAAAGTACATATATAAAACATGGTATATATGAATTATTATATCCAAACCAATAGAAACAATTTTTTAGAAAATAAAAAGTCCTCATTTTATTTTGAATGATTATATCTAAAACATAGTTAAATCAATATATGAAGGATATTATTTTTTAAAACAGAAAAAACTTGATATATCTTATAACATATATTCCTACTTATTATTAGAGAAAAGTATGCAAATTTTTAGACTATATTTGATATCTTATTGATAGCATCATCTAGTGCTAGTAAAAGCTTTTCTTATAGAGACTATAGAAGAAAACACTCGCAGAAAACAGTCAACATGCAAATCATTCCCCAATACTATAAACCTATAGGTAAGGGCTGTGCTTTCATCAACAAACCATTAAGACAAAGCGCTTACAAATATAGTGTTTTATAAATATAGGACAGCTTTCTCTGGTCCTACTGAGGCCCATGGCAATGTGGCAGGTTGATGTCACAGATGAGGGTATTATGTCATGGACGGAGACTCAAGTGAATCTCAACTAGTACTTGGCACCATGTTTGAGGGCCACAAGGCCCAAAGCCCAAAGATAGAAAGAGGAGATTTTAACTTCTTCAGAGGAGATGGTGGTCTCATAGGTGGAGGCAAACTGCAACAAACTATGGCTAACATTAAAAGGGATGGGACTATAAGAACATCTAATTATGTTCATGGAAAACATACACTTAGATTAAGATTCTGTTGCCTGAATAAAGCAAGGGAACACTGCATGGATTAAAATCATGAAAGATGTACATTAGGGTTGTGTCCTTTCTCTATATCTATTCAATCTTCATATTGAGCAAATCCTTCCAGAAGCAGGACTGTCTGAAGAATGTGAAATCAATATTGGAGGAAGACTTCATCAACAACCTGCACCATGCAGATGACACAACCTTGCTTGATAAAAGTAAGGAAGACTTTAAACACTTACTGAAGAAAATCAAAGGCTACAGCCTTCTCTATGGATTGCATCTCAATATCAAAAATAAAATCCTTATCACTGGATATAGACAGAGAAAATTTTGAAATTCTCAAAAATTTCATCTTAGGTGAATCAATACCCTTTGTAACAGAAATTAAGAGATCAGAAGATATATGACATTAGGCAAGTCTGTTGTTGGAGATCTCTCGAAATTACTGAGGAGCAATTTTGAAGACTACAGTGTGCCTGATTCAGGCCATGGTCTTTTCAATCACTTGGTAAGCATTTGAGAGCTGGACCATAAATCAGCATGACAAAAAGAGTTAATACATTCTAGTTGTGGTGTTGGAAAAGAGTACTGAATATAGTATGGAATGGGAAAAATACAAAATGGATATGTCTTGGAAAGGGTGCAGCCAGAGTCCTCCTTGGAAGCAAAGAGGTGAAACAGTGTCTCACCTATTTTGGTAGGCACTATTCCTTGAAAACTTATATGATGCTTAGAAAAGACAAGTGTCAGTGAAAGAGAGGGTGACCTTCACTGAGATTAATTCACAAAGTGATTACAGCAATGGGATTAAGTCTGTTGAAGATGACAAAGATGGCACAGAATAGGACAGATTTCAGATCTGTTGTTAATGAGGCCACTGTGAGTCATACTCAACTTGACGGCACATAACAACAACAACATGCACAAAAAAAGAAACTATTAGCATCGAAAACTACAATTTTATATAAAATAGTAATTAGAATATAAATAATAACACTCTGTTTCCAAATTTACAAAATAGTTTATTTAAACATTTACCTGTTGCACAATATGAACCAGGGAGTTCTAGCAGCATTGTTTATAGGAAATTTTGCTGCTAATCCAAAAACCACACCTGCCATAGGTTCAAATACACAAATGCCTGGGTTTGAGAAAGATCAATGACAGCTTTCCATGTAGTTTATAACAATGGACACCCATGAAAGAGTCAACTACGAATAGTTTCCAACTTGATAGCAATGAGTGAGTAATTAAGTTCCCCCAAATAAGAAAACTCCTGAATGAATAAATTGTATCTTAATTAATTTACCTGTACCTTAATCAATGGACTTAAATATAGCAATAATCGTGACATTGACACAACACCAGGCAGTGTTTCCTTATGGTACACATAAGTGATCATGGATAACAGCAAACTAACATAAACTACCATTTGACACCAAATCCTTACTGTACAGAGTCCTCTGTCTCAGCATCATTTCTCCTATAGCTATTCTCTTCTCTTTGCTTCACATGAATCTAGATATTTTTTTTTAAAAAAAGAAATCTTATCCTTGCTGTTGGTGGTTTGTTGTTGCTTTTTTTTTCTCAGAAGCACATGAAACCCTTCTCAAAACAAACTGCTAATCTATCTCCATTGTCAAGTGTCTGAGGGCATACATCTGAATTAGTGCCTGCTCATTTTCTGACACATTCCCAGATGATACTGCTATTGGTATTCATGGCCCACATGTTAAGAATTAATGAACACAAGTTTGTTTTCCACAAAATCACTGAAACAGAAAGTATATTTGTGTGGTGTACGCTATTAACTATAAAACAGAAGAGTTTTCATTGCATCAGTGCACATAAACAAACATTAAATAATAAATTTCTCTGTCCTAACATATCCTTGGCCACACCATCAGAGATTTCTCATTATTCTGGATTCTCTACAGGCTCCAGCTTTGCATATGTCTGCACAGTAACCTAGTTTTCATCTATTATCTTGGTCTCTCCCTTGCTATAGAACTCAGCACCAAAATTAATTTAATGCTTTAAAAAAGTACCTTCACTTTGACTAGCAATCTCTTTATAAGCCACTATTTTCAGGCATTTGAATTCTCCAAGCAAAACAGACTTTTGTAGACCATGGAGAAGGGGGTGGGGACCTACTAAGAATGTTAATAGCAAACATTTTGTTAACAATTTTCAATTTTGTCCACAAGATGATGGAACCAGGTTTGTTCACATGTTAGCTTCCTTTGTAATATTAGTCTTTTAATTAATGGTTGAAACACTAGAAATCTAGTATTTGTTCTTCTTTCCTTTTGAACTCAGGAATAACCAGAACTAATCAATTCCCAGGTGAAAAGAAAGGGAGAACGGCATGGATTTGACAGTCATAACAACGGTGTCACAAGGAGAGCTGACTTTATTCAACTTGGTCACTATGGGATTCATTAGTGCCAACATATTCATAAAAGGGGACAGAAATAAAAAACATACAAAGTCAATTCTGAATATAAATGAGCCAAGGGAAGTGTAACCTACAAAATATGATGAACAACTTTCTACTGAGATAAAAGCAGGGAAGCTAAGTTTACATGTGCAAATATTCTGGGACATTGAAAGTGACTAGGTCCCTCACTGAAAATACTTCCAGAAAATGAGAGAAGATTGCCCTTGAAAAATATTAGGAAACAAATAACCCTATCTCCAAAATAAAATCATTTTCTTCTAATTTATAAATATATAAGTGCATTTTTAGGTCTATACCAAATATAATTATAGCAATACTTTCATATTCCTGTTACAAAATATTCTATAAGTAATATTGTTGTTGTTAGGTACCATAGAATCAAGTACGACTCATAGTGATCCTATGAATAAATAATCTGAACCTGTTCAATCCAACACCATACTTACATTTCCTAACACGCAAGAACCCATTTCAGTAGTCACCATGTCAATCCACCTGGCTAAGGGTTGTCCTCTCCTTCACCAACCCTCCACCCACCATCATAACCTTCTCCAAGGAATATCCCGTCCTAGCAACATGTCCAAAGTATATGAGGCAAAGCCTCATGATTCTTGCCTCCAAAGAGCACTCTGGCTTCACTCTAAGACATAGCTGTTTGCTCTCGTGGCCATCCATGGAATGTTCAGTGTTCTTCTCCAACACCACAGGTCAAAGGTGTCAATTATTTTTCTATCATCCTTATTTATTGTTAACCTCTCTGATGCACAGAAAGTAACTGGAAATATTATGGCCTCAATCAGATGCACCTTAAATCACAGTAAAAACACCTAGTCTAGTGTTTGTTCCATACTTCCATGAGATTTCTACAGAGGGGAAAGATGGCTAGAGGTCTGAAAGCACAAAATTCAAATGCAACAGTAAGTAATCAACCTGCATTCAAATGCAACAAGAGCACAGTACTCCCCTGACATGACATAATGTACCCTAAATATTGTTGTTGTGGTTGTTAGGTGGCTTTGAGTTGAACTAATAATGACCCTATGAACAGCAGATCTGAAACCTGTCCTATTTCGTACCGTCCTCACAATCTGTGACACACTCATACCCATTACTGCAGTCACTGTCAGTCCATCTGATCGAAGATCTTCTCTTCCTTCACCATCCCCATAACTTTCCAGGCCTGATGTTCCTCCCCAAGGAATAGCCTCTCCTAGAAACATGTCCAAAGTATGTGAAATGAAGTTTTATCATCTTTCCTTCCAAGAAGCATTCTGGCAACACCTTCTCCAAGACATAGCTGTTAGTTCTTTTGGCAGTTCATGGGGATATTCTGTACTCTTCTCCAACAATACAGTTCAAAGGCTTAATTTTTTTTTTCTTATATCATCCTTATTTTTTCCAGCTCTTAGCAGCATAGCTGGTGATTGAAAAGATCATGGTCTGAATCAGGTCCACCTTAGCCAAATTAACATCATTGCTCCTCAATAATTTGGAGAGGTCCCTGACTACAGACATCTACAGGTTTTGTTGTTTGGTTGGTTTTTTAATTCAATTGCATAAGGGAGTTGTGTTTCATATTGTTATTTTAAGCATAAATTGATAGTTTGATTTCCTTTCTTGTTTCTATCAATCTTGAAACCAAGTTTATTCAAGAAGATATGTCCCAATCAACCAACACAATGTAAAAGTAATTCTAGTTTCCCCTAATCATTGACAGATTGTCCATCCTTTAACCATGAAGCAGATGGTGGATTTCAACTGTGTCCTTGGTATTGCAGTGCAGCTTCCTACCAATAGGCAATTGTATTCCAGATTTATTGGCACAACTCAGTAAACACATAAAGGGCAAAATCTGTCTGTTGAAATATGTCTATTGGTATTCCATGAATTTTTGGGGCCTTGGTTTTTCCCAGTTCCTTCAGAGCAGCTTGAACTCCCTCTTTCATCACCATTGCCTCTTTATCATTTGTTGTTTCATGATATTCCTCTTATCAGCCAATTACTTTTGGTGACTACTCTGTGCATCCCATCTATCTTTTTTTAATGCTTCCTGGATCACTCTCAATATTCTACCCACAGCATCCTTAAGTTTTGCAACTCGAAACTTGAATTCATTCTTCACTTCTTTCAACCTATGATATGCTGAATAAGCTCAATCCTTTTGGTTTTCCAACTCCAGCTTTTTACACATTTCATAATAATATTTTGCTTTGTTTTCCCACACTGCCCTTTGAATCCTTATCTCCTTAACTGCCTGATTCCTTCCCTTTGCTCTGACTTCTTGCTTTCTATAGAATACTCAGAGTTTCTATTGAGATCTATCTTGGTCTTTTTTTCTTCCTCTCTTTGAAATGACCTTTTACTTTCTTCATGAGTGATATTCTTGATATAAAAGTGGCAACACTTGTCTCATATACTTTGGTCCTGTTGTCAGGAGAGGCAAGTCCTTGGAAAAGACATTATTCTGAGAAAAATAGAGAATGGGGGGGGGGGAGAAATGACCTCCACAGAATGTATTGATACAGTGAGTGTAAAAGGTTTTTGAGCACAGTTGATATTTTAAAGATGGCATAGGACATATCAAGGTTTCTATCAATTTATCACAAATTCACTGAGTTGTGGTTGACTCAAGAACATCTAGTATCATTGATATCAGACTGTGAGAGAATAAATAAATTCATTTCTGTGTGTTAAAGCCATTTACTGCAATTCTTTGTTTAGCAACCCTGAATAACTTAGACATATGGTAAAAGTATACAGCTCTGATGCACTTACCCAATTTTAGGTCAGGTAATATTTCCTGATCTTGTTGAAAAAAGTGTCTCAACCTCTACATGTAGGTTTTACATGAGCAAAATTAATTGTCCTGGATTATCTGTGCTTCACAATATTATCCATAATATGTTATCATCTACATATTCAAGTCCCTTTGTACAGAAAAAAAAACATATAGGTAATCATAGTTCTAGTTTTATCCTTTTTCCATCAATATCCGTCTGACACCAACCATGACATTCACCACCCTGTGTTCTCTTCTGAATTTGATTTTAGTTTCTACTATTTCCCACTTGGTGTCTTGCAGCAATCATTTCCCCCCTCATTTTCTTCATCATTATAGGAGTTCCTGAAGTAGTAACAGTTTTCTATTCTCATGAACAATATACTGCTTGCAGTATCTTGTTCTGTATTTGTTAATAGCTGAGATCAAAGTTAAAACACCAAGGCAAAAATTGATTTCACATAAAACTTCCAAGTTTGATGATAGTTTGGGAGTAATGTTGTGATATACTTTTTATCACGTAAAAAGCTGACTGCAGCACCTATGATGTTCTGAACGTGCTCTCCATCACTAATAACATTCTTTCCAAAGTACTTTGTTAGCAACTACAACAAACGATCATCATCCACTCCCTTTCAAAGCACAGTAAGAATTTTCAAACTCCAACCTACAACAACATATATTCATTTTGTGATTTACTCCATTTTCACTTTAAGAATAAATGTAACTGCATGATCATTATAAAGATGTGCCAAAATTTGAGAAGTTATTGCTGAGTGTTGTCAAGTCATAGTTAACACATAGTGTCTCCTAAGTATGACAAACAAAACTCTGTTTGATTCTGAGCCATTTGTGCAGTCTTACTATGTTTAAGCTCATTCTTTCAGCCATGGTGTCAATCATCTTATTGAAGATCCTTTTCCTTTTGATTACACTAAGCTTTTCAAATAACAGTGTCCTTTTACAGGCATAGTCTCACTCTTATACCATGTTAAAATAAGTGAGACAAAGTTACATTAGATTTATTTCTAAGGGTTACTCTAGTTACACTTCTTCCAAGTCCGTAGCATATTCAAATATTTTTGTAAACAATTTAAATTCATCATTTCTTGTTCTGTCTTTTTTATTAGCATCGTAGGTTACATGTGCTGTTATCCAAAAGGTTAGACATTTAAATCCAACAGCAGTTACATGGGAGAACAGTGGGAAGTCTGCTCCAGTAAAGATTCAGAGTTTTGCAGGACTGCCACAAATCATAACTGACTTTACATGACAGAGTTCTGTTAAATTAATCAGTCAAATTTATATTTATTTATACCTAAATACAGGAATCAAATATAGATTGGAAAGTAAGGCATTTGAGGCAGGCACTTGGTTAAGAAAAAGAAAAAAATATTAAAGTGGAGATGTTTTATTTCCATCAATAGACATATTAGGGCATTAGGTATTACTACTTTATACTCAAAGCCAGTCTAGAGTAGAAATTTATAATTCTTGCTCTTTCTTTTTCTTTTAAAGGAGCTCTGGTGGCACTTTGGTGGTTCAAATATAATGGCAGCTCTGCAGGAGAAAGAACTGTAATGTCCTGTGTTGTAATTAATAGCTTTGTAACCTAATAGGAGGGTCAGCTAAGTGTCATTTCAGACTCAACAGCAATGAGCAAGTAAGGGGCTGTATTTTCCAGGCAAAATTATCATCATGGAACAACAAATTTTTTGAGTCAATTAATTTACCAAATAAAATATTCCTAGTTATTATAAATTATTGTTGCTGTTATGTGCCATCGAGTCGCTTGTGACTCATAGCGACCCTATGTACAAGAGCTCTATACACTCTTCTATCCTGTGCCAACCTAGCCATCTCAAATGCACTTATTCCCACCTCTCTAGTCACAGAATCGATCCATCTCATCAAAGGTCTTCCTCTCCTTCGCCGCCCCTCCACTCTGCCAAACATGATGTCCCTCTCCAAGGACCAGTCCTTCCTTGCAACATGCCCAAATTATGTCAGATGAAGCTACAGAATCCTTGACTCCAGGGAACATTCTGGCTTCACCCTCTCCAGGACACACCTGTTTGTTCTCCTAGCAGTCCATGGTATATTCAACACTCTTCACCAGCACCACAGCTCAAAGGCATCAATTCTCTTTCTAGTATCCCTATTCACTGTCCAGCTCTCTGATGCATAACACGTAATTGCAAATACTATAGCCTGGATCAGGCACACCTTAGTCTCCAGCCTGACACCGTTGCTCTTTAGTACTCTTGAGAGGTCCCTCACAGCTGACTTTCCCAATGCAATTCATCTATTGATTTCCTGGCTGCTGTTACCAAGAGTGTTGACCGAAGATCCAAGTAAACTAAAACTGTTAACTATCTCAATCTCTTCACCATCCATACTGTTGCTGCCAATTGGCCCAGTGGTTAGAATCTTTGTTTTCTTGGTGTTGAGCTTCAGTCCATATAGGAGGCTTTAGGCCTTGATCTTCTGCAGCAAGCTTCAGGTCCTCCTCAGTTTCAGCAAGCAGAGTTGTGTCATCGCATAACACAGGTTGTTGATGATTCTTCCACCAATCCTGATGCCACATTCCTCTTCGTATAGCCCAGCGTCTCAGATGATCTGTTCTGCATACAGATTGAAAGGGTATGGAGACAGAATACATCCCTGATGAACCCCCTTCTTGATTTTGAACCATGTAGTGTCTCCTTGCTCTGCCTCTTGGTCTGAGTATAAGTTTTGTTTAGAACAATCAAATGTCCTGGTATTCCCTTTCTTCTCAGAGTCAGCCACAGCTTATTGTGATCCACACAGTCAAAAGCTTTTGCATAGTCAATGAAGCACAGATAGACATTCTTCTGGTATTCTTTGCTTTCTGCTAAGATCCATCTAACATTAGCTATAATATCCCTAGTACCACAACCTCTTCTAAGTCCAGCCTGCACATCTGACAGTTCTCTGTTGACATATTGTTCCAAACGTTTTTGGATAATTTTCAGCAGAATCTTGCTTGTATGTGATATCAATGATATTGTTTGAGAATTTCAACACTTTGTTTGGTCATCTTTCTTTGGGATGGGAACAAATATCGATCTTTTCCAGTCAGTGGGCCAGCTGGCTGTTCTCCAGATTTCTTGGCACAACTTAGTGAGCACATCCAGGCCAGTGTCTGCTTGTTGAAATATGTCAATTGGTATGCCGTCAACTCCTGGAGTCTTGTCTTTTGCCAATTCATTCAGAGCAATTTAAACTTCCTTTTTCAGTACCATAGGCTTTTGCTTATATGTCATTTCATGAAATTCTTCTGTGTCAGCCAATTCCTTCTGATACAGTGACTCTGTGTATTCCTTCCATCTTTTCTTGATACTTCCTGGATCATTTAATATTCTGCCCAAAGTATCCTTAAGTATTGCCACCTGTGGTTTGAATTTATTTTTCAGCTCCTTCAGCTTAAGAAACGCTGAGCGAGTTTGGCCCTTCTGATTTTCTGACTCCAGATCTCTGCACATTTCATCAGATCATCTTGCTTTGTCGTCCCGGGCTGCCTTTTGAAATTTTCTGTTTAGCTCTTTGACTTCTTGGTTTCTTCCTTTAGCTTTGGCTTCTCGGTGCTCTAATGCAATATTCAGAGTCTCATCTGACATCCATCTTGGTCTTTTCTTCTTGTTCAGCCTTTGTAATGACCTTTTGCATTCTTCATGGACGATGTTCTTGATAACCTTCCCAGAGCTCATTTGGTCTACGCTCATTGGTGCTCAAGGCCTCAAACCTGTCCCTGAGATGGTTTTGAAATTCGAGTGGGACAGACTTAAGGTCAAATTTTGGTTCCTGTGGGCTTGATTTAATTTTCCTCAACTTCAGCTTGAACTTGCATAGGGGTAGTTATTGCATTCATATATATTCTAAAAGAGTTAACACTATCACAGAATGAGAAAATATGATTAATTAACTTGGATTTAGATTAATTTTAGTATTAAATTAAATTTACTATTGATTTTAAACAAAA
The DNA here is from genome assembly GCF_000299155.1 of Elephantulus edwardii. Taxonomy (NCBI): domain Eukaryota; kingdom Metazoa; phylum Chordata; class Mammalia; order Macroscelidea; family Macroscelididae; genus Elephantulus; species Elephantulus edwardii. The sequence continues at coordinate 8,140,141 of NW_006399771.1, forward strand.
TTTGTACTTAATGTTTAATTCATTCATTTTAAAAATAGAACAATTATGTTGATGTAGGAAAATGTCATAATGAATAATATATATTTATTATAGCTCTTCTGTAAGCTTATAGCTTTTTTTTTAACAACTATCACTTCTAATTAATTTGCAGGGACCAAAGACTGCATTTATATAAGTCATCAACAGACCAAAGTACCTGGTATGGGTAGAGGTGAAGTCAAATTCTTAAAGTATAAGAATTTGTTTGTATTTATCACAAAGTTAGTAAGGAATTATTCTATCAAGCCCAAAGGGAGACAGTTAGAATCCCCCAGCTGATCAGAGCGAGAAAGATACAAAAGCTCCTGTCATACAACTTTCAGCCTCGAAAATCCACAGAAGGGTGAGCTGTGAGTTGGTTCTAACCCCCAAAAAATAAGTGAGAAGTGATAACCACAGGATCTCATTGTAAACAGAAAGCAAGTTTTGTAAAATGTATATTCTATATTCAAAGTATATGTTTTTCATTTCCTGGGGGGAATGTAGATTTCCTCTGTAAAATTATGAGCATTATTATATCTATGAATATTGTTTGAAGAGTCTTTTTAACCAATTGCCATCAACTTTATTTCAACTCATTGTAACCCTTTCAAAAAACTCTTATTTGTGCATTGTAAATGTTTTCAAGTTACATCATAAAGTACTAAAGGAGAAAGATGGTAAAATCTAAGGGAAATGTATATTTTATAAAAATAACAGCGTCAATATTTATGCTATTGAATTTTTTTAATTATTTCATTGTATAACAAATTTTTGCCATGTAGGCACCATGAAGTTTTAGTAGTCTATTCTTGTCAGAGAAGACAGGTGTTCCTGAAGGAAATGCATCATATATTCTATTTCTTCTTTCCAATATTGTCTCTTCTTTATCCTTTTACTCCAGATTAACAGAAACCAAGTACTGTAACTTGAAAAGTATTTTTTAATACTATCTGTTCACTGACCTTTTTCTTATGTTTTTAACAATTCAATCAATTCTTTCTGGTGTAGTGTTGCTGTGTATTTCCCTCCATCTACTTTTGATGTTTTCTGTATCATTCAGTATATTGCCCATTGAATCTTTCAGTATTCAGTATATTGCCCCATAGAATCTTTCAGTATTGTGACACGAGGCTTATATTTGATTTTCAGTTCTCTCAGCTTTAGAAATGTTGGTGGAGGGAATACACAGAATCACTATACCAGAAAAAATTGATTGGCATAGAAAAAGTTCAAGAAATACTGTATTAACAGGATCCGATGGTAATGAAGGAGGAAATAGAAGCTGCACTGAAGGCATTGGCAATAAATAAGGCCCCACAAATCAATGGAATATCAACTGACTTTTTTTAATTAACTGATGCAGACTTTGCTGCACTCACCAGTCTATGCCAAGAAATTTGGAGCACAGCTGTCTGGCCAGAAGATTGGAAGAGGTCAATATTTGTTCCTATTCCTAAGAAAGTTGATCCAACTTATCAAAAAATATCATTAATATTACACTAAAGCAGAATACTCCTGAATATCATTCAAAAACAGAACAGTACATAGAGCTTCCAGAAAGTCAAGCAAGATTTAAAAGAGGCTGTGGCACCAGGGATATCATTGCTAATATCAGACAGGTCCTAGCTGAAAATAAGGAATACCAGAAGAATGTATCTTTGAGTTTTATTGACTATGCAAAAGCATTTAACTGTGTGGATCAGAACAAGTTGTGACTGACATATAGAAAAATAGGAATCCCAGAACATCTAATTGTGCTTATGTGGAATATATACCTGGACCAGGAGGCTGTTATGTGAACAAAGCAGGGGAGCACAGCATGGTTTAAAATTGAGAAGGTAGTATGCCATATTTGTTATTTTCTCTTCTTACCTATTCAGTCTGTACGCTGAGAAAATTATTAAAAAATCTGGACTCTATGTAGAAAAGTGCGGCATCAGGATTGGAGTGAGCCTCATCAATGACCTCTGTTACACTGATGACACAACTTTGCTTGCTGATAGTGAGGAGGACATGAAGCACTTGTTGCAGAAGATCAAGGAATGCAGCCTTCAGTATAGATTGCATCTCAATGTAAAAAAATAAAGTTTCTTACCGTTAGACCAATAGACAACATCATGGTGGGTGTATAGGAGATTGAAACTGTCAACAGCTTTTCTTTGCTTAGATCCACAAACAATGCCCTTGTCACCAACAGTCAAAAAATAAATAGACACATTGCACTGTGAAAATTTGCAGTTAAGGATCTCTCCAAATTATTGAGTAGTAATGATGTCTGTTTTAGGCCTAAGGTGTGTCTGATTTAGGCTAAAATTCTGATCACATGCTATGCGTCTGAGAGCTGGACAATGAACAAGGATTACGGAAAAAGAATTGACACCTTTGAGCTATGGTGTTGAACAAGAGCAATGAACATCTCATGGACAGCCAAAACAGCAAACAGATAGGTCTAGGACAGGGTGCAGTCAGAAAACTCTTTGGAAGCAAGAATGATGAGGTTTCGCCTCATATGTTGACATGTTGCTGGAAGAGACTATTCTTGAACAAAGACATGACGTTTGGAATGGTGGGGAGTTGGTGAAACAGAGGAAGACTCTTAACCAGGTGGATTGACATGGTGACTGCTGCAATGGGCTCTTGTGTGTCAAGAAGTGTAAGGAGAGCACAGGATACAACAATTTTTAGATCTTCTGTTCATAGCATCACTAAAAGTGGTATTTGACTCAATGGCACATAACTAACTAACCAACCAACCAACCAACCAACCAACCAACTAACTTTCAACAATACCTAAGATGAACTCAGATAGCTTTGGAAAAGCTGAAAAATTACATAATAAGAAAAATTTTAAAATAAACCAAGAATATGAGTTGGTTTGGATGTGGTTCAAAAGAATGAAAGCTGCAAATTAGAGAAAGGTAAGAGCAAAAACTATATTCCCAAAGCATTCTGATAAAGAGAAATATTAACTGATTTCAACTTTGGTGACTGAAATAAAGAACAAAATAATCATGACTACAATGTGACAGCAGTGAAGGAGAAAAAGAACAAGGATCTTTTGAAATTGCTAACTGATATGTTCTCCAGAAATATCTTTCATTTCTTTTTTTCTTCATAAATAAATTTTTATTTTATGCTGGTTTGCTTACAAAGTTTGTATACATTGTTTTTCAGACTTTTCTATTTCCTTTCCTACTTCATCACACCTCTGCTCCTACCCTGTCCCCCTTGAATCCTCATACACATTTTTCTAGTTACGTTTCTATTTCTATAATAATTATCTTATGCAATATTTGTTCTTATGGGACTGAGTTGTTTAACTTATTGTGATTCTCTCCAATCTCTCCCAAATTATATAGTAATTTCCAAAATCATTGTTCCTGCATGCTGCACAGCTATTCCGTCATGTGAATGCACCACAATTTCTCAATCCATTCGATTATGTTTGGACATTTGGGCTGTTTCCATGTTCTTTTTTTATTTTTCATTTTATACTAGTTTGTAAATGGTTCAAAATTGGGAAGGGTGTGTGCCAAGGATGTGTCCTTTCTTCATATCTTTTCAATATATATGCAAAACAAATTATCCAGGAGGCTGGACTCTATGAGAAGAAATGTGGCATCAGGATTGGATGTAGACTCATTAACAACCTGCGTTATGCAGATGACACAACTCTGCTTGCTGAAACTGTAGAGGAACTGAAGCTCTTGCTGTAGAGGGTCAAGGACTGTCGCCTTCATATGGATTGAAGCTTAACATCAAGAAAACAAAGATTTTCACCACTGGGCAAACTGGCAGCATCATGATAGATGGGGAAGAGATTAAGATTCTTTTTTTATTATTTTTTTTACTTTATTATTTTTTGTGTGTACCATCAAATTGGATCTGACTGGTACAGGAAGAGATTTCCCCTCCTTCTCCAGCAGAATATCTGGTGGATTTGAACTGCATACCTCTGGGATTACAGTGCAGCTTCTTGCCACTAGGCCACAGAACTCTCTTGAGATTAAGATTCTTGACAGCTTCAGTTTGCTTGGCTCTACAATCAACATTCTTGGCACCAGCCGCCAGAAAATTAAGAGACAAATTTCATTTGGAAAGTGTACTGTCAGAAACCTCTCCAAAGTACTGAAGAGCAACAATGTCAGTTCTGGAGTCTAAGGTGTGCCTGATGCAGGCATGGTCTTTGCAATTACTTGCTATGCATCAGAAAGGTGGACAATGGCTAGGGATGATACAACGAGAATTGATGCCTTTGAGTTGTGGTGCTGGAAAAGAGTATTGAATATGCCACGAACAAAGTAGAAAACAAACAAGTTAATCCTGGAGAGGGTGATGCCAGGCTGCTCTTTGGAGGCAAGAATTTTGAAGCTTCGTCTGACGTTCTTAGTACATGTTACAAGGTGGGACTAGTCCTTGGAGAGGGATGTTATGCTTGAGGGACAATGCAAGACCGGAAGACACTACATGAGATGGATTGATTGAGTGACTGGGGAAATGGGAGTAAAGGTGTTGGAGAGTAAGATCGGCACAAGACAGAGCAGGGTTTAGGGTTGTTGTACATAGGGTTGCTAATGAGTTTCAAGTGACTCAACAGCACATAACAACAATAAAATCAACAACAACAATAGCTCATTTATAACATTTGAATACATTGTTTTCGAAAACAGATTCTGTCAATTTCCCTTACCCCCCACCCATCAAATTGTACAACCTCATGATTAATCCCCCCTCCCCCTGCACATCCTCATCCCTCTGTTTTCAGCCTCTCCCACTCCGCTTGAATCCTTATTTTCATTCTACACTAATGGTTTTACATAATATTCATCCTTGTGGGACTTAGGTCACTCAGCATAATCATCTCCCGTCCCTCCCAAGTTAGACAAAAACTTAGAGACATTTTAATGTTACTTTCTAACCAGGAACATCAGTGTAAAATATCATCACTAGTATGTCTCTACATTTATAGATACCAAAACCATGAATTAGCTAATTAAGTCACTATATAACTTAAACTGACATTTATATAGAATATACCGCTAATCTTGTTAAGATCTGTTTAGGTAATTGTCAGGAAAGCCCTGAAATAGGAATTTAGTCTAAGTAGTGACGCTTATGCTATTGGTCAGACAACAGATTTTTGTTGTTACTGTTAGGTTCCATTAACTCAACTCATATCAAACACATCAGCAACAAATTAGAAATTTGCCCTATCCTACACAATTCTCATTATTTCCATCATGTCCAAGCCCATTGCTTCATTCAATCTCATTGGGAGACTTAGCTTACTCTCACTTTATGATCAACTACATTTCCAGCAAAATGTTTTTCTTCAAGGACTAGTTTCTCCATAGGGGATGAAGTTTCTCCATTCTTGCCCCCAAGGAACATCCGTGTTGTACTTGCTACAAGAATATGTGTTTCTCCTTTTGGAAGTGCATGAGCTATTCAATATGCTTTATCAACATCACAATTAAAAGTCATCAATTATTCTTTAGTGTTCCTTCTTGATTTTCCAATTTCAAATGAATAAGGAGCAATGCAATTGAAAATATAATGGGTTGAGTCAGGGATCCTGACTTTTTAATCTGATTTCTTCATTTTTTAGCTCTTTAGAGAATTTCTTGACAGTAGATTTCCCCCATTAAGTATATCTTTTCTTCTTTACTTCTTTTACCATAGATGTTGATTGTGCATCCAATAAAAAGGAATTCATAGACATCTATCATGATGCTGCCTATTGGTCCAGTGGTGAAGATTTTTCCCCCCTGGTGTTTATATGTAATCTAATTGAAGGCTATGGCCTCCACAACTTTGCTTATGGAAAATGAAAATAAATGGATACTATAATTTTTGTGTTAATATCAATAAGACATAATGATATCTATGGTTCCCATAGGATTATTATGAACTACAGTTAACGTGATGACACCTAATAACCACAACATTCCAAAGGCACATGGTTTAAAAGGGGCACATGAATGGAATGTTGACGAGAAAAACAAAATACAGGAAATGTGCACTGAGAACAGGAGAAGTAGTACAACATATTCTGTCTCTTAGCCAATCTGACAACTGTAAGATGTGATTTTCCATAACATACCATTTGGGATGATAGTTAGATCAAACTTAGACATATTAAAAATATAATTTATTATGATGTAGGAAGTTGAAGAATCATTGACTTTTTGCACATATGTACCTTATACAATAATAATCTAAATTAGTCATATAAACTATCTCATTCAATCCTTTTTGACAACATTCAGTTGGATAAACTCAACTATTCTCTTTGCAATGTTGAAGAAATTGAAGTGAGGTTAAATAACTTAACTTGTTTAATATCCCAGAAGTGCAATTAATATGTTTTCTAGATCTTGTTGTGTGTCATAATTGGATAGAACCAAATTATAGCTCACTCTCCAGAGAGATTTCAGAGGTAGTAAATCACATGGGAGGAGACTGTCCAGCCTTCTTTAAAGAAACTGGTGGATTTGAACCACATGCCTTTGGAATGTTGGGTTATTAAGTGCCATCAAGTTAACTTTAGCCTGTAATAATCTTATGAATAACATATTAAAATCTTGTCCTATCCAGCACCATCCTCATAATTGCCTGCATGCTCAAGACTATTATTGTAGTTGTTGTATCAATCCATTTGAGGGTTTTCTTCTCCTTCGGTGAGGTGACTCTTTACTCTTATCAACATAATGTCTTTTACTAAGGTCTTATCCCTCCTGGTAACATACCCAAAGCATGTGAGACAGTTAAGAAGTATCCTGGTGATACTTGCTCCAAGACAAGTTTGTTTGTTCTTTAGGTAGTCTCTTTGATATTTAATACTCTTCTCCAATGCCTCTATTCAAAGGCATTGATTCTTCTTCAGTTTTCCTTATTCATTGTCTAGCTATCTTTTGCACTTCACAGAAGTCCTTGACAGCAATACCTCTTTTAGTGTCTTGACTGATGCTACTTTGAGTGTTGTTTGTGGATCCAAGTAAAATTAAATCATTGACAACTTCAATCTTTTTTCCCCATCTATCCTGATATATATATATACTATTATGTATGCATACAATAATTACTTTCTATGGCTTCATCTATCTCCTATACATCTGAAAGAATTGGACAATGAATAAGAATGACAGAAGAATTGATACTTTGAGTTATGGTGTTGAAGAAGAGTACAGTATATCTCATGGACTGTAGAAAGAATAAACAGATATATCTTGGAAAATGAGCACCCAGAGTGCTACTTGGAGGCAAAAACGATAAAGCTTCATCTCACATATTGTGGGCATGTTGCTCAAAGAGTCTTTAACTAGAAAGATACACCATTCTTGTAAGAGTGGAGGGGTGGTAAAGGAGAGGATGATTTACACAGCGACTGCAGAAAAGAGTTTGAGTATGTCAGAGAGGCTGGCATAGGATAAGACAGGGTTCAAATCTCATTCACATGGTCACTAAGGATCATACTTAACTCAAAGGCAACTAACAACTTGACCTTCTGGAAAGAAGAAATGAAATTATCTAACCTTTGTTAATGAATTACAGCATAATATTCCATTGTTTTAACATACCACAACTTCTATATCCATTTGTTTGTTGATGGACACTTGGGTTGTCTCCAAATCTTTGCTATTGTGAACAAAGCAGTAATAAACATGGGTATGCATATATCCGCTTGAGCGGCTTTTATGGTTTCTTTAGGCTATATTCCATGTAGTGAAATTGCTGGTTCAAATGGTATTTCTATTTGCAACTTTTTGAGAAAGTGTCATACTGCCTCCCATAGTGGTTGCACCATTTTACATTCCCACAAACAGTGAGTGAATAAGGGTTCTAGTTTCTCCACAACCTTGTCAGCATTTGTTGTTTGCTGTTCTGTTAAATTTTGCTATTGTTACAGGTGTGAGATGATATCTCATAGTTGTCTTGATTTGCATCTCTCTTAGAGCTAGGGATTTTGAGCATTTTTTCATGTGTTTGTTCACCATCTGAATGCTCTCTTTGATGAAGTGTCTGTTCATAGCCTATGCCCATTTTTCAATTGGGTTGTTTTCCTTTATCTTGTTGTGGTGCTTGAGGATTTTAGAAATTATAGATATAAGTCCCTTATCAGACATGTCATTATTAATTATTTTCCCCAGTTGTGGCTTCTCTTTTCACCCTGTTGGAGAAGTATTTGGATGTGTATATGAATTTTATTCTTAAAAGATCCCATTCATCTATTTAGTCCTCTCCTGGTTGTAGGTTTCTCATGATGCATGGAAGACTGTTTACGTTGTGGATTAAGATGTCTAATGTTTTTCTAAGTTTTTATCTGATGAAGTTTATACTTCTCGGTTTTAGTTGTAGGTCCTTGGTTCACTTTCAGGAGTGAAATATGGATCTCGCTTGAGCTTTCTGCAGATAGTTTTCAAATTTTGCCAAAACCATTCAAGGACTCATGAAATATTATACAAAATAGGTGACCCTGGAGGATGTTATATTGTTGTTGTTATGTGCTGTTGAGTCGTTTGCGACTCACAGAGACTCTATGTACGATAGCCCTAAACTCTGCTCTATCCTGTGCCAATCTCACTGTCTCTGACACCCCCGCCCCATATACCCCAGTCTCTGAATCAAACCACCTCATAGAAGATCTTCCCTCCTGCACTATCCTTCTACTCTCTCAAGCATCATGTCCCTCTCCAAAGACTGGTCCCTTCTTGAAACATGTCCAAAATATGTCAGACAAAGATTAAGAACCCTTGCCTACAAGGAGCAGCCTGGTTTAATCCTCTCCAGGAGGAGCCTGTTTCTTTTCTTAGTAGTTCATGGTTCATTCAATATTCTTTTCCAGCACCACAGCTTAAAGGCATCAATTCTCCTTCTATCTTCCCTAGTCATTGTCCAATTCTTGGACACATAAAAAGTGATTGCATAGACCATGACCTGTAGCAGGCACACCTTAGTCGTTAGAGTGACACCATTGCTCTTCAGCAATTTGGAGATGTCGCTAACAGCAGATTTTGCCATCACAATATGTCTTTTAAGCTCCTGCATGTTGTTGCCAAGAGTGTTGACTGTGGCGTCAAGCAAACTAAAGCTGTGAAAAATCTCAATGTCTTCACTATCCTGATGCTGCCATTTGTTCCAGTGGTGAAAATCTTTGTCTTGTAGACATTGAGCATCAATCCATATTGAAGGTTGCAGTTCTTGACCCTCGGCAGCAAGATCATTAGGTCCTAATCAGTTTCAGCAAGCAGGGTTGTGTGTCATCTGTGTAACGCAAATTGTTGATGGATCTTCCACCAATCCTGATGCCACACTTCTCCTCATAGAGCTCAGCCACCAAGAAAATCTGTTCTGCATACAGGTTGAAAAGGTATTGAGATAGGACACATCCCTGGAGTACACCCTTCCCAATTTTGAACTATGCAATGTTTCCTTGCTCTGTTTTGCTGACTGCCTCCTGATCCAAGTATAGGATTTGCATCAGCACAATCAAGTGTTCTGGGTTCCCATTCTTCTCAGAGTTAGCCACAGTTTGTTATGATCCACACAGTCAAATGCCTTTACGTAATCAATGAAACACAGATACACATTCCTCTGGTATTCCCTGCTGTCAGCTAAGATCCATCTAACATTAGCTACACTATCCCTAGTATCACAAGCCCTTTTAAACCCAGCCTGACTTCTGGGAGTTCTTTGTTTATGTGCTGTTCCAGTTTTTTTGGAGTGATCTTTAGCGGAATGCTTGTATGTGAAATCAATGCTATTGTTCCATAATTTCCATACTCTGTTGGGTCATTCTTCTTTGGGATGGGAACAAATATAGATCTCTTCCAGTCAGTTGGCCAAGTGTTTTTTCTGCAGATTTTTTGGCACAACTTGGTAAGTACATCTTGGGCAGAATCTCTTAGTTGAAATATGATAATTGGTATACCATCTATTCCTGGGGCCTTATTTTTTGCCATTTCCTTCAAAGCAGCTTGAACTTCTTCCTTTATCATGATAGGCTCTTGGTCATATATTGTTTTATTAAATTCTTCTGTGTCTGCCAAGTCCTCTTGACACAGTGACGCATTATATTCTTTCCATCTTCTTTTAATAGTTCCTGGATCATTTAATAGTCTGCCTAAATCATCCTTTGAATTTGTTCTTCAGTGCCTTGAGCTTAAGAAATGATGATCAAGTTTGGCCTTTTTGATTTTCTGACCCAGCTCCTTGCAAATCTCATTTTAATATTTTGCTTTGTCATCCCGTGCTGCCCTTTGAAATCTTCTGTTCAGCTCTTTAGGATCTTGAATTCTTCCTTCTGCTTAGGCTTTTTTGCACTTCAGTACAATCTTCAGAGTTTCTTCTGACATTCCTTTTGGTCTTTCCTTCCTCTTCTGTCTTTGTTATGACCGTTTGAACTCTTCCTGGAAGATACTCTTTAGATCCTCCCAGAACTCATCTTGTCTTCGCTCATTGGTGTTCAAGGCCTCAAAGCTGTTCTTGAGATGGTCCTGAAATTCAGGTGGGATAGACTCAAAGTCATATTTTGGTTCCCGTGGATTTAGTTTAATTGTCTTCAGCCTCAGCTTTAACTTGCATATGAGTAGTTGGTGGTCTGTTCCACAATCAGCTCCTGGCCTATTGTTCACTGCTGATTGAGTTTCTCCAGCTGTTCTTTCCACAGATGTAATCAATCTGATTCCTATGCATGCCATCTTGTGAAATCCATGTGTATAACCTGCTTTTATGTTTCTTATAAAACGTATTTGCAATGAATAAGTTATTGATTGTGCAAAATTCAGTCATTCTATCTCCAGCTTCATTTCTCTCACCAAGTCCATATTTTCCAACTACTGATTCTTCTTCTCTGTTCCCAACTTTTGTGCTCCAATCATCTTGATTGCATGTTCAATTGATCTCCAACTGTAAAAGTTGGTTGAAATCTTCTATTTCCTCTTCTTTGGCTCTGGTTGTTGGTGCATATATCTGAGTGATAGTGGTATTCACTGGAATTCCTTGTATGCGTATGGTAATTATCCTGTCACTCACAATATTGTATTTCAAGATGGATCTAGAAATGACTTTTTTTAACTATGAAAGCAACTCCATTTTTCCTCACCTTTTCATGTCTGGAGTAACATATTATATGATCATATGACTCAAAATGCCCCATGCTGGTCCATCTCACCTCACCAATGCCTAGTATGTCAATATTTATGCGTTCCATTTCTTTTTTAACAATATACAATTTTCCTACATTCATGGTTCTCACATTCCACATTCCAATCACTCTTGTCTGCTTACAACTGTTCCTCTTTCTTTGTATTTTCATACCTGAAAGCTCCACCTAAGTTGTTCTATCTCTTAGTCTATGTGTGTTCTGTTGTACACAGGGTTTTCATAGACCTGCTATTTCAGAAGTGGATGGCCAATCATTCTTTCTAGTCTGCCTTAATCTGAATGCTCAGATTTAGAGAAGTATCTGACACACAAGCATTTTACAGAAAAAGTGAAAGATATATCCCTAATTGTGAAATTAACCATTAGTTTCAGTGTTGTCCCTGCCTTTGGAACAAGTGTCTTGACCCATTTATTTCCCTGATCCGCCATCCACCAGGATCCCCATCCACTCCTACTCACTCCCTTCAACACCTATCTCCCATTGTCTAGCCTTTGATCTGATAGCTTATATCTGAAGATTTTCTGGGCTTCTGTGATTCCAAACACATCAGTTTGGAGAACATTATGCTAAGTTAAATATCTCAGTCACAAAAGGACAAATACTGCATAATGTCACTGTTGTAAGGCAGGACTGACATCATGGTTGGGGGAAAACTATGAAAAGAGGGAATAAATAATGTATACTGCATTGAAATAGATGAGGGAGAGAACTGTTTAAAAGGGATGTATGATTAGATATTATTGTCATGACAAGAGTTCAGAATGAAAGCTGCATAGTCGAGTGGACTGGGGGCTGGAGTGGGTTATTGTATAACAATGAAAGAATTTTTTTTATTTTTATTTTTATTTTTTTTTTACTTTTCAAAGAGAAAATGAACTGAGCAGGAGGGGTGGGCAGGGAGGCAATTGTCCAACAATGAATGAATGGAAATCCAAAGTCTCTGCAAGCTTTCATTAAAATTAAGAAAGTAAGACCTAAAAAAAGAAAAGAAATGCTGTAATCCATAACCCATGACTTAATTTTAATTTTTGGGAATAATTTTTTTCTCAAAAAGCTATGTAAAATTTATTATGTCTAAAACAGTATTACTGATATATTTTCTTAAGGAAAATAAATCCTTAAAGTAACAACATTCAAAGTTGACAGGAAAAATTATTTGTGAACATAAAAGTTATTTTGCGTATTTAAACCAACTTTTTTGTTTTCTCTGATGTTCTTTTTTTTCACTTTAAATACTTGGAATATCTTGTTTCCCACAATTAACATCACAGATCAACTCTAGTTAAAATGAAAGAGAAACTCACCCATTCTTCAAAGCCTGTTGTTAGGCTCCAACAAATTCACTTCATCTGTTCTCTTTTTACCTTTCTTAGCATGCATTGTGTTATCTGTATAAATGCTCGAATGACCTTATGGCGTAATGGTTAAGTATTTCAACAGTTTACGAAAAGGTTGGCATTTATTGCCTATCAACCATTTTGGAACAGAAAGATGCAGCAGTCTGCTTCCTCAAAAATTTATAGCGTAAAAGACATGTCTATTTTGTCTTACACAGGACTGATGAGTTGAATTATAACTGTACAGCAGTGAGGGGGTTTTTTTTAGTGAAACTGTATCTTTTATTATATTTTCCTAACTTTCAACATTTTATGAACCATAGACTGGTTGTAAGCTCAATGGAAAACAATGATATAATTGCTTTCTAATTTTTCCTGTAGTAGGTAATACTGTGCTAATAAGATTACCTTCTTGATTAGGATCTAAATAAAATGATTTCTGCTACATACATGGTTATAATTCTTTTAGCATAAGTGTATTATAACATTGTTTACACAAATATTGTTATTATCTTTATTCACATAAAAACTCATTAACAGGCAGATGTACAAAAAGGTAGTAGTAGTGAAAGTTTGTTTTCTCTATTAACAAAAGTTAGGCTTCTTTTACCATTTATTTCAATTTATATAATTAGGATTAGAATTTCTATATTTAGAAATATCAACCAAAATAGGTCTAAATAGTGTTATAGTAAGATAATATATATCTTAGATAAGCTGTGAAAGTATAGGTTTTAGGCATAACAATATTAAAACATCAGAACCTTCTTTTTTAACTGTGAAAGAAAATTGATCATAATTTTTATGTAAAAATTTTATTTAAAGAATTATTGTTTGAAAATTCAGTTTGTAAAAAATTATTATTTAGAATGTTTACCCTCTAAATATAGGTAAATTTAAAATGTACAGCTTTCTCTTTCAATATCTATTAAACCTAGGGACTAGATCAGCTTGTTTATTGGTCTGCTGGTTAGAAGAGTGTCAGATCTGCACTGTCAATATCTAAAATCTGAAGGCTACTTTTCAAATGAATATTCCATTTCGTAAATGAAAGCCATTACCAAATGAATACTGAAAGTAGCTAAGATTTACATTATATCAAGGTGAAAAAGGTACTATACAACTTTATTATTCAGATCTCAATAGCTTGCGTAGTACTCTGACTACTTGAATGTATGCAGAAGAGCACACTGAAACCTTTCCTGGGTTACAATGCAGGCAGGTTAATAGGTCTTCAGACTTCATTTAGTACCACATTTTCAGACCATCGTAAGTTTAAAACTTACTTCTATGCTGACAGTTTAATGTTCAAATAAGCAAGGAGTGAACTTACTTTTAACTTCTAAACCTTAGGACCTCTCTCCTAGAGCTATAAAACTGACATTTTCAGCATGACTTTTTTTCATGATATATCTGTCAAACTTGCACATGTTACAATGTCTAAAACAGTTGCCCATGTTTGCATTAGAGGCTTAACAAAATATTTTACCCCTTTAGGATAGCACTTTTGTAGAAAGGACAGTGATCACTGACTGCCTTATACTCATTCTCTCTCTCTCTCTCTCTCTCTCCTTCATCATATCTATTCTTCTTTTATCTTCCCTTTCTGAGATTCATTGTTTGGTGGGTGTTTTTTTTTTTTTCGATTTAGCTTTCCTTCCTACCCTTGTGACTTCTTGTTTTGCCCTTTTTCACAGTATTGAAACAAAGTAATCTGATTTAGCTTATATCTGAACTATATTGTTATTTCCTGTGAGTGTTTCACACATATCTATCAAAAGTAAAACCTTCTACTATATGTCATCCTTAACTAACTAGAGGTGGGAGAACTAAATGCCTATATTTGTGAAAGTAAAATTTGCTACATTTATTTTTATCATTTTAGAAAACTTTAAATTCCAATTACCAAAGTGATCTTGAAGGTTAATTTTGAGTACTTTAAAACAAAACATTGCAAAATAAATCACAACATGTGTAAATATCTATAACTTTTTAGTGAGATATTTTTTAATTCAATTTATTTTATATATCATAGTGTCTTTGGTTTGCTTTGTCGCAAGTTGTTGTTTGGGGGTTGTTGGGTTGTTGGTTTTTTGTTTGTTTGTTTTATTTTTCATTAACTTCATTTTGTTGATACATTCATTTGTTGTTTCTTGTTGTTATGTGCCATCCAGTTACCTGTGATTCATAGCAACCCTAAGAAAAATAGCTCTGAATCCTGCCCTATCCTGAGCCAATCTCATTGTATCCAACAGACATAACCCCATTTCTGCAGTCACTGAGTCAATCCATCTCATCCTGGGTCTTCCTCTCCTGTGCTGTCCTTTCACCTTTCTAAGCATGATATCCTTCTCCAAGGACTGGTCCCTCCTAGTAATGTTCCCAAAGTATGTGAGATTGAGCTCCTTCTAAGGAGCAGCTTGGTTTCATCCTCTCAAGGACAGACTTGTCTGTTCTCCTGGAAGTCTATGGTACATTCAATACCTTTCTTCAGCACCGCAACTCAAAGGCATCAACTCTTCTATCAACTGTAACCATTGCCCAGCTCTCTGACACAAAGCAAGTAATTTAGAAGATCATGGTCTGTATCAGGTGCACCTTAGTCTCCAAACTGATACTTTTGCTATTCAATACTCTATAGAATATGCTAATAGTACATGCAAACAAAGTTTTGCTGAAGATCATCCAAATATGACTGGAAAAGAACATCAACAGGGAACTAGCAGAAGTACAGGCTGGATTTAGAAGAGGCCATGGCACTAGGAACATCATTGCCAATGCCAGAATGACGTTGGCTGAAAGAAGAGAATACCAGAAGAATTTACATCTGTGTTACATTGAATTTACAAAGGCATTTGACTGTGTAGATTACAATCAATTGTGGCAAACCTTGAGAAGATTGGAAATCGCAGAACACTTGATTGTGCTCATGCAAAACCTATGTTAGACCATGGGACAATGCTCAGAACAAAGCAAGGAAACACTTCATGTTCAAATTCAAGTAAGGAGTGTGTCAGGCATAAATCTTGTCTCTGTATCTTCAGTCTATATGCAGAACAAATCATTCAGGAAGCTGGGCTTTGTGAGGAAGAATGAGGCATCAGAGTTGGAGGAAGACTCATCAAAAACTTGCACTACGCAGATGATGCAATCTTGCTCGCTGAAACTAAGGTGGATTTGAAGAATGTCCCTTGGTTTACCAAAAGAACAATAAAGAAATATGTCTTGTAGAGTGTACAGCCAGAGTTCTCTTTGGAGGCAGTGATAATGAGTCTTTGCCTCACATACTTAGGCTTAGAAGGGGCTATTCTTTGGAGATGAACATGATGCTTGGAAAGGTGGCAGATTAGTGAGAGAGAGGAAGACCCTCAACCAGGTGGATTGACATGGTGACTGCTGCAATGGACTCCAGTGTGTCAGGAAGTGAGAGGGTATCACAGGATATGATAGGGTTCAGATCCACTGTTCATATTGGTACTGTAAGTTATATTTGACTCAACAGCACCTAACAATAAAAACAACAAGTTTTGTTTACAAGGTTTACAATTTTTGTAGAAAAATCTGAGATGTTTGATATATTTCCTAAGAATTTATCAATTTTACAAGTATAAAATCAGATTAGACAAATTGAATATCAAACTTATTTTTAATATTACCTAACATAAATTTATAAATTATGCAATTCCATAATCAGTAAGAGACAAAAACTAACAATTTGCAAGCATTCACTATTAGATAGAGAGAATAAATTTAATCATAAGCTTAGTTTAGGACAGACATGGAGGTACTATATTTCCAAATACTGTTTCATTCTGAGAATAACCCAGGTTTATTAATAAGAAATGCACTACTTCATTATCAAAACATAGTAAAAAACCCACATGGCAAGTAAATAACAGAATTTGAAAGCATGACTTAACTGTGTAGATTCACTTCTATAGGTTTTAAACTAGCTACTATTCATAAAGCATCTGTTATGGTGTTTAAAATGCAGACATACAGTATTAACTATGCAGAGATGACATCATTTAATTATCACACACTCCAGACAATGGAAATTCTTTTTCCTCTGGTATTAGCTTAAAAATAGGGATTTTGCTTTTTTTGGGTTTTGTTTGTTTTTTGGTTTTTTTTTAAGCTATTACAGTTAGGTCATCTAGTCTCCAGGTACCCTAACTGCAAACATTTAATCTTGCAATTCAGCATGATATTGTAAAGTATCAACAGATGTTGGACTAGGATAAGAGAAAGAGTACTTCCCAACCTGAACAGCAAAACTTGAGGTGAGCAAGATTTGTGGCAGTACTACTTAAGGGAGACTGGAAAAGACCATGTTGGTGAGATCCTGGTGATGGTGTTGGAGAGACTGTGATTACTGTGGAGAAACTGTGGCAAGGTGTAAGCAGAGGAGCTTGGAGATAAAGGTCACAGTAAAAAGTGCTTGATGTTTTTGCTACATTCTTGAAAGAGAAGTTGGCTTATAACTGCTGTAGCAAACCTTGCTGGATGGTTTGGATTTGACTGTTAAACTAAAACCAGAACCTAGGCTAATTGAAGAATTGTGCTTTGGGACTGTGTGACTAAAATATGGACTTGTTTTTACATGATATTCTTTGCCACACACACACACACACACACACACACACACACTCTCTCTCGAACTTACTTCCCTTATAAAGCTCATTCTCAGTACCACAACTGTGAGTCTGTGAAGCAACAATGCATTAACAAATGTCTTGCTGTTTGTGTAGCTCTACAGATACCATGGAGTGGGGCTAGGGGCATTTTATCTGCTTTGTGCTCTAGAGGCTGTGCTATTCTTATTCCTACTGGCCTATTTTCTGTTCTTCTGTAAACATTGGGTGTCAGAAGTGGGATCCATTAATTCATACTCACATATCCATGGTTTGGTTTTGTTAATGTGGGGCTGAGGAAGATGTCCAACTAAAATGATTATTATTTATTTCTACTAAGTGGTGGTGGTGGGGAATCTAAAACTTTACTTTTACTGTTACTAAGTCAAGATTGGTGGAAGATCTATCAACAATCTGCATTATGCAGACGACACAACCTTGCTTGCTGAAACTGAAGAGGACCTGAAATGCTTGCTGCATAGGGTCAAGTACTGCAGCCTCCAGTATGGATTGAGGCTCAATATCCAGAAGACAAAGATTTTCACCACTGGACCAATTGGCAGCAACAGGATGGATGGTGAAGAGATTGAGATTGTTCACAACTTTAATTTGCTTGGCTCCACAGTCAACACTCTTAGCACCAGTAGCCAGGAAATTAAAAGACATATTACCATGGGAAAGTCTGCTGTTAGGAACCTCTCCAAAGTACTGAAGAGCAATGGTGTCTCTCTGGAGACTGAGGTGAATCTGATACAGGCTATGGTCTTTGTTATTACTTGTTATGCATCAGAGAGTTGAACAATGACTAAGAGGATAGAAGGAGAATTGATGCCTTTGAGCTGTGGTGCTGGAGAAAAGTATTGAGGGTACCACAGACTGCTAGGAAAACAAACAGATTCATCCTGGAAAGGGTTAAATCAGGCGGCTCCTTGGTGACAAGAATTCTGAGGCTCCATCTAACATACTTTGGACATGTTGTAAGGAGGGACAGGTCCTTGGGGACATCATGCTTGGTAGGGTGGAGGGACGGCACAGGAGGGGAAGGCCCTTTATGAGGTGGATTGATTCAGTGACTGGGGTAATCAGGATGGGAATGTCAGAGACAGTGAGATTGGCACAGGACAGAGCAGAGTTTAGGGCTGTTGTACACAGGGTCGCTATGAGTTGCAAGTTATTTGATGACACATAACAACAATAACAAACAACAATAAGGTGGAAATAAAAATTGAGAAGCTAGTTTATGGCCTAAGACAAAAAGAGTATAAATCTGATAATTTATTTTAAAATTTACATATGATTTTTCCCTTAATATGTCATAATGTTATGTTGAGATATATATTATAAAAATTATGTGTTCTGTTCTTTTAATGATAAGATATATTGGAAAATTATTAAGATTTTTTTTGATGTTTAATCTTTTAAAATTTTTTTTTAGATTTTAATGGAAGTTTATAAAGAACTTGAATATATATTGATTCATTTTTGCATATTTTCCTCCCTTTCCTCTCTCCCCCTTAGATGCCCCCCTCCCCACCTCCAAAGACCACATGCTCATCAACTCTTATTCTGGACTCTTGTCACGGCATTATTACCTAATCATAAATTCCTTTTATATAATTCTCCTCTCTTTCAATGCCAAATACATTATTTATCCCGTTTTTTCTTATCCCCCCCTCCCCAATCCCCTTATTAGTCCAGTTCTATAAAAGCGGCATTATGTAGTATTTGTCTTTTAGTGACTGAGATATTTCACTCAGAATAATTTCATCCATGGTCACATATTTTGTATAATATTTCATGAGTTCTTTGTTTTCCAGTGCTACATAATATTCCATTGTATGACTTTGCCACAGCTTCCCTATTCATTCATTTGTTGATGGGCACTTGGGTTACTTCCAGTTCTTTGCTATGGTGAACAAAGCAGCAATAAACATGGGTGTGTATATATCTGCTTGGGTGACAATACTGGGAATATACTCCCAGTAGTGGAATTGCTGAGTTAAATGGTATTTCTATCTCCAACTTTTTGAGAAAGCGCTATACTGCCTTCCATAGTGGTTTCAACATTTTACATTGCCACCAACAATGAATAAGAAAGAGTTCCAGTGTTCTCCACAACTTCACCAGCATTTGTTGTTTGTTACTTTGTTGAATTTGCTATTCTTAACAAATGGTGTTGGCAAAATTGGAAAAGTCAACCAAGACCTACACCTCACATCATACACAAAAACCAACTCAAAGTGGATCAAGGACCTAGGATTAAAATCAAGGACTATAAACTTCATGGGTCACTATGAGTCGCAGGCGACTCGACGGCACATAACAACAACAACAACAACAACAACAACAACATAAACTTCATGAGAGAAAAGCTTGGAAGAACCCTAGAAGTACTAATCCACAACTTGAACAGTCTTTCAAGCATTCTGAAAAACCTACAAGCAAAGAAGGATAAAATAGATGACCAGGACCTTCTAAGAATAAAATCCCTATGCACATCCAAAAACTTTTCCAGCAGGGTAAAAAAAGGAAGCCACAGACTGAGGGGGAAAAAAAGTATTTAGTAATGACATGTCATACAAAGGACTTATATCTAGAATGTATATAGTACTCGAATGATACAACAAGATAAAGGTAAACAACCCAATTGCAAAATGCACACAAGATATGAACAGACACTTCACCAAAGAAGACATTCAGATGGTGAATAAACATGTGAAGAAATGTTCAAAATTCTTAGCTCTAAAGAGGTGCAAATTAAAACAACTATGAAATATCATCTCACTCCAGTTAGAATAGCAAAAAAAATTATTAGAATTTTTGTTCATTGGGATACCTTGCAATTAGAGGAAAAAAATTAAGGCAGTTGGATAGTAATTGTTAATTCTAAAGGGAATAAATTTACCCTGAAAGAATGCCTATAGTAACAGAAAGTGACACAGTGTGTGGAGCTTAGCCTAGGAAAGATTAAATCCCACCGAGTACTTTGAGTAGTGTTACCTTTGAAAGTAGACAAAAAAAGAGACTTTTGCATTGAAACTGAGGCAAAAAAAAAACCCTGAAAAATATGCCTAACTTGTGATGACCCCCAAAATCTACTTGATGAGAGGAAGGAAGAAGCATCTGAACTCCCTTTCCAGGACTTTAAAGATTATGGCAAATGTATTTAACTCGTGGTGACCACCTGGATCCACATGATGAGTGGAAGCTGGAGATACTTAGTAAGGAAGAGACAGGCTGAGTTTGGTCTTTTTCCTTCAGCACTGTCTACCTAGCATGATGAATAGATAAATAAGAATTACTGGTTTGTGGAGCACTGAGTCTTGGGAATCCCTGATGTGCTGACTTAGTCTACGATGGGCTAAAGTTGAGGAAAGGGACCAGCTGGTCTGAAACAGAAAGAAGTGTGAACTATTGAGTTGGTGGTTGATGCTCCTTTGGACATTGATGGCTGAGGATATGTTGATTAGAACTCAACCAAATAAAAAGAAGATGTTTCATTCTGAGAGTTAGTGTTAATTTCTGTGACCTGATGATTTGCTCTGGGCTGGACTCATATATATATATATTCAGCAATAATGAGAGATTCTTTGGAGAAAAAGACATGCTTGTTTCCTCAGAGTACTGATTTCATAAGACTGGACAAATTAAAAATTGGCTGTCAATAAGGGAAATTATGACATAAGGAGTAAAGCAACTGCCATTCATATTTCCCTAAATATAGATAATGATGAGGGGAATGTTGATCCTTCAGAGAATGAAAAATAATGACTAAGAACATTCAGAGATTGGGCTGTGGTTTTAGCTTAAACATTGGCTTTTCTTTTTCCCCACTAGTTATCCCAACTCTGGTCTCCAGCTACCTGACTGCAGACTCATGGTCTTGCAAAACATAAGAGGCTTGCAAATCATCAACAGCTGTGGGACTAGGATAAAAGAAAGAGCTGTGGGACTAGGATAAAAAAGAGTGCTTCTCACACTGAGCAGCAAGACATAAGGTGAGAAAGACTTGTGGCAACAAGGCTTGAAGTGAACAATATTTGTGGCAGCAATACTTCAGGGAGATTGGAGCAACACCCTAGTGAGAAGGAAACCCTGGTGATGGTGATGGTGATGGTGATGATAATGGAGAAACTGTGACATTGGTGTGGATAAACTGTGCTATGATGCAACTTGAGGCTTCATGCATTTGTGATAGCCACAGTTAAAGGTTTTTACTGTCCATGCTGATGCTTGAAGGAGAAGCTTATTTATGACTACTCTGAGGCAAACTTTGCTGGATGATTTGGATTTGACTGCTGAATTTAACCTGGAGCCTAAACTAATTGAGGAATTGTTCCTTGGGACTGTTGGACTAAAACTTGGATTTCATTTGGTATTTTTCTGTATCTCCCACTCTCCACCTTTCTTTCCTAAGAAACCCCATTGTTGGCCCAATAACTGTGAGTGAGCTATAAATAAATGAACCTTTTACCACTTCCGTGGCTCTAGACACACGATGGAGGCTCTATATCTGCTTTGTGCTCTGAGGCAGTGAGGGGATATGCTATACTTGCTCCTGCTGGCCTTTTCATGGAGTGGTTCACAACTTTGTGACTCTATATCCCATTTTTTCCGCTTTAGGTATTCCAATTTTGTGCATGATGTAGGTCCTCATGGGCCTTATCTGGGATTTACAGGCTAGGTTTTTGTTTGTTTTTTGTTTTCGGTTTTTTAAAGATTTGGACAATGATTTGTATAAGGCATCAATTTCATAGAAGTGAAGCTCCATAGGGGTGAATATCAGGGAGTGAAGTAAATGCAAGGGGATTCTAAAATGGAAAATAAGTGGAGAGGACATAGTGTTGCATAGGGTTGCTATACATCGCAGGCGCCTCAATGACCCATAACAATAAAAACATACTATGACAGGTTTGGAAGCAGGAGTGGCATACACTTCCTAAATAACATGCCTCTGGAAATTCTATGAATTTTGATAAATGTTGATAGTTGTAAAGGGGTTTCAGGCCTTTTCACTATGAGTCGTGATCAACTTGAAGGCAATGAACAACAACAATATATAATTTGCTATTATTCATAGAGTAAATGTCATTACATCTGGACCAACTGGCAGCATCAGGATGGATAGTGAAGAGATTGAGATTGTTCACAGCTTTATTCTGCTTGGCTCCACAATCAACACTCTTGGCACCAACAACCAGGAAATTTAAAGATGTATTACGATGGGAAAGTCTGCTCTTAGTAAGTTAGAAAGTCTG
Source organism: Elephantulus edwardii (assembly GCF_000299155.1). NCBI lineage: Eukaryota > Metazoa > Chordata > Mammalia > Macroscelidea > Macroscelididae > Elephantulus > Elephantulus edwardii. The sequence continues at coordinate 8,162,558 of NW_006399771.1, forward strand.
CTTCAGTACTCTAAAGTACTGAAGAGCAATGGTCACTCTGGAGACTAAGGTGTGTCTGATACAGGCCATGGTCTTTGCAATTACTTGTTATGCATCAAAGAGTTGGACTAGGGAGGACAGAAGGAGGATTGATAGCTTTGAGCTTTGGTGTTGGAGAAGAGTACTGAGTGTACCATGGACTGCTAAGAAAACAAACAGAGTCATCCTGGAGAGGGTTAAACTGGGCAGATCCTTGGAGGCAAGGATACTGAGGTTACGTCTGACATACTTTGGTCATGTTGTAAGGAGAAACCCGGACCTTGGAGAAGGACATCATGCTTGGGAGAGTGAAGGGCAGGGGCAGGAGGGGCCTTCTAGGAGGTGGATTGTTTCAGTGACTGGGGCAATCGGGATGGATGTGTTGGAGACGGTGCGATTGACATAGGACAGAGCAGAGTTTAGGGCTGTTGTACATAGAGTCGTTATGAGTAGCAAGCGACTTGACAGCACATACCAACAACAACAAATGTCTTTACATAGTAAAACATAGGTAACCATCTTTCTGGTATTCTCTGTTTTCAGCCAAGATCCATCTGATGTCAGCAATGATATCCCTTATTCTGCAACCTCTTTTCAATCTAGCTTGAATTCTGGCAAGTTCCCTGTCAATACACTGCCCCTACAGTTTTAAGTATGTTTTTGAGTGGGTTGTTTGTTTGTTTGTTTATTTGTCTGTTTATTTGGGGTTTTTTTTCAGCAAAAGTTTTCTATGTGTGATAATAGTGATATTATTCAGTAATTTCCACTTTATATTGTAAATGCTTTTATGAATGGTGTATATTTGAATTTATTCAAGGACATTTATAGAGAAGAAGGAGTAAAGACAACATGATGTGCAGAGATCTAGAATTGGGAAAAAAAAGAATTCACTTGAAATTTCTCAAGCTAAAAGAACAGAGAAACAAATTTAATTTCAAGTTGCAATACTAAGAGATGCTATGCAAAAAATCTTGAATGATCCAGGAAAATAAAAAAGAGATGAGTGAATACACAGAATCACTGTACCAAAAAGATTTGGCTAATACTTAAGTATTTTGAGAAGTACCATATGATCAAGAGCCAATGGTAATGAAGGAAGATATTCACACTGTACTAAAAGCATGGCAAAAATAAGTCTCCAGGAATCAATGGGATACTAATAGACTTGTTTCAAATAAAAGATGTAACCATGGACATGATTACTACTCTATGCCAGGAAATTTGGACAAGAGCTGTCTGGCTGGCTGACTAGAAGAGATCCATATTTGTTTCTATTCCCAAGAAAAGTGATTCAACAAAATGTGGGGGGAAATGAACAATATTACTAATCACATGCAAGCAAAATGCTGTTGATACTCATTTAAAAATTATTAGATAAGCATGTAGACCAAGAATTGACAGAAGTTCAAGAAGGATTTAGAAGAGGCCGTGACAACAGGGACATCATTGCTGATGTGAGATGGATCCGGCTGAAAGCAAAGAAGATCAGAAGAATGCCTATTTGTGCTTTATTGACTATGCAGAGACATTTAACAGTGTAAATAACAACAAATTATGGCAAATATTGAGAAGAATGGAAGTCCCAAAACACTTAATTTTTCCCATGAAAAGCCTATACCAAGAAGCTGTTGTTCAACAGAACAAGAGAGCACTGCATGGTTTAAAATTAAAAAACGTGTGTGTCAGGGTTGTACCTTCCCCAGTACTGAGCAAATTACTTTGAGAAGATATACTCTATGAAACAAAACATGGCATCAGGATTGCAGGAAGACTCATAAAAAATCTTTATTAATCAGTTAGCATGATATTGCTTGCTGAAAGTAAGGAGGACTTGAAACACTTGCTGCAGAAGATCAAAGACTACAGTCATCAATATGAAGTTCAACTCAATATCAAGGAAACAAAATCCTCATCACAGACCTATGGGCAACATCATGAGTAATAGGTAAAATACTGAAACTGTTAACAACTTCATCTTACTTGGATTCACTATCAATATAATTGGTACCAGCAGTGAGGAAATCAGGACATGTATTGCACTGGGAAAGTCTACATTCAGTGATTTCTCCAATTTATTGTAAAGCAATGAGCTAATTTGAGTACTAAGGTATGCCTTCTTCATGCCATGATCTTTTAATCACTCGCTATGCTGCTGATAGGTGGACCGTGAATAAGGACAACAAAAGTCATCCTTGTACTGTTGTGTTGGAAAAGAGGACTGAATATTCCATGTATTGCCAAAAAGACAAACAAATATGTCCCACAGAAGATGCACCCACAGCATAACTTGGAAGTAAAGATTATAAAACTTCATCTCACATACTGCGAGTATGTTGCTAGGAAAGGGTATTCCTTGGACAGAGACATCATGTTTGGGAAGGTACAGGGGCAGCAAATGAGAGGAAACCCTCAACCTGGAAGATTGAACCAGCAACTGCAGAAAGAGGCTCAAATGTGTCCGAGATCCTGAAGATAGCACAGAATAGCACAGGTTTCAGATTTGTTTACAGGGTCACTATGAGTCACATTTGACTCAATGACACTTTAAAAAAATAAGCTTCAAGGAAATTGACCCAGTAGCTGTATCACAAATTTCTTGGTATAAATAAATAAGCACATGCAAAAGTGTATCTGTGGAAACATATAAATTGTTATTCTGGCTTTTTGAAATAATCTTGTTTTTCACCAAGTCCTTCAATGTAGCTGGGACTACACCGATCCTATATAAATGGATTGACACAGTGACTGTGGCAATAGGGACAAATGTGTCAGAGATGGTGTGACTGAGTCAGAACAGATAAGGGTATAGAGCTCTTTTTCCTGGGGTTGCTATGAGTCATAGTTGATTCAACTGTGCATCACAGTAACAACAACATACACTTCATTGAAATATATTTCTTTGTCATATCAAGCACCCTTTGATCCTTTCTTTTACTGTAAATATTCTCTTTCAGAGCAACTAACAGTTTCTTCTGACATCTATTTTTATCTTTAACGTCATCATTTCTTTGATCTTTAGTGTACTTCTGAAATGGTGTCTATAACAAAATTCATAAGGTCTTTGAATATTAGTGTTAAAGGGTAAATATCTATTCTTGAGACGGACACTAAATTCAGCTAACATATATCCAAGGTAATACTTTGACTTGTTTGGGTTTGTTTTCATTTTCTTTAACTTTAATTTGAACTTAAAAATGAGTAGTTGATAGTATGCTCTACAAATGACCTCTGATTTTGTTTTTACTGTCAATACTGAATTTAGTGTTAGAGAAGAGTACTGAATACACAGTGGACTGCCAAAAGAACAAACATACTGCTTGAAGAAAGTGCAGTCAGACGGCTCCTTAGAGGCAAGAATGATAAGGCTTCTTCTCATAAGTTTGACAGCTTGTAAGGAAAGGCTATTCATTGGAAAGAAACATTATGTTTGGAAAGGTAGAGGGTCAGTGTAAAAGAGGAAAATCCTCAACAAATGGATTAACACAGTGACTGCAGCAATGGGCTTAGATATGTCAGAGAATTTGAGTATGGCACAGGATAGGGCAAGATTCAGATTAGTTATTCATAGGGTTGCTATGAGTTGTACTCTACTTAGAGGCACCTAACAACAACAACAATGGAGTTTCTGCCTTGCTTCTTCTTTCCACAGCAGTAGTCAATTTGATTCTTACATTTTCCTTCTGGCAAGCTCCACATGTATAGATGCCACATGAATTGTTTGTTGATCATACACAATTCTATCATTCAGTCTTCTGAAGCATTTCAATCACTAAGGCCATATTCTCAAACTATAAATTCCTGTTTCCAACTTTTGCACTTTAATGACGAATAATTATTAGTGCAGCTTGATTGTATGTGTTTTCGATATTAGACTGTAGAAGTAGGATGCAATATTTTATTTCTTAATCTTTGGCTTTAGTGGTTGGTGCAAAACTTTTAGTAATGGCCTTATTAACTCATCTTCCCATAGACTCATAGATATTTTCCTATTACAGCTAATAAGCAGCAAACATTCAGTCTGAAGTCTTTGTCTAACGTCTATTTTCCTCAAAACAAAAATTGACCATAAAATCGCCATGCCTTGCTGCTCAAATATACATATCTTTTCTAATCCTTTTTTTTTTACAAATGCTGGCTTCCTGAAAATGTTACTTTTAGGTACATTTCATATAAAACACAAAATTAGTAAATAATCTTTCTCAATAAATTTTGGGGAGGTTTATCTCAGCATCTTAGTCTTTTCTTTATATGTTTATCATTTGTATAGTAAAAATACTTAAATACTTAAATTCACTTTACAAACTATTTCCCTAGTGTTTTTAGATTTGTACTTTTTATTTCTTCCTCTGAGGAAGAAATTAATAAGACTGACTGTACACATCATCAATAGAGATAAGATTATCAAGGACTCTCATCAAAGCAACGTTAGGCACAAACTATTTACTAAAATTTAAAGTAGAAGTAGTGGATGTCTTTGTCAGAAGAGGTGTTCTTTGAGGCTCACAGGAATATGCTCTAGTGTAAAACAAATTCTTGGTATTTTAGATAATATTTTGATTAACAAAATTAATTTTTTACCTACAATTATGCTTTATGATACTGTATAATAACCCTGTATTTTTATTTGCTTAAATCAATCTAAAGATTGGAAGAGGGTTTATGGTTCTCTTCCATGTTAGTAAATTGTTTTCATTTGGTGATGATTTTGTTGATACATATCGAAGTAAATATTTCTGCCCATATCTACATTCAGCAGAATGTAGAGTATTGATTTTGCATTTTTTAGAATATTTTAAATTACATATTCCAACTAAACAAATTATTCTAAAATTCTGAATGTGAAAAACTACATTCTTTGTATTTCCATTTAAAAAAGAACACTTTGAGAAAGGGCAGAGTTTTTAAACCAATGACCTTTATCATAATGTGCCTTATACTGAATTGCAAATAGAACATGCTGGCTGAAAAGCAGAGAATGACTGTCATTGAAATACAGGACTCGTCATCTACAATGACAACTTAGTAATGAAAATGCATTCTTACAGCTTTGTCAATTGATAGGCTGTCATCGTATATAAAAACACCAGACAAGTCATTGATGAATTAGTTTGTTTTTAACATTGTCCAAAGCAACTAAATATAAGAAAAAAACAACACCCAAAGATTTATTACAAATAAGTTAAATGTGCCATTCCTTGACTTTATCATCATTTGAACAAAATAGAAGTAATTTGCTGACCTGGTATACTTTGTGATGAAATAGATTACTTTTATACAGCATTTATCACCATGGTCTTATAATTCTCACCAAGTGATTAGGTTAAACTATGCAAATACGATGTTTGTGGATTTATCCAGGTGAATAAAACAAATTGTTGATGTGCAAATAAGGTACATGGAATCTATTTATGTATAAAATCCACAGCCATTGAGTCAATTCTAGGTCATAGCACCCGCCATTGGGTTTCTGAGGTAAATCATTATGGGAGAAGACTGTCCATAGTTCTCCAGCAGAGAAGCTGCAATATTGGAACTTCTGATCTTTAGGTGGTTGTTGTTGTTGTGTACTGGTGAGTCTGAACCAACTCAAAGCTACCCTCTAGCATGTTTTCAGAAGCAGTAAATCACATGGTGGGAGATTGGCCATCCTTATCCTGAGGAGCTGCTGGTGGATCCACATGTCATTGTGCAAAATATAATGTAATACACCATAAAGAAACTAAATCATTCCTAATGAAGAATTTGTCAGTTCTGTTATCCTAGTAGATTTTACACGGAGCCAATCCAAGAACAGAAGTAGAGGACTCGCTACCACCAAGAAAGAATTGGCTGTACAGAGTACATCTCTAGGCCTAATGATCCTGTACTAGGACATTCTCAGACCCAGGAAACAGAGAGCACCAACATCAAACATAAGATAGTAAGAAATAGCAGCAGAGGCAACAGAACCAGGAGCTCTCATCCCGGGTTCCCTCTTATCCAGGCTTTCCTCTTGCCTTGGCTTCTTTAACATCTTCAACACCCCTGACACCAGCAATAAAGAAATGAAAAGATGTGTTGCAATGGGAAAGTCCATTATTAGGGACATTCCCAAAGTACTGAAGGGTGATTTTGCTGATTTAAAGGCTAAGTTATGCCTAATTGAGATCAATCACTTGCAATGCATCTGAAAGCTGAACAATGAATAAAGATGGCAGAAGAAAATGGATTCCCTTGGTTTGTGGCATTAAAAATATTTCTGAGTATACCACAGATTTTCAAAAGAGCAAACAGATATGCCTTGAATAAAGTGCAGCCAGGGTGCCCTTTGGAGGCCAGGATAGCAAAGCTTCCTCTCACATACTTTGGGCATGTTATTGTTGTCTTTATGTGCCATCAAGTTAGCTCTGATTCATAGAGACCCTATGCAAAAAAGCTCTGAATCCTTCTCTGTCCGGAGCAAATTTTATCATCACTGATACACTTACCTCTTCTAAACCCAGTCTGCATATCTGGCACTTCTCTGTTGATGTACTGTTCCAATAATTTTTGGGTAATTTTCAGCTGGGTCTGGCTTGCATGTGATGTTAATGATATTTGATTTGATAATGTCCACAATCTATCTGGCCACATTTTTTTTCATTAGAATAGATATAGATCTCTTTCAGTCAGTTGGCCTGATGATTTTCCTTCAGGTTTCTTCCATAACTTTGTGAGCGTGTTCAAGATACCATCTGTTTGTAGAAATATGTCAAATATGCTATCAATTCCTGATGCCTTGTTTTTGGCCAATTTCTTCAGAGCAACTTGAACTTCCTCCTTCATCACCATAGATTCTTAATTACATGGTATTTCATGAAATAATTCCGTGTCAGTTAATTCTTTCAGGTACAGTAACTCTGTGTACTCCTTCCATCTTCTTTTGATGCTTCCTAGTTTATTCAGCATTCTGAAAAACAAAACACAAAAACTTAAGTTTCATGCTCAAGACTCGAATTTGTTCTTTAGTTTCTTCCATTTCTTCAGTTTAAGAACTGCTGAGCAAGTTTGTCCCATTTGATTTTCTGACTCCAGCTCTTTGCACTTTTCATTATAATACTTGGCTTTGTCTTCCTGCATTGTCCTTTTAAATCATCTGTTTAGCTCCTGCATGTTTTGATCTCTTTCCCTTGCATTTGGCTTCTCAGCACTCTAATGCAAAATTTGGAGTTTCTTCTGACATCCATTTTGGTCTTTTCTTCTTCTTTCTCTGTTTTCGTAGTCTTTTGTGTTCTTCATGGATGGTATTTTTATATCCTCCCACAGGTCACCTCATCTTCACTCATCAGTATTCAAGGCCTCATACCTATTTCTGAGACCCTCTTTAATTTCAGGAGGGATAGATTCAAGGTCAAACTTTAGTTCTTGTGGATTTTTTTCCTTTTTTTTTTCTTTTTTAGCCTCAGTTTGAACTTGTATATGAGTCGTCAATGATGTGATCCACGATTAGCACCTGGCCTTGCTTCACAGCTGATGTTGAAGTTCTCCAATGATCTTCCCTACATATGTAATCAGTCTGATTCCTGTGCAGGCCATCAGGTGAAATCTATGTGTATAGTCACCATTTGTGTTTCTTCTAAAAGGTAATAGCAACATATAAATCACTGATTGTGTAAAATTTTATCATTCTGGCTCCAGTCTCATTTCTGTTACTAAGTCCATATTTTCAGACTAGCAATCCTTATTCCCTTTTGCATTCCAGTCACCCAGACAATCATATGACCTACTATGCTGGAAATTAAAAGGTAGCCCAAAAAGTGTGGTTTTTGGAGTTTAAAAGACCATTTCTAGATCCATAGTGAAACTTAATGTTGTGAGTGACAGGATAATATCCATATGCATACAAGAAAGACCTGTTAATATCACTATCACTCAAATTTATGTACAAACAACCAGAACCAAAGAGAAAAAAGAGATGCTATCTACCAACTGTTGCAAATAGAACTCAAACTTGCAACCAAGATACATTAGTAATAATTGGTGACTGTAATGCAAAGTTTGGGAACAAGGAAGAAGGATTGGTAGTCAGGAAACATGGATGAAAGAAGAATTGATGCCTTTGAGTGGTGGTGCTGAAGGAGTGTATTGTACATAGACCACCAGGAAAACAAGTAGATCTGTCTCACAGAGGGTGAAACTGAGTTTCTCCTTGGAGGCAAGTATTGTGAAGGTCTGGTTCTAATTTTGCAGGCTTGAGCTCCAAAGGAAAGATGCTACACATAATATGTCATTGATAACAACATATTAAATATTATGATGTTTTCAAGTACAACTCAGAGACCCTATGAATAGGTCCTGTCCTACCCTGTGTTATACACATAACCTGTGACATACTTGAGCCCATTGCTGCAGTCACTATGTCATTCCACCTAGTTGAAATTCTTCATGTCTTTCTCTGACCCTCCACCTTTCCAAGTATTATACCACTTTTGAAGGAATAGCTTCTTCTAACAACATGCCCAGATTATTTGCCACAAACCTTTGTCATCTTTGCCTCCCAGAAGAACTCTGACACTTTATCTAAGACATATATTTTTATTCTTTTGGTAGTCCATGGAATATTCAGTACTCTTCTCCAACTCCACATGCTCACACACACACATATATCCCCCTCATGGAATCTTGTCTGTCCTTTTGCCACACTGTGAAGGCTTATATGTTACAGTGATGATAGAAGCTATGCTACCAGTATTTCAAATACCAGCAGGGTTACCCCTGGTGGAAAGGTTTCAATGGAGGTCCCAGACTGAGAGTATGAAGCAGCACTGGCCACCTACTTCTAAAATAATAAACCTTCAAAATCTTTGTGGATAATAGAAAAATATTTTTGGCTATAGTGCCAAGAATTAAGCCCCTGTGGATTGAAGGTCCTCAAAACACAACTGGGGAAGAGCTACCTCCTCAAAGCAAAGTCTACCATAATGAAGCAGACAGATAAAGCTTAAACCCATTAAAAAAGACCTTCATTTGCTGAAATTGTTGTTGGGTGCTATCAAGTTGAGTATGACTCACAGCAAACCTATTAACATCAGATCGGAATCCTGTCCTCTTCTGTGCCATCCTCGTTATCTCTGACACATTTGTGCCCATTGCTGCAGTCACTGTGTCAATCCATCTTCTTGGGGATTCTTCCTCTCTTTTGTTGACCATCCACTTTCCAAGCTGAATTTCCCTTTCAACATGCTGTTGTTTTGTGTTTTTTTTTTATCTGATATGACAAGACTCAAAATAAGAAGAGCTAGCTACAAACATCCAATAATAATGGCAGTATAGTATGTGAGAAGTATGGACCAAGAAAAATTAGATAGTGTAAAAATTGAAATGGAACACATAAAGATTGACATCCTAGGCATTATTAGCCAAGTTGGGCTGATATTGACAATTTTGAATCAGTCACATAAGCTATTCTGTTGGAAATGACAAAGTGAAGACAAATGGTGTTGAATTAATGACGAAAAAGAACATTCCTAGATCAATCCTATAATATAGTGTGAATAATAGGATGCTAGTCACATACATACAAGAAAACTCTGTTAAGCAACCAATATTTAAATATACGTGCTGATTCTAAACATAAAAAAGGAAGAATTTAAGGATTTCTACCAACTTTTTCAGCCTGAAATTGACAGAACATGCAACCAAAATACATTAATAATAATTTGTGACTGGAGAAACAAAATTTTGAAACAAAGAAAAAGGGCTTGTAGGTGGAAAATATCCCTTCATGACATTGAGAACTGAGATAAAACAACAAAAGAATAGAATTTATACAATTTAAACCTTACAATTTTTTTAACATGAATTGTAATTACATACACAGAGTTCACCAGATAAACTCTACAGGAAAAATAATTGACTCTGTCTGTGGAAAGAGGCATTGAGGAAGTTCAATATCAGCAACCAAATCAGGCCCGGGGCCTGGAAAAGACCATCAGCTACTTGCATGCAAGCTCAAGTTGAAGCTGAAGAAAATGAAAACAGGATTATGAGAAAGAAAATATGACCTAAAGTATATCCTAACTGAATTTAAAAATCATATTAAGGATATGTTTGATGTCTTAAACATCAATAACCAAAGGCTGGACAAGTTGTATATTGGCGTCAGTGACATCATTCATGAAGAGGCAAAAGGGTATTACAAAGACAGGGGAGAAAGAAAGAACCAAAACTGATGTCAGAAGAGACATTACAACTTGCACTGGCATGGAAAGAGGCCCAAAAAGTGGAAGGAAATCTGAGTTAAGAGAGTGAAAATATTTCTAATCCAGCTTGAGAAGACAAATTGTTATGGTGCCAGGGGCTATACTGTAAGGAGAAACCAAAAAGAAAGAAAACACTCAGTATTTCTCAATCTCAAAGGACTTCATGGTGTAAGGGATATCATTACTGATGTAAAAATGTACTTTGGATGAAAGTAGAGAATACCTGAAAAAATACTTATTTGTGATTTATTGATTATGTAAAGGCTGTTGACTATGTGATTTATTAAACACACACACACACACACACATACACACGCACGCGCTCACGCGCGCACACAAACAGCTAATATTGAGAAGAATGGCAATGCCAGAATCATTGTGCTTAGGTGAAATCTATACCTAGACAAGGGGACAATTCTTCTGAACAGAAAAAAGGAACACAGCATGGTTTAAAATAAGGAAATGGGTGTATTAGAGTTGTATCCCTTCTCCATACCTATTTCATCTGTATGCTGAGAAAATAATTCAAGACACTGGACTATATGAAGAAAGTGACATCAAGATTGGAGAAAATTTCATCAATAATCTGTGTTATATGGATGGCATATTATTACCTGTAGAAAACTGAAACGACTTTAGACACTTGATGCAGAAGATCAAAGATTGCATCTTTGATTATGAGTTACATCTCAACATCAAGAAAACAAAAGTCATCACCACTGAAACAATAGCTAACAGCAAGATGCTACTCTTGTTGTGTACTGTCAAGTCAGAACTGATTCATAGCTAACCCTCCAGTGGGTCTTCAGAGACACTTAAAAACAACAACAACAACAACAACATCTCTGGTGCCACAAGCACTTTTAAACCCAGCTTTAAACTTCTAGCAGTTCCCTGTCTATATTGTGCTACTAATTTTTTTGATGCTTTTTAGCAATATTTTGCCTACATGTGATATTAAAGGTATTGTTCAATAATTTCCACATTCTGTTGGATTATATTTCTTGGGAATAAAAGTAAGTATGGATCTATTTCAATCCGTTAACCAAGTAGCTCTACTCTTAAATTTTCTGCCATAGATTTGGTGAGCCCGTGTGTGGCTGCGTTTGCTTGTTAAAAAATGTCAATGATATTCCATTGATCAATGGAGTCTTACTTTTTTACCAGTACTTCAATGTGCAGCTTCAATTTCTTCCTTAATTACCATTGGGTCTTGTGAATATAGTAGTTCTTGACATTTTTCAGTGTCAACCAATTCTTTTTGATGTGATGACTTTGTTCAATCCTTCTTCCTTCTTTTGATGCTTTCTAGATCATTCAAGATATTGCCTATAGCATTTATCAGTTTTACAACTCAAGGCTTGAATTTTTTAGTTTTTTCAACTTTAGAAATGCCAAGGAAACTTTTACCTTTTTATTCTCTACCACCACCAGTTCTCTGCACATACCATTATAATATCTTGCTTTTTCTTCTAGATTCTCTTTAGTATCTTCTGAATATATTTTAAATTTGGCATTTTCCCCTTGGTGTTTACTTCTTAATGCTCCAGTGCAATTTACAGATTCTTTTATGACATCCACCTTGGTCTTTTTCTTCCCCTGTCTTTGTAAGCACTATTTTCTCTCTCAACAACCATGAACCTAGTAGCTAGGAGATTTAGAGATGTATTACATTGTGCAAGTTGGCTTTCATGTGCTGTTTCAAATTACTGAGGAACAATAATGTCAATAAGGCCATGGCCTGTTTAATCACTTGCTATGCATCTAATAGATGGAAAAATGAATAAAGATAAATACATCTTTGAGTTGTGGTGTTGGACAAGAAAAGATAAATACATCTTTGAGTTGTGGTGTTGGACAAGAGCAGTGATTATTCTATGGATTGCTAAAAGAACAATCATATATATGTTGTGAAAAGTGCAGCTTAAGTACTCTTTGGAGGCATAATGGGAATCCCAGAACATTTGTTCGTGCTAATGCAAAACCTATACTTGGACCAGGAGGCAGTTGTCAGAAAAAAGCAAGGAAACACTGCATGGTTCAAAATTGGGAAGGGCGTACTCCAGGGATGCATCCTATCTCCATACCCTTTCAACCTATATGCAGAACAGATTATGCGGGAGGCTGGGCTCTTTGAGGAGAAATGTGGGGTCAAGATTGGTGGACGATTTATCAACAATCTGCATTATGCGGATGACACAACTCTGCTTGCTGAAACTGAAGAGGACCTGAAGTGCCTGCTGCAGAGGGTCAAGGTCTGCAGCCTCCAATATGGATTGAGGCTCAATGTCAAGAAGACAAAGATTCTCACCACTGGCCCAATTGGCAGCATCAGAATGAATGGTGAAGAGATTGAGATTGTATACAGCTTTAGTTTGCTTGGCTCCACAGTCAACAGTCTTGGCACCAATAGACAGGAAATTAAAAGGTGCATTGCTATGGGAAAGGCTGCTGTTAGGAACCTCTCTAAAGTACTGAAAAGCAATGGTGTCTCTCTGGAGACTAAGGTGCGTTTGACACAGGCCATGGTCTTCGCAATCACCTGTTATACATCAGAGAGTTGGACAATGACCAAGGAGGATAGAAGGAGAATTGATGCCTTTGAGCTGTGGTGCTGGAGAAGAGTATTGAGAGTACCATGGACTGCTAGGAAAACAAACAGATTTGTCCTGGAAAGGGTTAAACAGGGTGGCTCCTTGGAGGCAAGGATTCTGAGGCTCCATCTAGCATACTTTGGACATGAGAGGAGAGACTGGTCCTTGGAGAAGGACATCATGCTTGGGAGCGTGGAGGGACGGCGCAGGAGGGGAAGGCCCTATATGAGGTGAATTGATTCAGTGACTGGGATAATCAGGATGGGAGTGTCAGAGACAGTGTGATTGGCACAGGACGGAGACGAGTTTAGGGCTGTTGTACGTAGGGTCGCTATGAGTCGCAAGCGACTCGACGGCACATAACAACGACAACAAATAAATTTAATTGTCTAATATAGTTCTCTATTAGTATTATCTCATATTTTAATTAGTTCTCATTAATATCCTAGCATATTTTACAACTATTCATGAAATCTATAAACTAGTTTATTTCTGTAGCAATTGTTACCAATTTAAAGCTGTAAGTCCATTATCATTTCAGAAAGCTGTAAAGCAAAATACTCTATTTTTAGAAATCTTTCTCATCAAAAATAGAATGTGCATCAAATTTTGCCTGTTTTTAAGCATACAGAAGCAAATCAAAATACACACTGTTTTTTTTAATATATATATATATTTTTAATGGATTTGATCCAAGTTGAAATTATTAACTGTACCATATATTGAAATCTGATATTTGTTTTTCTTTCTTTTCAACTTCTGAGAAAAAACTATAATTTTTCTCTAATCTTGAATAAATTTTCTGCATTCTAGAATTGTATTTTTTACAACAGAATGACTTTATCTAAATACTGGGTTTAAAAAAATAATTCTAACATAAAAACAAAGATAGATCAATATCTTATTATTTGTCTAAAAGATAATTTAAAAACACAAAGTTTCTTCTAGATGAAAAAAATACGTGAACATCTTATGAAATTATCTATTACAAGTGATAACTAATATAACTTTAATCATAAATATTTTGTTTTTTGGTGAAGTCACTCTTTCTCGTGTCACATTAATGTGGTTATGTTTGTAGGATAGGATTTTTGCTTTGCTCATCATTTTGTTTAGTTGTTTTCAGGTTCTGTTTAAAATTCTTGTTTTGGCACTACATAAATTCAACTTAATATGCTTATAGATTTATTCACTTATGAGTACAAAAAAAAATTATGCTTTCCAGCCAGTTGAGTGTCTGTTTACTTAGGTTCTCATCCAAATAAAACAGATTAGCCCAACCACATTATAGATGTAAATAGAACTTAATGGGTAAGCTTGTTATTGTTGTGTACCTTGAGTTGGAACCAACTCATAGCTGACCTTCTGGCAGGTTTTCATAGCCAGTTCATCTCACAGGAGGCGATTGCCCAATCTTCTCTTGTGGAGCAGCTGGTGGATAAAAGCCATGTGCCTTCAGGACTGCAGCACAGATTCTTGGCTACCAGAGTTCCTCACGGGGAAGAAATTATTTTAGTTAAAGCAAAATAATAGATTTATATTGAATGCTAACGGATTCCCAAATACTTTGCTTATACTTCCCTGTGAATTATCCATAAATGTTCCATGGTTTGGTGATTTTGCTAACTTTCTGCTTCTTCTAGATACAAACTATTTGAAAGCAGAAAAGCAACCAAGACCACTAATTAAGATGACAGTATTTGTATTTCCATCATCTATATGTCTCTTTGTGATATTATGGTTGCTTACACATTGCTATAGACCTCGAAGCTATACCACAAATATTCTAAATATGAGAACGGTTGGTATACATGTTTTGATGAAGCTTCCAGATTCAGATAGACTAGGGAAAAAGTCCTGGTGATCTACTTAAAAAGGTAGGCCTATGAATAGAATCATTGAACCAAAAAGAATAGGCTGACACTATTTCAGAAATTACCATGTGATTAAGAGCCAGTGGTAATAAAGGAAGAAATTTAAGCTGCAATGAAATCATTGGCAAAACAAACCCCCAAGAATCAATGCTATATCAATTCCCATGTCTCAAATGATAGATGTAGCCCTCGAGATGCTCAGTAGTGTTCTACAGGAAATGTGGAGCTGCCTGGCTAACTGATTGGAAAAGATCCATATTTGTTCCCATTTCCAAGAAATGTGATCTAAAAGAATGTGGAAATTGTTGAACAATATTATCAGTATCACATGCAAGCAAAATACTGTGAAAGATAACTCAAAGACTGCTAGAGCAGTATATAGACAGAGAACTGTCAGATGTTCAAGCTGGATTTAGAAGAAGTTGTGGCACCAGGGACATCATTGATGTTGTCAGATAGATCTTGGCTGAAAGCAAAGTATACCAGAAGAATGTCTATTTGTGCCTTATTGACTGTATGTATCATACAAACTATGGCAAATATTGAAAAGAATACCAAATTGTGCCTATAAGAAACCTATACTTAGGCCAAGAAGCTATTGGTTTTTTTTCTATATTTTATTAATTTTCATAAACATTTACAGAGATTTTGGATTTCCATGCATTCATTGTTGCACTATTCTCTCTACCCTCCTCCCAGTTTGTTCTTGTCCAAATGCCACAGTGCTTGTCAAAGCCAGTTCTGATTAATCTTCTTTGTCA
>NW_006399771.1:8178540-8204784 GCF_000299155.1 Elephantulus edwardii
GTGGCATCATGTAATATTTATGCTGAGTGAAATATCCCAGTCACAAAAGGCCAAGAAGCTATTGTAATTCAAGAGAATACTACATAGTTTAAAATTTAAAAAAGAGAGGTATAAGGGTTGTATCCTTTCTCTAAACTTATTCTATCCATGCAAATTATTTGAGAAGCTGGGATTGATATAAAAAGAATGTGGCATCAGGATCAGAGGAAGACTAATCAAAACTTTGGTTTTGCATGTGACACAATTTTCCTTGTTTAAAGAGAGGAAGACTGAAACACTTGTTGCAGAAGGTCAAATACTGTAGCCTTCAATATGGATTGTATCTCAACATCAGGAAAACCAAATTCTCAACACTGAACATATTGGCAAAATCACGATAAGTGGAGAAAAGATTGAGAGTCTCAACACCTTTTTCTTACTTAGATTTACAATCAAAACATTTGATAACAGCAATAAGGAGATCAGGAAACACCTTGCAATGATAAAGTCTGCAGTCAACGTTCTCTCTAAATTATTGAGAATCAATGTCAATTTAAGGACTAAAGAGCACCTGGCTCAGGCCATGATCTTTTCAGTCACTTCCTGTGCATTTTAGAGATGAACAATGACTAAGTATGACAAAAGAATTGATTCCTTTGAGCTGCCATGTGAGAGAAGAACACTGAATACCCCATGAACTTCCAAAAGAACAAACATGTATCTTGGAGAAAGTACACCATATTTCTTCTTGGACACACAGATGATAAAGCTTTGTCAAATGTTGCTAGGAAAGGCTATTCCTTGGAGAGGGACATCAGGTTAGAAAGGTGGAGGGATGATGACGAAAAGGAAGACTCTCAACCAGATCAATTTAGAGTGACTGCAGCATGTGCTTGTGTGTTAGAGATTGTGAGGAGAACAAAGGATAGCACATGGTTCAGATCTGTTGTTCATAGATTGTCTATGAGTCATACTTGACTTGATGACACTTAACAGCAACAACAACATAGATAGAAAATATTATCTGACACTTCAGTATTCCTAGTTTGGATATGCCTTTAGATGCAATGAATCCATACAGAAGGTAATCACATCTGGTTAAGTGGAGAGGAAGACCCTCTATGAAATAGATTGTCAGATGACCACAATAATGAGCTTCAATGTATTGTTGGTCATGAAGAAGGAGAAAGGATGGGAAATGTTTTGCTTGTCAGACATGGGGCCCCATGAATTGGAGTTAAATTGACAGCAACAACAAAACTTGGGGTTCAGCCCTCAGTTTTAATACCCTTGATTCAAATGCTTTGTTCTTTCACAAACTTTGGGAGAGTAATTTCCAAAATATTGTTAAACTTTTCTTTCCTAAGTTGTACTCTGGGGACATCACCCTTCATAGTTAATTTTTTTGAGACAGGCTAAATATTGGCAGAGAACATCTCACTAAGTGGGAAAAGAAGGGATGAGTGTCTGCTGACTGCTATTATCGTAATGATGGTAGTGTGTCACACAGCACACATCAGATAAATGAATAAAGAAACATATGGGAAGAAATAGAAACAGATACTACATTCACAAAGGGGGAAAACCCACCCAAAACTTTGTGATATTTGAAAGAAAGTATTCTATGAAAAGATTTTCTTTAATCTTCAGTTTTTCAAAGGAAAGACTTAGACAGAGCTAGCCTTTTGAATCTGATGGAAAATACTCTTTCTATGACTTCATCAATTTTCCGATTAAAACCATTTCATCATATATTTTTTACTGAGCTCCTCTGTTCATGTTTACTAGTACTTCCTTCACATATTGGAACATTTGAGTCAACCCTCGACAAATTCTCCCCACAAAAAAATTATCAACATAAACAATAAAAGCACAATTTAGTGCCTGAGTTGGGTATGCAAAATATATCCACGTATCCCACATTAAAGTTTGAAAATGTTGATATTCTTTGATGGCAAGAAAGCCTTCTGTCACTCACCGACACCACATCTTGGATCTCATTTGCAGTGTGGAAAATAAGCTCCAATTGTGCCATATCCCAAATTTCCTATCCTTTGAGGGTCCTGGCAAAAGAGATTTTATCCTTCGCTGTTCATGTGATAATACTTCCATGATTTCATTGAAGTTACTTCATAAAATATAATGATAAACAGAAGGGTTACACTTTTTTTTTCTAGTGGGAACACTTTATAAAAAGATGTATAATTTCCCTTGTGGTTTGTATTACCATATGTCTTTTTCCTTTTACTTTAGTCTTTTCTTTATTTTCTTGAGATAATAAAGATTAGATTTATTCTTTATGGTTAAAGAGACCCCCAAAATGTATCACAGCTTTCATCAGCAGGTCACAACACATAGCTCATTTAATGTACCCACTATAAGAAAAGCTAAGAAAATAGCCTTGTTAACAGATCTTAAGAGCTGTCATGAACATTGAATCAGGGTGAGGGTTATACAATATTGGGGGGGTTGCCTTTAATATCTTTTTCAACTGTGATAGATTGAACTATTTATACAACATATGTAAATGCACACATACGACTGTACTTCCAAAAGCCACAAAATGCCAGATCAAAGCCACTTGAACCTGGCTATTAAAGTAAATGAAAGACACTGGCTTTTCTGGCGCTTCTCATCTCACTCAAACTTGAAAGAAATATGTCTGATACTGATTTTAAAACAAGGTATGGTAGTAGCATCTCCCACACATATACAATGAGAGATTATTGGTTTGGGTTGTCTTTTGTTTTTCTTATAACATCTGCCTGGGTTCACATTTATTTTAACCACATTTATCAAATTATCTGAAACTTTGAATTGTCACTAGTAAAGCCAAGAGACCTACAAACATCCATGTTCCACATAGCATGATAGTAAGGGTAGATGAAAGCAGTTTGCAATACCTTCTTTTTCACATGGTGAATTTCTATTTTGTTATGTCATATCTCTGACTCATTGGCAATCATAAGATTCTATTTCAGTCCTTTTTCTGACAAAATCATGTACATTGCTGTTCCTCTAATGTCAGATCCATGATTCTCCTGGACTCTGATATTCTTGCCATGGTCTTCTTTATTTCCCTCCTTGGCTTTGCTGCATTCTAGAGTCACACACCAAAGATAATTAACAACACCCACTTTGTGTCATTATCATATCTTGGGACTTATATTGACTTCAGTTAAATGGTACCTGACATATTCACTTAGAAGGATATTGGTTTTAGGTGCTGTCAAATTGAGTAAGAGTTATAATAAACCTGGGAATTCCAAAGCGCTTGATTGTGCCCATGCAAAACCTATACCTAGACCAAGAGGCTGTTATGCAAACAGAATAAAGGAACACTACATGTTTTAAAATTAGAAAAAGTGTGAGTCAGGGTTTTTATTCTTTCTCCATGCAAATTTGATCTATATAATTAATTATTTAAGCAAATTATTCAAAAAGCTGAACTTCACAAAGAACAATGTGACATCAAGATTGGAGGTAGACTCATTAATAATCTTCGTTATGCAAATAATACAATTTTGTTTGCTGAAAGTGAAAAAGACTTAAAGCACCTGCTGAAGAAGGTTAAATACTTGAACACAGGTTTCATCTCAATGTCAAGAAAACAAAAATCCTTTCCAATTAGCAACATCATGATTGGTAGAGAAAGAATTGAGACTGTAAATAGCTTCATCTTTCTTGGATCCACAATCAGGAAATTAGGAGACATATTGAACTGGAAAAGTCTATAGTGATGGATTCTCCACTTTTTGAGGAGGAAAAATATCGGTTTGAATACTGAGATGTATCTGATTCAGACCATGGCCTTTTCAGTCACTTTGTGATGCAACTGTGAGCTGGGCAATGAAATAAGAATGACAGAGGAAGATTTGATAGCTTTGGATTGTGGTATTAGAGAAAAGTGCTGAAGATACTTGGACTGCCAAAAGAACAAACAGATATATGTCTTGGACAAGGTGCAGCCAGAGTGCTCCTTGGAGGCAAAGATGATGAAGCTCCAGCTCACACACTGTGGGAATTGTTCAAGGATGTGTTAGTCCTTGGAGAGGGATAGCACATGGAGGCATGGTGGAAGACAGGAAGACCCTTGACTAGGTTAGTTTATGCTGTGACTGTGGCAAATGGTTTGAGTGTGTCAGAGCTTATGAGGATAGACAAGATAGAAAAGTGTTCAGTTTGGTTGCCACTACAACTTAGGGTCACTAGAAGTTGTACTCTACTTGACAGCACCTAACAACAACTACAACCACAACATGAGCAACAAATCAGAACTTTGACTATTCTTCAACATCATCACCATTTCCGTAGTTCTCAGTCACTGTGTCAGTCTATGTGATTGGGGTCTTCTTCTCGTATTTCTTTTGGGCAATCTCTTGAAAACCCACTGGAAGGATCAGCTCTGGGTCAGTTCCAACTCTATGGTACATAACAACAACATTTATATATATATATATCCCCCATATATGTTATATAATATATATGATAGATAGAAATACAGATCAAGCTAAGTAACTTTCTATGTTCTATAGTCATATTATGTTGTGCTACTAAACAGAAGGTCAGTGGTGTGGATCCACCAGCGACTCTTCAGAAGAAAGATTTACAGCCTTGGACACCAGATGGTTATATAGATCATAATATACTTGGTGGAAGTAAATTGAATTTTTTTCTTAGGGATGTATACGTTGTTGCTATAAACCATTAATTGAGAACCAACTCATAGCTAGCTGACCCTCCAGCAGATTTTCAGAGGCAGTAAATCTCATAGGAGAAGATTGCCCATTTTTCTCCCACAGAGCAGGTGATAAATTCAAATCCCATGCCTTTGAGTTGGCAGCAAAACTTAGAAGTAAGCCTCTAAAGCTATATATATGTGTATGTCTTTGAGAATACACATTTTAACAGAAGCCTTCATTTATTTGGCCTCCATTTAAATATTATTTTTATTATATTCTTATTTTTCTATATTATTCATTAATTTTAATTAATTTTATTAATTTATTACTTTCCTTAATCCCCTATTTGGATGGCAAATGATGGGTTTAAATCCCCATTTCATTTAAATATGAAATCTTAGTTAAAAATTTCCATCAGATTAGGTACCTGAGGATAGCATTCATTTAATAATAGAAAATGTAGTAAAAAATACAATAATACTTAAAGGTAATAATAATATAGATCCACGTATACTTCAGAGTAGGGAGTTCTGGTGGCATAATCTATAGAAATTAGCACTATAAAACTAAAAGCAGCTGTTTGAATTCACTAACAGCTCTGTAGGCAAAACTTGGGCAATCCTCTCCCATGTAGTTTATAGGCTCTGTAAATCACTAGAAAATCAACTTTTAGTTGATACTGACATGAAAGCAATGAGAGCTTTTGGGCAATATTAGACAGCACTCTGTTACTGCTCTTAATGTGCCATCGAGTTGGAATCAACCCATAGCTGACCTTCCAGGAAGATTTCAGAGGCAGTGAATTGAACAGGAGGAGATTGTCCATTCTTTCCCCAGGAAGCGGCTTGCGGATTTAAACCGAGTGCCTTTGGGATTGCAGTACAGCTTCTTACCACTGGGAAATCAGAGCTCCTTAAGTAGTATTCTATTGTTATGTGTACTGAGTACGATTCATAATGACCCTATGAACAAGAAAATCTGAACCCTGATAAATTCTGTGCTATTCTCAACATCTCTGATACATTTGAATCCAATGTTACTGTTACTCTCTTTTAACAATCATCCAACTTTCCAAGCATGCTATTCTTCTTCAAGGAACAGTCTCTCTTAACAACATACCCCAAGCATGTGAGACAAAAGCTTTACTATCTTTGCCTCCAAAGAGCACTCTGGCTGCACCCTCTTCAAGACATATTTGTTTGTTCTTTTGGTACTCCATGAGATATTCAGTACTCTTCTCCGAAACTGCAGTCCAAAGATATCAATTCTATTTTTGTCATCCTTATTCATTGTCCAGTTCTCAGATGCATTGCAAGTGATTAAAAAATCCCAAAATTTCTGTAGATGTTCATTGAAATTAAATTAATTACTTTAAAAAAAAACACAAACCATTAGCTGAATCAGGCATTCACTCCTTAGTCCTAAAACTAACATTATTGCCCTTCAATAACTTGGAGAGGTCCCTGATTTCAGACTTCACCGGTGCAATAAATCTACTGCTTTCCTCACAGCTGGTACCAAGTATTTGATTCTGGATCAAGAAAAATTAAATTATTGACAATCTCAATCTTTTATTCTTCCATCATTATGTTGCCTATAAGCCCAGGGACGAGAATTTTTTATTTTTTGACCTTGAGACCCAATTCATATTGAAGGCTATATTTGATCTTCTGCAACAAGTGCTTTAAGTCATCATAACTTTCTGCAAATAAGATTGTGTCATGTACATAATGAAGGTGATAGATTAGTCTTTCTCTGATCCTGGTGCCACATTCTTCTTCATAGAGTACAGTTTCCTCAATAATCTGCTCAGCATACAAATTGAATGGCTATGGAGAGGGGATACAATCATGGTACACATGTTTCTTAATTTTAAACCATGTAGTGTCCCCTTATCTGAGAGGCTGGGCTCTATGAGGAGAAGTGTGGCGTCAGGATTGGTGAAAGATCTATTAACAGTCTGCGTTATGCACATGACACAACCCTGCTTGCTGAAACTGAGAAAGACTTCATGGACTTGCTGGAGAGGGTCAAGAACTGCAGCCTTCAGCATGGACTGAGAGGCTCAATGTCAAAAAGAAGACAAAGATTCTCACCACTGGACCAATTGGCAGCATCAGGATGGATGGTGAAGAGATTGAGATTGTTCACAGCTTCAGTTTGCTCGGCTCCATGGTCAATACTCTTGGCACCAGCAGCCAGGACATCAAAAACCGTGTTGAGATGGGAAAGTTTGTTGTTAGGGGCCTCTCTAAAGGACTCAAGAGCAACGGTGTGTCTCTGGAGACTTAGGTGCGCCTGATACAGGCCATGGTGTTTGCAATCACTTGTTATGCATCAGAGAGTTGGACAATGACTAGGGATGATAGAAGGAGAATTGATGCCTTTGAGCTGTGGTGCTGGAGAAGAGTATTGAATGTACCCTGGACTGCCAAGAAAACAAACAGTTTCATCCTGGACAGGGCTAAACCGGGCTACTCCTTGGAGGCAAGGATTCTGGGGCTTTGTCTGACATTCTTTGGACAGGTTGTAAGGAGGGACAGGTCCTTGGAGAGGTATATCATGCTTGGCAGGGTGGAGAGACAGCGCAGGAGGGGAAGACCCTCTATGAGGTGGATTGATTCAGTGACTGGGGTAATCAGGACCAGTGTGTTAGGGGCAGTGTGACTGGCACAGGATAGAGCAGGGTTTAGGACTGTTGTACATAGGGTCGATATGAGTCGCAAACGACCCAACGGCACATAACAACAACAATAACAGTGTCCCCTTGCTTTGTTCTCTACAATTTTATATTTTTGTTTTTAAAATCTTACATACTGTGAATTTCCTTAGTAAATTAGTATTTTTTTCGATCTTTGCTATTTTCTCTTTTCATCTATACTGTATAAAAAATATTGAACATAAATGTCTTTATTATATAACTGAAAAATACTTGATTTTTTATGGAATTTCCTTCAAAAGTCTTAAACGGATAAAAAGTTCATCAATACATCATACATACTTATTTTATATATAATTAAATAAATATGAAATATTTCATTTCTTTTCTCTGTTTATCAATCAGAATCCTTACCCGAAAGATAAATGATACTCCAGCTAATTGACTAAATGAGTATTCCTTCAGTTAATACTTTGTCTATTATAATGCTAGGAATTTTTTCCTTCTTTTTTTATTGCTTTCCTTACAAAGTTCATATATATTGTGTTTTACTAATGCTAGACACCTTTAATAATACAATAGACATTGTCTATATGATAATTGTTTTTTCTCCAACGGCACATGATGCCAGAATGACAGTCTCCAATAAGTTCACTTTAACTTCCTATGTCTGACTTAACTAGAAGAATCAATTCAGGCTCTGACAAGCTCTACTTTTCTGGCTATTATTCATGAAGGAAAAACACTAACAGCACTCTGTGTTTTAGAAAATAGTCCCACAGTGAAAATTTAGGTATTTATGTTCCTTTTCTCTCCAATATCACAAACATAGAATATTAGGGGTGGAGGGACCTTTAACACTTGCATAATGGTTACAAACACAATCATGGATAGAATTTTCAGATACAAGATATATGATGACAGTTAAAGTATTGTCCTTGGTTATTTCCTATCACTTCAGTGTCCTAAATACCAGCAAAAACTCTGAAAGAAAAGTATCAGGATACAATGAATAGCATGATTCTATCTTGGCATGTGTAATTTTCCCATTAAAAAAAATCCAAAAAAAGAAAAGGTGATCTTGAAAGCAGATGCTGAGTTTTCACATGAAAAAAATATTCTCATAAAAAAGTACTTTAGATTCTACGAGGGATGTGTATATAGAGTGCAGTGTGTATATAACTTAAGACATCAAGATTCAAGTTCAAATAAAGACTCCATAAGAATGTTTGGTTTTGAATTGTGTCTTATAATATCACAAAGTATATAAATAATGATTGAAGTATGGTCAAATATAGTAGAGGAATCTCAGAGTCCATACATGATACAAAAATAATATAACACCAGGAAAGGAACAATAAAAAAAAAGAGCAAGACAGTAAGAATCAGTCACAGAAGTACAAGTGTGGTATAGAAGCCTGAATAGGTGATGTGAAGATGGGGTGCCTCCTAGAAACCAAGCTTTGTCATAAACAGTGTTGGAAGTGTTAGTAAACCTCCTTCTGCCTCAGTGTCTTAATAAGAAAATGATCAAATTGCTATGTCCTAATTGTAGTGGTAAAACCAGGCTTCCCCTTGGAGAAAAGATTGTGAGGCTCACTCTGACATACTTTGGGCATGTTGCAAGGAGGGACCAGTTCATGGAGGAAAAACATCATACTTGAAAGAATGGAGGGACAACTTGAAAAAGGAAAATTCTAGATGAGATGAAATGTCTCATTGAGGGGTTAGGTGTGTCACAGACAACAAAATGGCTCAAGATAGACCAGGGTTCAGAGGTGCTGTACATAGGATCTCTATGAGTCACAAACTACTTGGTGGCACATGACAACAACTAACAATAATACTTAAAAAAATATTAAATTGCACAACGAAACCACAAGTTATGTGTTTATGTGTCATCAAGTCAGAGCTGACTCACTGTTGACTCTCCGGCAGCCTTCAGAAGCAGTAAATTACCTGGAGGAAATTATCTGTCTTCCTTCTGTGAAGCAATTGACATATTTAAATAGTATGCTTTAAGACTGTCAGTGAAGCTCATTACTACTAGGCCACTAGAACACAGAGTGATTAGTTAACCAAAACAGTCCTCCTAGCACATATTGGAGGAAATGATAGATATCCCCTAGATAAACACTTAATTCTTTTTGAAGAGTTAATTTTATTCAAATATTGGGTAGTATGGACTGAGGAATATCTTTTTCTTTTTATAAAATACGTACACACACATGTTGTTGTTATGTTCTGTTGAGTCGCTTGTGACTCAGAGCGACCCTATGTACAACAGCGCTAAACCCTGCTCTATCCTGTGCCAATCGCACTGCCTCTGACACACCCATCGCTATTACCCCAGTCACTGATTCAATCCACCTCGTAGAGGGTCTTCCCCTCCTGCACTGTCCCTCCACCCTATCAAGCACGATGTCCCTGACTGAGGACCTGTCCCTCCTTACAACATGTACAAATTATATCAGACGAAGCCCGGAATCCTTGCCTCCAAGGAGCACCCTGGTTTAACCCTCTCTAGGTTGAATCTGTTTGTGTTCTTGGCAGTCCATGGTATATTCAATACTCTTCTCCAGAACTACAGCTCAAAGGCATTAATTCTCCTTCTATCCTCCCTAGTCATTGTCCAACTCTCCAATGCATAACAAGTGATAGCAAAGACCATAGCCTTATCAGATGCACCTTAGTCTCCAGGGAGACATCATTGCCCTCCAGTACCCTGGAGAGGTCCCTAACAGCAGACTTTCCCATGGCAATACGTTTTCTTGATTTCCTGGCTGCCGGTGCCAAGAGTGCTGACCATGGAGCCAAGCAAACTAAAGTTAACAATCTCTTCACCATCCATCCTGATGCTGCCAGTAGGTCCAGTGGTGAGAATCTTTGTCTTCTTGACATTGAGACTCAATCCATACTGAAGGCTGCAGTCCTTGACCCTCTGCAGCATGAACTTCAAGTCCTCCTCAGTTTCAGCAAGCAGAGTTGTGTCATCTGCATAACACAGATTGTTAATAGATCTTCCACCAATCCTGATGACACAATTCTCCTCATAGAGCCCAGCCTCTAGGATAATCTATTCTGCATACAGGTTGAAAAGGTATTGAAATAGGAAACATTCGTGGTGTACACCTTTCCCAATTTTGAACCATGCAGTGTTTCCTGCTCTGTTCTGTTGACTGCTTCTTGGTCCAAGTATAGGTTTCACATTAGCACCATCAAGTGTTCTGGGATTCCCATTCTTATCAGAGTCAGCCACAGTCAAACACCTTTGCATAATCAGTGAAACACAGATAGACACTCTTCTGGTATTCCCTGCTTTCAGCTAAGATCCATCTAACATTAGCTACAATATCCCTAGTACCACGACCCCTTCTAAACCCAGCCTGGACTTCTGGCAGTTCTCTGCTGATGTGCTCTTCCAGTCGTTTTTGGATAATCTTCAGTAGAATCTTGCTTGCACGTGAAATCAATGATATTATTCTATAGTTTCCACACTCTGTTGGGTCACCCTTCTTTGTACTGGGAACAAATGCAGCTCTCTTTCAGTCAGTGGGCCAAGTGGTTGTTTTCCAGATTTCTTGACACAACTTGGTGAGCACGTCCAGGGCAGCATCTCTTAGCTGAAATACCTCAATTGGTATACCATCTATTCCTGGGGCCTTGTTTTTTGCTATTTCCTTCAAAGCAGCTTGAACTTCTTTCATCACCATAGGTTTTTGCTCATATGTTATTTCATTAAATTCTTCTGTGTCTGCCAATTCCTTTCAATACAGTGACTCAGTACATTCTTTCCATCTTCTTTTAATACTTCCTGGATCATTTAATATTCTGCCTAAAGCATCCTTGATTATAGCAACTTGAGGTTTGAATTTGTTCTTCAGTTCCTTCAGCTTCAAAAAAATGCTGAATGAGCTCGCCCCTTTGGATTTTCCAACTCCAGCTCCTTGCACATTTCATTGTAACATTTTGCTTTGTCATCCTGTTTTGCCTTTTGGAATCTTCTGTTCAGCTCTTTAGTATCTTGAATTTTTCCTTGTGCTTTGGCTACTATGTGCTCCAGTGTAATCTTCAGAGTTTCTTCAGACATCCATTTTGGTCTTTTTTTTCCTCTCTTCTGTCTTTGTAATGACCATTTGCACTCTTCCTGGATGATACATTTGACATCCTCCCACAACTCTTTAGGTCTTCACTCACTGGTGTTCAAGGCCTCAAACCTGTTCCTGAGATGTATTCAGGTGGGATGAACTCAAAGTCATATTTTGGTTCCCGTGGGTTTGGTTGAATTTTCCTCAGCTTCAGCTTGAACTTGCATGTGAGTAATTGGTGGTCTGTTCCACAATCCGCTCCTGGTCTAGTTTTCACAGGTGATATTGAGATTTTCTGGCTTTTTTTTCTACAGATGTAATCAATCTGATTCCTCTGCATACCATCAGGTGAAATCCATGTGCATACACACATATAAATACTTTAATGAATATAAAGCAAAGTTTATGAGAGAGTTGTCTAATCCTCTTTTCTCCAAGGATTCCTTCGTCAATAAAAGCCGACAACAACAAAATAACACAAAACTAAGATGAGGAGAGATACAAATTCTTGTTGTTAATATGGTTGCTAGATGCTGTCAAGTTAACTACAACTCAGAACAAACCTATAACCAATACAAGTGACCCTTACCCTGCCCTGCACCATCTCCAGGATAGTTGCCACACACAGTCTTACTGTGGTAGTCAGTGTGAAATTCCATATCATTGAGTGAATTCGCCACTTTCACTGATCCTCTCTATTTTCCAACACAATGTCTCTAAGTATTGGTTCTTTATGAGATTATGATGAAAGTGAGTGAGGTGAATTTTTGCCATCATTGCCTCTAAGGAGTATTCTGGTTTCATTTTATTTAAGATAGACTTTCTGCAAGTTTTGGGGTGTGTGTGTGTGTGTGTGTATTTGGTTCTTTTATTGTATGTTTTTTTTTTCTTTTTTTCCTTTTGGTAGATACAATTCTCTTTGCCAACATCACTATCCAAGGATATCAGCTCTTTGGTCTTATGTATTCACTATCCAATTTTTTATGTATTGTTCTTGCTGTTGATTGCCTTCAAGTCAAGCATGACTCATAGTAACCCTATGAACAAAAGGCCTGGAGCCCCTCTACAACTAGCAACATATATCAAAGTTTATAAAGTTTCCAGAGGCATCTTACTTAGGAAGTGGATGCCACTCCAGCTTCCAAACCTGTCATAGTATGTTATTATTGTTATGTGCCATTGAGTTGCCTGTGATGTACCATGACCTTACATACACCAGCTCTGAACCCTTTCCTGTCCTGAGTCAGTCTCACTAATTCCACACACCAATCCCCATTGTTCCAGCTACTGTATCAATCCATCTCTTCTAGGGTCTTCCTCATATGTACAGTTGTCGTTGTTGTTAAGTGCCATCAAGTCATAGACAACTCATAGCAACACTATGAATGAAAGTCCTCAACACTTGCATGGCTTTCATACTTTATCCAGTTTCATAGGGTTTCCAGAAGCAAACTATTATGGAAGTTGATGCCACTCCTGCTTCCATATATGTATAGTAAGCAATTAAAAAGAACATGGCTTAGTCTTTAATCTGACATGGTTGCTGTATAACACTTTGCAGACGTCTTTGAGAAAAATAATCCCAATGCAATACATCTGTTTATTTCTTGACTACTGTTACCATGGAAGTTGATTATGGCTTCAAGTAAAGTGAAATTATTGACAACTTCAGACTTTTCTCCGTCTATCATGATCTTGTCTATTGGTCCAATGGTGAAGAATTTTGTTTTTTTAATGTTGAGAAGTAGTATTTATTGAAGGCTATATCTATGATATTCGGTAGCAGGTGTTTCTAGTCCTCTTCATTTCAGCAAGCAAGCTGGTGTGGTCTGCATAATGCTGGTTATTGATGAGTATTCCTTCAATCTTAACATCACATTCTTCACATAGCTCAACTTCCGGACTGTTTTCATCTGCACACAGGTTGAGTAGGTATAGAGAAACGATGCAACCTGATACACATCTTTCCTGACTTTTAAACCTCACTCTGCTTGATAATAAAAGCTTAGTCTAAAGACATTAGAAACTGATAGCCAGAGAAAATAAAATTTATTTCATAAATATTAGAGGAGTTCCGGTGACTTAATAGTAAGGAGTTGTTCAGCCAATGCAAAGAAAGGCATGCGATTCAAATCAGTCCACTAGCTGTTCCACAGGGAAAGATGGACAGTCTCTTCCCACCCAAATCACTGTCTTTGACAGCAGCATCAGCTATGTGTTAATCCAATCTCAGTGGTACAGAACATATTTTAATACATTTAATACTGTATCTGCATACCATGGAGTCGAGGACTCAGAAGCTCTGTCTCACAGAATTTGGGCCTGTTGCAAGGAAGGACCAGTTCTTGGAGGAAGATATCATGCTTGGAAGGGTAGAGGGGACTAGACCCTGGATGAGATGGATTGACGCAATAATTGGGGTGATGGGAGTAAGTGTGTTGGAGACAGTGAGATTAGCTCAGAATAGGACAGGCTTTAGAGCTTTTCTGTGTAAGGTTACTACAAGTCACACATGACTCTATGGCATATAACAACAACAACAATTATAATATCTGTATAAGAATTTTCCAACATATTTGAGTGATTTGGGTGTTTACATTGCTTTCCAAAGTCTCAGATTAATACAATCACCAGATAACTTTACCATACTGAGAAACACCAAAACAGTAAACCAATCAAACTCAATACAATCAAGCATAAGGGATGTTTTTTATTACTTGGAAATTTCAGTTAAACTCCACAACTAATTTCAATATTCACAAAATTATTTTACAGAATAGCAATTAACAGTTAAAATGTTTAATGTAGTATTTATTTAATCAATGTAAGTCTTCACATATCCCTCTATAAATTACTTCGTTTCTTCCTGTGTGTAGATGAAATTAGGTAATACAACTCTTCAATAGAAGCAACCCTAATATAAAAAGTATGTTTATACATGCTGGAGATGACCTCTGGTGGCCTAGTGGCAAGAAGCTGTGTTGCAATTCCAAAGGCACAAGGTTCGAGGCCACCAGATTCTCTGCACGAGAAGGATAGGAAATCTCCTCCCATGTGATTAACTGCCTCTGAAAATCCTCCAGAGGGTCAGCTGTGAGTCAGTTCCAACTCAATAGTACACAACAACATACATACTGGCAACATCAAGATTCTAGGATCATAATTCACTTATTCCATAGGAATGATTGTAATACACATCTCTCAGAAGTGTATTGTCTGTTTCAAATAGAATTTAAAATCATAGGCTGATAGTAAGCTACAATGGAATGGAGATGGATGATAAGATGATTTCAGAGAATAAAAAAAAGATGATTTCAGCGAGATAAGATATAGCACAGAGATGATAAAAAAGGAGGCAGAATTAGAATTAGAAGATAGCAAAACAAAAATACCAAGCAAAATATCTAATATACTCTAAGGAATAACTACGACAGCTAAAATAAGGGAAAATTCTTTCCATATGTAAAGTACTTAAGTTGGTTAGTTTCAAATTGTTCTCTAGACAGTATGTTTTCTTTAATTATTAAGAAAGACTCTTGATAAAGTAGAACAAATTCCAACATGAAAGATAGGCTCAACCATTAGAATAATAGGTCTCAACCCTGACTAAAAGTCAGGCCAAACTGAGGAATTTGCATGTGAGCATGTGCAGACACACATCTGTGTCATATTTCTGGATACTAGGTCTAAACATTTCTGGGATAATACATAGTTACCTACATTTAAAAATAATACTCAAATTATTGTGATGTAGATCTAAAATGAGAGTAACTAGAGCAGAGAAAATATCAGAAGACTTATGAGAGAAATAAATGCATCAGGGATTGATCTGTTTGCATCTGGAACATCAGAGGGAAAATGATAATCAGAAAGAGGGAGGAAGTGGAATATGTGGCTAATAGCCTCTAGGAACAACCCTTTCCTTTGCCACGATACAAAAGGAAATGGATGATGTCCAGTTATTATTACTGAACATTTTGATTAAAGATTCTATAGGAGAAGCATGACCAAAGGAGAAAAAAATTGAGAATAAAATTTAAAATTCTCATGAAATTAATTTTTTTTTGGAACCATAGAGCTGGAAAAACTGAAACCGATGCCCCAAGATAATCTTTACACCTGAAATTAAAGTTATTTTGTGAAGTCATCATAAAGCAAAATGCTATTTTATCTTGGCGCTTTGGTGACTTAGTGATAAGAAGTTGTGCTGTCAACCCAAAAGTACTTGGTTTGAAGCCATCATCTCCTTCTCTGGAGAAAAATAGGTGATCTCCTGCTGTTTACTGCCAATGAAAACTCACTGCTTGGTCAGCTATGAGTTGATTTTGGCTCAACCATATGCAGAGATAAATCTGACAAATTTATCTTAACTAGGAAAGAATGTTTTATTATTTTTTTCTGTGTATATTATCAACAACTACACTGGTTGTGGTTGTTGTGTGCCATCGAGTCAGAAACGACCCATTGCCAACCTTCCAGAGGGTTTTCAGAGGCAGTTAATTGCATAAGAGGAGATTGCCTAACCTTCTCCCACAGAGCAACTCATGGCCTCGAACCACATGCCTTCAGAATTGCAGCACAGCTTCCTGTTGCTAGACAGCAACTCCGATTTGAAATAAATTGTAATGGTAAAATGTAATGTAAATGAGATTTTGTCAGATTTAATTGCCATTTCCATTTTATAGATGGGAACACTGAGGCTAGAAAAAGACAAATACATAAGAGCAACTGAAACTTTAGAATATGTATGGGTTTATTCATGCAGTAGATAATGACAGAAGAAAGTAGAGGTCTAACTGTGTAAGTATTTAAGACTATAAGAAGTTGTGTTGGAGGACAGCTGTCTTGAGTAAGAAATATTATCTCCTTTATTCAGGCTCTTTAGAAAAAGGGCTCTCATTTTCTGAGTGAACACAATTTTAAGGTTTAAAGAAAGCTTTATGCTTTTTTTTTTTTTTTTTTTAGGAAAAAAACATACCTTCCTCTAAGGGGGCAAAAGAGTATCCCAAGGTGCAAAGATTAACAACACTAACTGCTCACTTCCCAACTGCTCTTGAGAGTTCTGTGCATGGCACAAACTGCACAAAAATCAAGAGGTACATTGGAAATACCCTCAACTATCAAAGCTCAAGAATAAATGGTTTAGAACATATAAATGAAGCAGCGTTAAAGGTAAATTGACTCACATAATGAGATAGAATTGGGTTAATCCCTAGCTCTGCAATTTACTGGGTTTGATGCTACTCAAATTACTCAAACGTCTGAATTTTACTTTCTTTTTGCATAAAATGATTATAACTGTAGAACTCAGTTTATAGGTCTTTTGAGCAAATGCACATAAAATCTTTAGGAAAGGGATTATCACGTTATAAGCACTCAATAAATATAAGCTATCATACTATTTTTCCATTAATTCAAATATTTTGTACAATGATTTTACATTCTGATTCTTAAAATCTTAGGGAAAAAATTCATTTGAGAAATCTTCTGAGCCCTGAAAATATAGTTTTAATACCAAGATAAAGATAAAATGTAGCATGCAATTCCTTCTATGTAATAATAACTGTTACTTATACCTTCTTAACTTTATGCCATCAAATAGACTCTGCACTGAGACAGACTCAGTGTCACTCTGAGTCAGAATAAAACTGCCCTGTAAGTTTTTCAAAACTGTGGTCTTTATGGAGGCTAGCTATCACCTTTTCCTCCAATGGATATGTTGGAGGTGGGATTCCAGGACAAACAGTCCAACTGTTAGTTTATAGTTAAATGTTAACAGCCATTGATAACAACTCACGCACAATGATGACTCTTCATTATATTTTTGTTGTTATTATTGTCACTTTTGGGTTGGAACAGCCTCATGCATTACATTTTTTTAAGCCTGTAAGTCATCCACATAAGGAAGAGGTTGCTCAGTTTTTCTCTCACAAACCACTGGTGGATTTGAACTGCAAGAGAATCACAGCCTTTGTGTCAGTAATGTAACTCCTTATAGACTATGCAAACAGAATATCCTTCCTCGTTAGATTGTTACTGTGTGCTGTTGAATTGGAGCTGATTTATAGCTCATTTTCCAAAAGGTTTTCAGAGGCTGCAAATTGCATATTATGAGGATATTGCCCATCTTTCTACTGCAGTGCACCTAGTAGATTTGAACCAACTGTCCTTGCATTGGCAGTGCAACTCCTTACCAAGCAGGCCTCAGAGCTGCCTTTCCCTCAAGCATAGACCTCAGAGACAGATTTTCAAAATTCTGGCTAGTAATGACAGAACAAACTCTCCTTGGTTAGCCTTATATTAGATCCTCTTCCCGGTCTCCCTACCAAAGCCTGATGCATATTTCACTGACACGTTCTTCAACTGTTTAAGTCCTTTGGTTTATTGTTGTTATGAACCTGCAAGTAGAACAGGCTGTTAGCTTACCTGCCAATAGGACTTTAGTCACAGTAAATTGCATTTGAGGACATTGTCCATCTTTCTCCCATCAA
The DNA here is from genome assembly GCF_000299155.1 of Elephantulus edwardii. NCBI lineage: Eukaryota > Metazoa > Chordata > Mammalia > Macroscelidea > Macroscelididae > Elephantulus > Elephantulus edwardii. The sequence goes on from NW_006399771.1 coordinate 8,196,440, forward strand.
GAGCTTAAATCGCATGCCTTGGAGTTATCAGTGCAACTCCATACCACTTCTATGTGTCTTTTAAAAATAGTGTATATTTGGTTTAAATTACAAAATGTGAAAATCTATTGTCTTTAGAAAGTGATTTTGTCTCATTCAACATTTTTTGTATTGCTATCATTAAGTTGATTCCAAATCAAGATGGTCTTCTGAGTAAGTGAAAGAAATGTTGCCAGGCATGTGCCATGTTATGATCATATCTTCTTCTGTGGCTACTGGGTGTCAACTAAAGTTTCTTTCACATTCACTGACTATAAAACAGGATGCACGTTTTTAGTGATGATTGGTGATATTATGTACCATCAACTCAGAACTGACCAACACCTGACCTTCCAGAAGCTTTTCAGAAGCAGTAAATCACACCAGAGAAGACCGTACACGTTACTGCAGGGAAGCAGCTGGTGGATTCGAACCACACTACGTCAAGGTGGAAGGACAGTTCGTTTCCATTAAGCCACCATAGCGATTGGTGTTTACTAATGACATGTTGAAAGTGAGTCATAGTCTCACTTTCACGGTTTCTAAGGAAAAAAGTTTTAGAAAGTTCTAAGGAACAGAATTGTTTGTATTTTGATTCTGCTGTCAGGTGCTGCCGAGTATGACCCACAGAAACCCTATGAACAACTGATCTGAACCAGGTCTTATTCTGTGCCATCCTCACACTTCTTGACACACTAGACTCCATTGCGGCACTCACTGTGGTAATCCACTTGGTCGTCTTCTTCTTCGCTGACCCTCTGCCTTTTCAAGCATGACGCCCCTCTTCAAAAAATAGCCCCTTCTATCAACATACTCAAAGTCTATGGGGCAAAGTTTTTTATATTTGCCTCCAAGGAACACTCTGACTGCACTTTCTCCAAAACTTATTTGTTTATTCTTTTGGCAGTCCCATTGTTCACCGCTCAGATGCATAACAAGTGAATGGAAAGACCATGGCCTGAATCAGACACACCTTAGTCCTCATAATGACATCATTACTCTTTCATAATTTGGAGAGTTTCCTGACTGCAGACTTTCCCAGTGCAATACGTCTCTTGGTTTCTTGACTGCTTCTACCAAGGACATTTATTGTATTTTGATAGTTCATGCTATAAGTTAGTATATTTTATTAATTGCACAAGTTGAATGTATTTTTTATATTGTTAAGCTTTCACACACAAAACTTCTTTTTGTACATGAGTTAATTGAAAAACAAACAAAAAACTCAACAAAGCAAAAAAACAAACCACAAACAAAACCAAGCCAATAACTTAAGTAAAGCACACCTTTATCAGTGACATCTTTGTTTTTTAGGACTTTAAAGAAGTATTTTCTTCAATGCCGTAAACATATTTCATCCAGTTCTTCTCAGTCTTACCCCCACCCAAATGCCAGCCTCATTCTACAAAAGTGGCACCATATAGCATTTGTCCCTTTGTGACTGAGATACCTCACTCAGCATAATGAAGTCTATGGGGGAGAGAATAGTCTAAAAGTATTATATTTTTAGGGCATTATTTTTATCGTAGGAGTATGCAATGGAAGTTGCAGAGTGGATTATATTTGGGGGTAGGAGGGTGGGGTTTGGGGTGGTGCGGGGGGGATTGTGTACCAGTGAGGGAGTTTTTCTTTTGCTTTTCAAGGAGAGGAGCAAACGGGGGGGGGGGGGGGGGGGGGGGTTTGTGCGGGGAGAAGGGTGCAACAATGAATGAATGGAATTCCAAAATCTCTGTAGATGTTCATTGAAATGAAAAATAAACAAACTAAATTATTTTAAAAAAGACGTATTTTCAAATTTTGTTGCTTGCTTTGGGTTCTCTTAATTTTCAGTAAGTAAGGTTGTATCATGTACATATTTCAAGCTGTTAATACATCTTCCTCCAATCCCGATGACATATTCTTCAAGGCAATGCTCAGATTATTTATTCACCATATAGTAAGGTGAAAGGATAGAACTAGATACAGCACTTTTTCTGATTCCAAATGATGAAGTATCTTTCCTTATTCTCTTTGAACTGACTCTTGACCCAAGAAGAGATACTATGTGAACACAGTTAAGTGTTCTGGAATTTTCATTAATTATAATAACATTTATATATTTTTATGATGCACATAGATGTATGCCTTCAGATAGCCAATAAAACATATAAGTAAACATAGTTCTAGTGTTAGGGTTTTAGCCAATATTCACCTGACATCTGAAATTATTTCATTTTTATTTCTACAATTGAAACAACCTAAACTTCTGGCACTTCCCCCTTAACATATTGCTTAAATCATTGTTTAATTAGCATCAGCAAAGTTTTGCTAACTAGTAACTTATATTAATGATATTATTTAAAAAATCCTGATTACGTTTGTTTACCTTCCCTTGAAATAGGCAGATATATGATTCTTTTCTGGTTGATTGGCAATGTTGCTATCTTCCATAGTTATTAACATAAACCTTTAAACATTGCTTTCATTTGATGAAGCATCTCACTTGGTATTCTATCATTTTCTGGAGCTTTCTATTTTGCCCAGTTTTAGTTGTTCTTGTTGTTATGTACTGTTGAGTTACCTGTGACTCATAGCAACCCCATGTACAACAGCCCTATACCCTGCTCTATCCCATGCCAATCTTATTGTCTCAGACATGCCTATTCCCATTAGCCCAGTGATTGAATCAATCCATCTCAACAAGGGTCTTCCTCTCCTGTGCTGTCCCTCCACCCTCCCAAGCATGTCGTCCCTCTCCAAGACTGATCCCACCTTGCAACATGTCCAAAGTACTAACTAGAAAATTTTCCTGCAATATCAAAGTTATTGATTATATACTACTAATCCTTTTGCCACACTGATTCTGTATATTTCTTTAATGTTATTTTGGTAATTAATGCATCACTCAGACCATTCAACTTGTCTTTGGGATAGTATCTTTCAGTAATGTAACTTGAGCCTAGATTTTTCTATTCAATACTTTCAGATTAAAAAGTGCCTATCTTGTTCTTCTCCTAAGCTTTCTAATTTCAGACCTTTGCATATTTACTTTGTCTTCTCAAGAGAGCCTTTGGAATCATCTGTGCTGTTCTTTTACCTCATTCCTATAATTTTACCTTATCTATATTGTAAGAGCCAGCTTCAGATCTCTTCTGACAATTATTCTGGCTTTTGTTTAAATGTGTTATTAAAGGTAAAAAAAAATAAAGAAAGTACATTTACACTGTATACATGCACTCTGGTTGCCTGGTGATAAGAAGCTATGCTGTAATCCTAAAAGAAAACAGTTCAAATCCACCAGGTATTCCGCAGGAGAAGGATGTACAGTCTCCTCCTATGCAATTAACTGCCTCTGAAATCCCACTTGAGGGTTAGCTATGGTTTGGTTCCTACTGAATAGTACAAAACAACAATATATTGATTTTATAGCTAAGAATAATAATTTGCCTTACAAATATAATACAAAAGCATATTCACGGAGAAATTTTGATATTACCTTCAACATGAAATTTTTCTAAACATTGAAAAAGTTACATAGAAAAAATTACCAAACGTTGAAAGGTGGTGGGAGGTTGAACATTTTAATGTATTTGTCATACAATTGTTAAAAATAAATTTTGCTAGATATTTCAGAGTGTGTATGTGTATGTTTATGTCTTTATAACAGTAATATAATATCAACCATAATGACAACATAAACCAATGGTTTTTCCATTTTCCTAGCAATATATCAAAAAGACATGAGCTTAATATTTTCAGATCAGGGATTTAAATTGTAATGCACACTGCTTCTAATTGCAGCCACGATGAGAGTTTATTAATTAAATACAAGATAAAGAAATATAATAGTCATATAAAGATGAATAATAATGCAGTAAGATGTCATTGTTGTATATTATCAAGTCAGAACAGACCCATAGCTTATATCCTCTGGCAGATTTTCAGAGACAGTAAATCATATAGAAGATTACTCATCCTTCTCCAGCAAGCAGCTGACGGATTCAAAGTTGTAGCACAACTTCTTATCACTAGGCCACAAAAGCATAAAAGAATGTATTGTTGTTGTTGTCGATTGCCATCAAGTCGAGCATGACTCATAGGCACTCCATGAAAAAAAGACCTAATGCCTTACTATAACTATCGTGATTTCTCCAAGTTCATAGAGTTTCCATAGGGATGTGGTTTAGGAAGCAGATGCCACTTCTGCTTATAAACCTGTTTTACAACTGAAAGCTCGACCAAACCCTGTCCACATTAGGAAAACAGGATGCCGTTTCACACCCCAGTGTCACAAGGTTCAGCATCACAGCAAACCCCAAATACAGCAAATTGGCAAGAAGTAATGTACAAAGTAGAAGAATGTTCCTCCAAAATATAATGACACTAGTCTCCCTTTGTAGTGGCTAAGTGTCATCAGATCCTTTTCATAAGGACCCTATGAAAAAAGACCTGAACTCTGTTCTGTAACTAACATAATTTCTTTCTGTTTATAGACTTTATAGAATTTTCAGAAGCCTATGGTTTAGGAAGTGGATGCCACTCCCGCTTCCAAACCTGAACCAAACTGGAAGTAGCTCCAAACACTGTCCATGATAGGTAACCATTATGATATTTGACACAATTATGGCACAGTGTTCAACTTTACAGAAACTCCAACTTATTAAAGCTACTGTATCACTTAAAAAGTGTTAATATTAACATTAATAAATTGGACCCAAGGGCCACAGGTCCAATGGAATTTTAAAGACACACCCATTGAATGTTGTTGACAATAATAAACCCAGTATTCCTGTAGTCATTGTGTCCTTGTTGGCTAAAACAAGCAAGCAAACCCAAAAGAATATGATCGATGAAAATTTATAAAGTTATATAATATTTCTGGCATGGAACATAGTCATATTACTATCTTCTTCCCTACAAAAATATATAAAAATTTCAAGTGCAAAAATTTCAAATACATATCTCAGTAAATGAGAGTCAGTATCTATTGATGGTTAGTTGAAATAGTCTCAATTTTACCATTTATCAGCCTCAAATCTTATTACTCTGTACTATCAGAACATAGAAAATATATCTATATATACCAGAAAAGAATAAGAAAGCACAGCCTTTCTAACCACATACTGAGTTGTTCAAGCTATAGACTGACTTTTCATGAATTTACAAAACATCTTGACAGGCGAGAAATTCTTCCCATCTGTTTATATCTTTAAGTTTCCCCATTGTAACACTGTAGCCTACCCATCCCATTTTTTATTCATAAGAAATCAGTAAGTCAGTCAAGGCTATGATCAGAACAAGCTCATAGCTGACTCTGCAGCAAGTTTCCATTCAGAGGCTATAAATCTTATGAGAGGAGATTATCTGTCTTTTTCTGACAGAACAGCTTGTTGGAGGTGGATTCAAACCAAACTCTTTGGGTTGGCAGTACAACTTCTTACCTACTAGATCATCAGAACCTCCTCTATAAGGAATTGTTCTCGTGTATCGTCAGGTGAAAACTCATTTCTAGCTGATCCTCCAATTCGTTTTCAGAGGCAGTAAATCACATTTGAGGAGGTTTCCCATCTTTGTCCCAAGGAACAACTGGTGGATTACAATTGTGTACCTTTACATTGGCAGCACAATTCCTCATCACTAAGCCACAAGAGGTCCCGTTCAAAGGAACTATTACTGTTGCTGAGTACCATGAAGTCATAGAATTAGCAAATATTTCAAAACTGAAAAAGGCTTTGAAAGTTAAAGTAACCAAAAGAAGTTTAGCATGACTACCATACAGACAGTGAAAGAGAGAATGCTGGACAATGAGGTTAGAGAGGGAGAAATGAAAGAGTAAATGAATCATGACTACTTATTCGCTCCAAGAGAAACCTGAACTTAAAAATTGTCTTGAAAAGTTTTATATTATGTTTAGCCTATAATTTGTCTTCTGGATATTTCTATTCAAACTTAGATAAATTGTTGTTGTTAAGGTGGTCAAGTCACCTGTGACTCATAGTGACCCTATGAATAATGAATCTAAAGCTTATCCTATCTGTGCTGTCCTCATCATCTCTGATACATTGGATTGCATAACATAGGGAAACAAAATGGATATGGGATGAATTTTAATTGTAATTTCAACATTTACTGTTGATTTGGGTTAGTTTATATTTTTATAGCCAAAAGTTACTGTACTACCTAATCTTTAATTACATAAAAGGAATTGATACTCCATTGCAATTGTGAGTCTGAAATAATTTCTTCTTGTGCATTGCCATCGAGTAGGAACTGACCCATAGCCGGCCCCCCAGTGGGTCTTCAGAGGCTTTGAGGCACACAGGAGGAAACTGTCCATCATGAAGAGCATCTGGTGCATTCAAACCACTCATCGTTGGGTCATCAAGAATGATTATGAAGTAATTTGTATATGGAAATTTTCTCACTTCTGTTACTGTCATAACATAGAATTAAACTTTCTGAACTAAAAGTTAACAAAATAAGAACTATTCTTTTCACTGCGCTCACTTTCAACAGTAAAGCTCCGTAGGAGCAATTTTAAAATTGTTTCATGAATTTACAGTTGGAACTTAGATACTGAGTTTAGACTCAACTCTTGATCATCTAGGAAATGGAATATAAAATATGAGAAAAAATATCAACAGTTCTGAAGTCCATGCTTTTTTAACTTTTAATGAGAGGAAACTCCATTCTCAATGATTTTTAGCTTAACATTGTTGTTGTTGTTGTTATTTGCCATCGAGTCCTTTGTGACTTATAGCGAATCTAAGTATAAGAGCACTCAACGCCGTTCTATCCTGTGCCAACCTCTCTGTCTCAAACACATTCATTCCCACCACTCCACTCACAGAATCGATCCATCTCATCAAGTGTCTTCCTCTCCTGCACCGTCCCTCCACTCTCCCAAACATTATGTCCCTCTCCAAGGACCATTCCCTCCTTGCATCATGCCCAAAGTATGTCAGATGAAGCTTCAGAATCCTTGACTCCAGGGAACATTCTGGCTTCACCCTCTCCAGGACAAACCTGTTTGTTCTCCTAGCAGTCCATGGTATATTCAACACTCTTCTCCAGCACCACAACTCAAAGGCATCAATTCTCCTTCTATCATCCCTATTCACTATCCAACCCTCCAATGCATAGCACGTAATTGCAGAAACTATAGCCCGGAGCAGGTGCACCTTAGTCTCCAGCCTGATGTCGTTGCACTTCAGTACTCTTGAGAGGTCCGTCACCCTATGTACAATAGAGCTTAATATTAAACATCTTCAATAAGAAGAAATTCTTTAATACTTATTATTAACATTCTGATATAAACTAGCCAAGTAGGTGCAATGGATACAATAAAATGTATCCTACTTAGGGAGCTCTGGTGGGCTTAGTGGCAAGAAGCTGCACTGCAATCCCAGAGGTACACAGTTTGAATTCATCAGATATTCTCCTGGAGAAGGAGGGGCAATCTCCTCCTGTACCAATCAGATCCAATTTGACAGCTCTCGCGCGCGCGCAAACACACACACACACACACACACACACACACACTAAAAAGAAATTATAAAAAATAAATAAAATGGCCTACTTATCATCATACCAAACATGATGTTCCTCTCCAAGGACTGGTCTCTCCTTGTAATATGATGAAAGTAGGTCAGACAAAACTTCAGAATCCTTGCCTCCAAGGAGCAGCCTGGTCTCACCCTCTCTAGAATGAACCTGTTTGTTCTCCTAGCAGTCCTTGGTATATTCAATACTCTTATCTAGCACCATAGCTCAAAGGCATCAATTCTATCCTAGTTATTGTCTATCTTTCTGATGCACAGGGAGTAATTGCTAAGACTGGGGCCTAGATGGGGCACACCTTAGTCTCCAGACTGACATCATTGCTCTTCAGTTCTTTGGAGAGGTTTCTGACAGTAAACTTTCCCAATGTAATTTGTCTTTTAATTTTCTGGCTTTAGGTACCAAGAGTGTTGATTGTCTAGCCAAGCAAATTAAAGCTGTTAATAATCTCAGTCTCTTCACCATCCATGGTTATGCTTCCAATTGGCCCAGTGGTAAGCATCTTTGTTTTCTTGATGTTGAGCTTCGATCCATATTGAAGGCTGCAGTCCTTGACCTTCTTTAACAATTGCTTCAGATCCTCCTCAGTTTCAGCAAGCTGGGTTGTTGATGAATCTTCCTCCAATCCTGATTTCACATTTGCCCTCATAGAGAATATCTTCAAATTTCCTTAACTAAAATAACGTTTATTTGTTCACATCACTCTTTATTCCATCAGTGAACTTTTGTCATGGTTTTAAATTCATTTTATATTTACTCTAAATTATACAAATTATAATTTTATAAAT
>NW_006399771.1:8204884-8270760 GCF_000299155.1 Elephantulus edwardii
AATTTTATAAATTATATCTCACATTATAATTTACATATTAGGCTAATCTATTTTTTTAAAGTCAGCAGTGATAACTCATGTAATGGTCTCTTCTCATTCCTGCTTAAACTTCTGGTAGTTCCCTATCTATATATTGTTCTAGCTGTTTTTGAATGATCTTCAGCAGTATTTTTCTTGCATATGGTATCAATGATATTGTTTAATAGTCTTCACATTCAGTTGGATCATTCTTCTTGGAAATAGGAACAAATATTAATTTCTTTCAATTTGTTTGCTAGGCAGAAAATTGTCCTCCAAATTTGCTGGCATGGACTGCTGAGTGCATCTAACGCTACATCTGTCAACTAAAAAAAAAATCAATATTCCCTGGGCCTTATATTTTGCCATAGCCTTCAATGCAGCATTACTAAGGAGTAATGATGTCAGTCTGAGGACTAAGGTGCATATGATTTCAGTCATAGTCTTTCGGATTACTAGCTATGCATATGAGAGCTGGATAGTGAATAAGGATTAAAGGAGAAGAACTTACACCTTTGAGCTGTGGTGTTGGAGTAAAACACTGAACATCCTATGGATGGCCAAGAGAACAAAACAGAAATATCTTAAAGAGGGTACATCAGGCATGCTTTTTGCAGGCAAGAATGATGAGGCTTTGCCTCTTATGTTTTGGTAATGTTGCTTAGAGGGGCTATTCTTTGGAGAGGGACAGGATGCTGGGAAGTACAGAGTGTCGGTGAAGGAGAGGAAGACCCTCAACCAGGTGGATTGACATGGTAACAATGGGTTCTTGTGTACCATGAAGTGTAAAGACGGTGCTGGATAGAAGAGAGTTCAGATCTTTTGTTCATAGGGTCACTATAAGTCATCCTTGACTCTATGGCACCTAACATTATCAATTATATAAATAGACTACTATTATACTCATTAATCCCTCTTGTATTCCATAGTTTAAACACATTTCTGAATTAAATATATTATATAAATTGTAAAAGTTATTTCTACAGTAGTTAATTTTCTTTCCTTTTCTGTTTTGCTCATGATAATGGCCACATTGTGCATAAAATAAATGGATTTGTGAAGATCCCCCGTCTTTGTTGTTGTTGTTGTTATTTGCCATCAAGTTGCCTGTAACCTATAGTGACCCTATATACAGCAGCTCTGAACCCTGCCCTGTCTTGAGCCAGTCAGTCTAATTCTGACACTCCAACCCCAATTTCCCCGGTCACTGCATCAATTAATCTCATCGGGGTCCTTCTCTCCTGAGCTGTCCCTCCACCCTTCTGAGCATGTTGTCCTTCTCTAAGGACTGGTCTTTCCTGGCCACATGCCCAAAGTATGTGAGATGGAACTTCAAAATCCTAACTTCCAAGGAGAAACTTGGTTTCACCCTTTCCAAGACAGAATCATTTATTTTCCTGGTAGTCCATGGTATGTTCAAGACTCTTCTCTAGCACCACAATTTGAAGGCATTGATTCTTCTTTTGCCATCCTTAGTCATTATCCAGTTCTCTGATGCATAGCGAATAATTGTGAAGTCCATGGCCTGAATTAGGCGTCCCTTAATCTCTACACTGACATTGTTGGTATTCAGTACTCTGGAGAGGTCCCCGACAGTAGATTTTCCCAGAGCAATTCATCTTTTGATTTCCCGACTGCTAGTGTTAAGTGTGTTGATTATTGATCTGAGAAAGCTGTAGTTGTTAACAATCTCAATCTCTTCATCTACCATGGTGCTGCCAATTTGGCTTCAATCCTTGACTTCATTCCTTGACATCCTGTGGCAAGTGTTTTAGGTCTTTAATTTCAGGAAGCAAGGTTGTGTCATCTGTAAGCATAACCCTAGTCTTTAGAGTGCAGGTATATTAGATATATCTATATTATAATATAGATATTTATGCATCAAAGAGATGGATTATGACTAAAGGTGACAGTATTAGGTTGATCATCTTAGAGTTGTGCTGCTGGAGAAGAGTACTGAACACACCGTGGACTGCAAGGAGAACAAACAGGTATGTCCTGGAGAGAGTGAAACCAAGTTGCTCTTTGGAAGCAGAGGTTTTGAGGCTCTGTCTCACATACTGTGGCATGTTGGCAGGAGCGAACCATTCTTGGAGAAGGACATCACGTTTGAAAGGGAGAAGGGATTGCACAGGAGAGGATTTATAATAACTGGGGTAATGGAAGTAAGTGTGCGGGAGGCATAGAGATTGGCTAGAATAGGGCAGGCTTCAGAACTACTGGGTATTCAGTAGCTATGAGTAACAGCATCCTTCTTCCTTGGAGCAGCCGATGGATTCGAACCACGTTCCTTTGGGATTGCAGTATCATTTCTTACCACTAATTCCCATCGCAAAGAAAGGTGACACAACAGAATGTGGAAACTACAGAACAATCTCACGGATTTTCATGCAAGCAAGATTTTACTGAAGATTATCCAAAAACGACTGGAACAGCACATCAACAGAGAACTACCAGAAGTCCAGGCTGGGTTCAGAAGGGATCGTGGTACTAGAGATATTGTAGCTGATGTTAGATGGATCTTGGCTGAAAGCAGGGAATACCAGAGGAATGTCTATCTGTGTTTCATTGACTATGCAAAGGCATTTGACTGTGTAGATCATAACAAACTATGGCTGTCTCTGAGAAGAATGGGAATCCCAGAACACTTGATCATTTTAATGTGAAACTTATAGTTGGACCAGGAGACAGTCATCAGAACAAAGCAAGGAAACACTGCATGGTTCAAAATTGGGAAGGGCGTACTCCAGGGATGCATCCTATCTCCATACCCTTTCAACCTATATGCAGAACAGATTATGCGGGAGGCTGGGCTCTTTGAGGAGAAATGTGGGGTCAAGATTGGTGGACAATTTATCAACAATCTGCATTAGGCGGATGACACAACTCTGCTTGCTGAAACTGAAGAGGACCTGAAGTGCCTGTTGCAGAGTGTCAAGGACTGCAGCCTACAATATGGATTGAGGCTCAATGTCAAGAAGACAAAGATTCTCACCACTGGACCAATTGGCAGCATCAGAATGAATGAAGAGATTGAGATTGTACACAGCTTTAGTTTGCTTGGCTCCATAGTCAACAGTCTTGGCACCAGCAGCCAGGAAATTAAAAGGTGCATTGCCATGGGAAAGTCTGCTGTTAGGTACCTTTCCCAAGTGCTGAAGAGCAGTGGTGTCTCTCTGGAGGCTAAGGTGCGTCTGATACAGGCCATGGTCTTCGCAATCTTCTGTTATGCATCAGAGAGTTGGACAATGGCCAAGGAGGATAGAAGGAGAATTGATGCCTTTGAGCTGTGATGCTGGAGAAGAGTATTGAGAATACCATGGACTGCTAGGAAAACAGATTTGTCCTGGAAAGGGTTAAACGGGGTGGCTCCTTGGAGGCAAGGATTCTGAGGCTCCGTCTAACATACTTTGGACGTGTTGTGAGGAGAGACAGGTCCTTGGAGAAGGACATCATGCTTGGGAGGGTGGAGGGACAGCGCAGCAGAGGAAGGCCCTCTATGAGGTGGATTGATTCAGTGACTGGGATAATTGGGATGGGAGTGTCAGAGACAGTGCAATTGGCACAGGACAGAGCGGAGTTTAGGGCTGTTGTACATAGGGTCACTATGAGTCGCAGGCGACTCGACGGCACATAACAACAACAACAACAACATGAGTAACAGCGACTTAAGGGCACAGAACAATGATGACATGAATTTGTTTATAACTGAAATAAATTGCAGAAGTTGATAAATTAATAAAATTTGAATTTTAAGATAATAAACTGCTTGCTGAAACTGAAGAGGATGTGAAGAGCTTGCTTTAGAAAGTAAAGGACCATAGTCTTAAATATGGATTGAAGCTCAACATAAGGAAAAAAAAAACAGATTTTCACCACTGGGCCATTTGGCAACATCATGTTAAACAATGAAGAGACTGACATTGTTAACAGTTTGTTCCTTGGCTATACAATCAATACTTTTGGTATCAGCAGCTAGGAAATCAAAAGGTGAATTCCATTGGGAAATTCTGATCCCAGGGACCTCTGCAGGATACTGAAGAGCAGTGGTGTCAGGGAGACTAATGTGCTCCTGATTAAGGCCATAGATTTCACAATTACTTGCTATGTGTCAGAACACTGGACAATGACTAGGGATGATAGAAGGAGAATTAATGTCTTTGAGCTGTGGTGTTGGAGATGAGTATTGAATATACCGTGAGCTGGTAGGAGAACAGGTTCATCCTAGAGAGGGTGAGACCAGGCTTCTCCTTGGGAGGCAAGGATTCTGATACTTTTTCTGACATTCTTTGGGTATGCTGCAAGGCAGAACCAGCCGTTGGAGAGGGATGTCATGCTTGGGAGGGTGGAGGGACAGCAAAAGAGACGAAGATCCTCAATGAGATGGATTGATTCAGTGACTGGGACAATGGGGGTAGGTGTGTCAGAGACAAAATTATTGTACATAGGATCATTATGATTTGCAAGCACTTCAACGACATGTAACAATAACAATAACATCAAAGTTAAATCACTAAAGAAATATCATAATAGAGGATTGATTAACTAAAATGGTTTCAAATTTTAATTTTTTAAATTTTTTTTTATTATTTTGTGTGTGTCTGTATACAGTCAAATTGGATCTGACTGGGACAGGAGGAGATTGTCCCTCTTTCAGCAGAGCATCTGGTGGATTTGAACCACTCACCTCTGGAATTACAGTGCAGCTTCTTGCCACTAGGCCACCAGAGCTTGCCTCCAATTTTAATTTTAAGATATTATTTTGTGACATATAATGATTTAGCATAGAATCAAAATTTGAAAGAGACCCTTGGATAGTCTAAGTTTTTCCCCTCTCACTCAGTAAAGCTATTTTTTAAATTAGTACTGCTAATATTTATTCAGTAGTAGTAATTAAGGTAGCTCTGGGGGCCTAGAGGCAAGAAGCTGTTTTGCAATCCACAAGGAACATATTCAAGGCCATCAGCTGCTCTGTGGGAGAAGGATGGGAAATCTCCTCCCGTTTGATACTCTGAAAACCTGCCAGAGGGTAGCCTATGGGTCTGTTCTGACTGTATGGTATACAACAGCAACAGCATATAGTATTAGTTAGTCAATTGGTATTAACAATATTGATTTAAAAAAAAAATAGCTTTTCTCAAAGAAGGGAGAAAATTGATAATACCAGAGGGGCCGGAAGATCTGGTAGCTTGGTGGTAAAAAACTGCACTTCAATCTTTCAAGATGCTGTTTTAATCCACCAGGCCATAGTCTGCTCCTTGGAAGAAGGATAGGTAATCTCTTTTTGTGTGAGTAACAGCCTCTGAAAACGTGCTGGAGGGCCAGCTATAAGTCAATTCCAAATCCATGGTACTCAGAAACAACAACAATACCTATTCAAGCTCACTGCTGAGCGAATCATTTAAGAAATGGAGTTATATGAAGAAGGATATGTCATCAGGATTAGAGGAAGACTCGTTAACAATATGCATAAAGCAAATGACACAACCTTGCTTGCAGAAAACTAAGGTCTGACACTAGTACCATGACCTCTTCTAAATTCAGCTTATATTTCTGGCAGTTCTTTGTCCAATGTACTGTTCAAGTCTTTTCTGACTAATTTTCAGCAGGAATTTGCTAGTGTGTGGTATTAGTGATATTGATCGATAATTTCCACACTCTGTCGGGTCACCTTTTTTAGGAATGGGAATTAATATATATCTCTTCCAGTCAGTTGGCCAAGTTGTTGTCCTCCAAATTTCTTGGCACAACTTGGTGAACAAGGGTAGCATCTGTGTGCTGAAACACATCAATTAGTATGCCATCAATTCCTGGGGTTTTATTTTTTGCCAAGTCCTTCAGAGCAGCCTGCACTTCTTCTTTTATCACCATTGTCTCTTGATCATATGGGGTCTGAGAACTCTCTAATCTCTTTGATCAGATAACACCTTTCTCCCAGAAGGGTGCTGGCTACCTTAATCACATCTTTCAGGAAAGGACAGCTTCTGTCTCAAATTCTCTTAGGGTCTAAGATTCGAACTGGGTGTCCTCCTCACACAGTGTCTGGAACCCAGAGTCACACAAGATGGGATCTGAGAGCTCTCTAATCTCCTTGATCAGGTAACACCTTTCTCTCAGAAGGAGGTCAGTTACCTTACTCTCATCTTTAGGGAAGGATATCTTTAGCCTCAAATATCTTTTGGTATCAGATCTAGAAGAGATCTCTCTGGACCTTGGAATTACCACATTGTGTCAGCAATAAAAACAGAGACAGTAAGTCACAGAACTTAGGAGAAGCTCTGTGGCCAGGATCTTCCCTTAGTCCAGTCTCAAGCAAAAATCTTTCTCTGAAGTGGGTACATAACGTTTGGACTTACATCTCCTAAACAAGAGATGGACAACAGCACGAGAGAGAGACCTGTAGCAGTGCGTAGTGCAAGGTAACACATAAGTGACTGGTGATCACATTAAGAGGTGGCTGGGGAAGGCAGGGTTTGACCGGGTAGCCAGGTGTGCAAGGAATGGGGATATAGCAGGGTAAGGGTAGAGACAAGCCACGCATGTTTGGGGTGGATGGGCAGTGAATGTATTAGTTATTCCTGTAAGGGAAGTGTCATAGGTAAAAATACCTGTCAGATATTCTTCTAACAGTGAACATCCAAATTAAGACAGACTAGGAAGAAAGATTGACCATCCACTTCTGAAATATACCTGGCCTTTGAAAACCCTATGTATAGCAGAGCACACTTGGAGTAGACTAACAGATATGTCAACTGAAGTTGAGCCCTCAAAATTAAAAACATAAAGAAGAAACAGTTTTAAGAAGAAATTAACAATTGGTACCTGGAATGTGAGAAACATGAATGTAGGAAAACTGGACACTGCAAACAAAGAAATGGAACACATAAATATTGACTTGTTGGTTGAAATGACATGGATTGGCATGGGACATTTTTAATCCCACGATCATATGATCTATTATGATGGAGATGAAAAGGTGAGGAAAAAAAACACGGGGTTGTTTGCATAGTGAAAAAGGCCATTTCTACATAGATATTTAAACACAATATTAGGAGTGACAGGATAATATCCATATGCTTACAAGGAAGACCTTTTTTTACTGCTATCATTAAGTTTTATGTGCCCACAACCAGAGACAAACAGGAGGAAACAGATGATTTCTATCAACTGTTGCAGTGAGAACTCAATTGAACATGTAACCAAGATATTTTAATAATAATGTGTGACTGGAATGTAAAAGATAGGAACCAAGAAGAAGGATCAGTAGTCAGAAAATATGAACTTGGTGACAGAAATGAGACTGGGGAGAGAATGATAGAATTCTGTACACTCAATGATTTATTCATAGCCAACACCTTTTATAAGAACCATAAACACAGGCTATTCCCTTGTATTTCACCTGATGGGATGCACAGGAATCAGATTGATTACATCTGTGGAAGAATCTGTTGAAGTTCAATATCAGCAATAAAAACTAGGCCAGGTGCCAATTGTGGAACAGATCATCCACTACTCACATGCAAGTTAAATTAAAACTAAAGAAGGTTAAATCATATCCATAGGAATAAAAATTTGACATTGAGTCCATCTCCCATGAATATAAAAACCAGCACAGGAATAAGTCTGAAGCCTTGAATATTAATGAACGAAGACCAGATAAGTTGTGGGAAGATATCAAGAATATCATTCATGAAGAATGCAAAAAGTCATCTAAGAAGGAAGAAGAAAAAAGATCAAAATGGATGTCTGAAGAGACTCGGAATATTACACTAGAGCGTGAGAAGTGAAAGCAAAGGGAAGAAATCAAGAAGTTAAGGTGCTGAATGTTGTTGTTGTTGTTGTTGTTGTTGTTGTTATGTGCCGTCGAGTCGTTTCCGACTCATAGCGACCCTATGCACAACAGCCCTAAACCCTGCTCTATCCTGCGCCAACCGCACCGCCTCTGACACACCCATCCCGATTACCCCAGTCACCGAATCAATCCATCTCATACAGGGTCTTCCCCTCCTGCGTTGTCCCTCAACCCTCCCAAGCATGATGTCCCTCTCCAAGGACCCGTCCTTCCTGGAAACATGTCCAAAGTATGTCAGATGAAGACCCAGAATCCTTGCCTCCAAGGAGTAGCTTGGTTTAATCCTCTCCAAGATGAATCTGTTTGTTTTCCTGGCAGTCCAGGGTACATTCAGTACCCTTCTCCAGCACCACAGCTCAAAAGCATCCACTCTCCTTCGGTCCTCCTTAGTCATTGTCCAACTCTCTGATGCATAACAAGCGATTGCAAATACCATGGCCTGTATCAGGCACACCTTAGTCTCCAGAGAGACACTGTTGCTCCTGAGTACTTTAGAGAGGTCCCTAACAGCAGAGTTTCCCATCGCGATACGCTTTTTTATTTCCTGACTGCTGGTGCCAAGAGTGTTGACTGTGGAGCCGAGCAAACTGAAGCTGTGAACATTCTCAATCTCTTTGTCATCCATCCTGACACTGCCAATTGGTCCAGTGGTGAGAATCTTTGTCTTCTTGACATTGAGCCTCAGTCCATACTGAAGGGTGCAGTCCTTGACCCTTCGCAGCAAGTGCATGAGGTCCTCCTCAGTTTCAGCAAGCAGGGTTGTGTCATCTGCATAACGGAGATTGTTAATAGACCTTCCACCAATCCTGATGCCACAATTCTCCTCATAGAGCCCAGCCTCTCGGATAATCTGCTCTGCATACCTTTTCAACCTGCAGAGGTGCTGAATAGAAGATTTCAAAGGGCCGCTCAGAAAGACAAGACAAAATACTATAATGAAATGTGCAAGTAGCTGGACTCCGAAAATCAAAAGGGCCTCACTTGCTCAGCATTCCTTAGGCTAAAAGAAGTAAAGAATAAACTCAAGCCACATGTTGTAATGCTTAAGGATGCTATGGGCAGAATATTGAATTGTAGAGCAGGTAAAGAATATTGAATATATAGTGGACTTCGAACAGAACAAACTTGTCTTGAAGGCAATGTCACCGTAGTATTCTCAGAAGCAAGGATGATGAAGCACTTCTTTTGGAGCTTATTTTAGTCAGACACAAACTTGGACGATTGATATCGTGCTGGGAAAGTAGGGGATCAGCAAAAGAGAGGAAGATCTTCGAGAAGATGGATTGACTCAGTGTGTACCACTGGAACTTGAGCAGGAGAGAGATCAGGGGAAGGCATAGGACAGAGCAAGCTTAAGATCTATGGTTCATGGTGTCGCTATGAATCATATCCTACTTGTTGGAGCCTATCAACAACCAGTAAATAAAAATTAAAATAATAATTTTCCAAGTAAATCCCTTAAGTAATACCAGGAAACAGGTGAAGGTGCTGATGATGTTAATTCCAGAAAGATTATTTAAAAATATTGTAATACTTATCTATATGTTATATGCTTGAGTCACAGGAAATGAAAATTGTTAGAGACACATAAGGAGAGGCTATGTATAATTCTATGATTACCACATTTCTATATAACTGATTTCCTGATACCACAATGAAAGATTGAGTAAGTTCTTCAGCAATTACTGCTTTCATAACAATCTTGGCAAAAAGTAGTATGGATTTTGATACAGAAGAGAAAAAATACTTTAAAACAGTGGGACAATGAAACTCTAGGTTGAATTTTTTGTCTGCAACTTTCTAGGTATGTGACCTTGTATAAATGACTAGTCAAATATCTCATGGACACTATTTTCTGCTCTGTAGATCCTGACAGTACTTAATATAAGAATTGATTGTAAATAGTGCATAAAATAGCTTATGTAAAGCATGTTTTTCCATCACATCAATAAATAATGAAAATTTTCCTGTATCTCTTTCACATTACAAGAAATAATCACATTGTATATACCTTTTTTTCCCCTTAACATACATACTAATATTGTTTTGCGTTATATATTTTTGAAATACAGGATAGTATCTTTTTAAACGTGATACAAATATAGAAAGTATTTTGCAATTATAAAAAGAGATATTATGCTCCAAGAGTGCAAATTCATTAGCATGTTAATACTTCTAAAATTACTTTATTTTACTTTCAATTTTAGATGGCAAATTTTACAATCCAAGTGGGGCTTTCCGTAAGATCTATTTTTCAAGTCTATTGAATGAAAGAAATGAAAAAAAGGCTTTAATTTTCTTCTTATGGTACAGGTTCAATTGGCTTACTTACTTATTTCAGTATTGATACCTTTTGTTAGATGGAAGCATTATTTTTAAAGCAAATTCCAAAATGTAAATGATTTCTTAAAAACAGCTCCACATAGTTGATTTAAACTGAAATAATCTTAAGAAATAATTGTTGTAATCTTTTCCATGGTTTTTTTTAATTACTTTTCTGGATATAATATTGCATTAACTATTGCCAAGATTTTGTATTTTAAGAAAATTATCTGAAAAATACCTCCTTTAGAAATTAACAACCACATTTTCTGTTTGAAGGCATGTATCCCTCATGTAATACTTTGGCAGTTATGCCAAAGTGTAGCAATAAATTGTAAGGCAGTAAAGATGACATTAAGGCTCAAATGTGTTTCACTTGTTATATACACAAAAGGAAATTAGAGAAAGTGAATGAAGTAAGCAGACTGTCATGTGAATTAGTTTAAAAATTCATAGGTATTACATTGCTGTAATGTTCCATTTAAGATTAGCCTTAGACATAATACAAGTTAATAGCATACTTGAAAAGTTGAATGGAATGTAAAAGGTACCAAAACAAGACAACTATGAATCAGCAAGCAAAATTCTCCATGCAGATATTCTCAATGTTCTTAGTATCCTGCCATTATTTTTATGTGTCATTGAGTTAAAACCAACACATAGCGGAGCCTGCAGAAGATTTTCAGAGACTGTATATTGCACATCAGGAAAACATCCATCTTTAAGTTGCATAGCATCTTAATATAAAAAATTAAATGAGAAATGAGTTTATTTAAATTATTTTTGTTAATTTCTCATTTGATTCATATGTATTTGTTACACTTAACATTGACTTAATCAGCTGTTGTTGTTGTTATGTGCCGTTGAGTCATTTGCGACTCATAGTGACCCTATGTACAACAGCCCTAAACCCCGCTCTATCCTGTGCCAATCGCATTGCCTCTGACACACCCATCCCGATTACCCAATCACTGAATCAATCCACCTCATAGAGGGTCTTCCCCTCCTGTGCTGTCCCTCTACTCTACCCATCATGATGTCCCTCTCCAAAGACCTATCTCTCCTTGCAACATGTCCAAAGTATGTCAGACAAAGCCCCAGAATCTTTGCCTCCAAGGAGTAGCCTGGTTTAACCCTCTCTAGGATGAATCTAGGAAGTGTCCACAACTTCTTCCCACTTGGACCATAATCAGTGCACTTGGTACCAGCAGTCAGGAGATCGAGACAAATTGCAATGGAAAATCTGCAGTCAGGGATCTCTCCAGATTATTGAGGGTCTGTGATGTCAGTTTCAGGACCAAGGTTCTCCTAATTGAGACCATGGTTTTACCAATCACTTGCTGTATTTCTGAGAGCTGGACAATGAATAAGGATGACAGAAGAAAAATTGATGCCTTTAAACTGTGGTATGTTGGAGAAGAGTACTAATGTCCCATGTACTGCCAAAAGAACAAACAGATATATCTTGGTGAAGCTGCAGCCAAAGTCCTCCTTAGAGGCAAAGGTTATAATGCTTTTTGTTACATATTTTGAGCATGTTGCTCAGATAGGCTACTCATTACAGAGTGACATCATGCTTGGAAAGGTGGCATATCAGTGAGACAGAAGAGGACCTTCGTCTGTTATATTAATACAGTGGCTGTAGTAATGGGCTTGAGGTCATGAGAGATTGTGAGGATGGCACAGAACAGGACAGAGTTCAGATCTGTTGGTCATAGTGTTGTCATAGTCACATTTAACTTGACAGTACTTAACAAAAAAAGAATAATGCTACTATGAACATTGGTGTAGAAATCTCAGTTCGTGCCTCAGTTCTCATTTTCTCAGGGTATATTCGAAGTAGTGGAAAAGCTGGGTTACATGGAATTTTTATGTTCAGCATTTTGAGGAAGCGCCAAACTGCCTTCCAGAATGGTTGTACCATTTTACAGTCCCACCAACAATGTATAAGAGTTCCTTTTTCACCGCATTCTCTCCAACATTTATCATTTGCTGCCCTGTAAAACTTTGCCACTGTTAGATACCTCATTGTGGTTTCTTTTGCATCTCTCTTATTGACAGTGATTTGGAGCATTCCTTCATATGTCTACCATTGAAATAAAATTATTCACCGTTGCAAGAACATGGAAACAACCCAAAGGTCCAACCACAAATGATTGGATTGTGAAATTATGGTACATTCACACAATGGAATACTATGCAGCACACAAGAGTAATGATTTGGCAAATTATTACCTAACTTGGGAGGGACTGAAGAGCATTATGCTGAGTGAACTAACTCAGTCACAAAAGGATAAATATTGTATAAAACCATTATTGTAGAATGAGTATAAGGATCCAAGAGGGGTGGGAGAGGGTGGAAGCAGAGCAATGAGGATGTGCAGGGAGAGGGGAAATTAATCATCAGATTGTACAATTTGATGAGAAGAATGAGAGAAATTGAAAAAATTTGTTCTTGAAAACAAAGTATTCAAATTTTGTAAATAAACTTGTAGAAAATTAAATAAAAAAACCTCAACAACCCAACAACAAAAAAAGGTGGCGTATACGTGATAGAAATGTTAAAAACTAGGTGCTTTGTAGACTTTTCAAAAACCTCATTGTCATCTAGTCAGAACAAACTCATAGATGACTGTACTTTGCATTTCCTTTACTGTAAATTGTATGAGAGGTGATTGACAATCCTTTCCTCTTGGTGGCTCAGGTGGATTTGAACTACTTAAAGGAGTGTGACTTTTGGGTTCCAAGTATGTGGCCTTGATAATCAGAGTTCACTCTAGAGGCTTAATAAAGCTCTAAGTTCAAAATTATTGAAGTCTAGTTAAAGCAGACTAATGGCTGCCTCTAGTGAAAGTGAGCTAGGCAAGGGATTTCATTGAAATGGAGAGGATTGCTGTTATAGGAGAACTCATAGCTGAGCTTTTTATTTTTTTTTCTTTCTTCATAGCTGAGCTTTTTAGCAGGCAGGAGATGGCCCATCTTTCTCTGTAGGAGCAACAGGTAGACCTAAATGATGTGTCTTTGGGTTTGAAGTGGAACTCCTTACTATGCATGTTGTTGTGAGTTGCCATCAAGTTGACTAGAACTCATAGTAACTCTACGAATAACAGTCTCGAATCCTGGCCTATCCTGTGCCATCCTCATGGTCTGACACACTTGAGCCTATTGCCTCAGTCATTGTGTCAATCCATCTTTTGCTGTCCCTCCACTCTTCTAACCATGATACCCCTTTTCTGTGGAACAGGCTCTTAGCCACATGCCAAAAGTATGAGAGACAAAGCTTTGCCATCCTTGCTTTCAAGAACACTCTGGCTGCACCTTTCCCAAAATCTATCTTTTTGTATTCACACTAATATAAAATAAAAATAAAGTGTTAAAATATGCTTTAAAAAGGTACTACAGAAAGGTACTGCTATAAAACCCTATGTGTAGTACCTTTTTAAAGCATATTTTAACACTTCATTTTTATTTTATATTAGCGTGCATACAAAAAGCGAAGGTCATTAAAATGGCAGAAAAGGGGGGGAAAAACACAAAACACCCAAGAGGGTTGTCAGAACAGACTATGAAAATTGCATTTTTGATGCCCAGTCAATAGAAAAAGATGCCGGTATAAAAGAAATGAACAGGAGATTTCAAAGTCCAGCTTGAAAAGACAAAGCTAAAACTTATTTTTAAAAAAATTCACAAGGAGTTGGAATCAGAGTATAAAAATGACAACTTCACTTAGCATTTGTCAGGTTGAAAGTACTCAAAAAGTCAAGCCTCCATTGGCAACACTGAAAATGGTACATGGAGGAAGATTGTCACCTCCTACCTACCCTATACATTTAGCCCCAGGTCTGACAATGTCTTGGTAAGCCTTAACTTTATCCTGATAAGGTACCTAAATGACCAGATCCTGCCTTGGGCCTGATCATATCCTGACAGTTCCCTAAATTCCTGAGCAAACTACCATCCCCTTTAAAACTCCTTAACTATCCCTATAGAAGGAATCTGCTTTTGTCTACCTGCTTTCAGGCCCTAACCAAGTCAATGCCGAGAATGACGGATTCAAAGAACATCGACATGTCCACAAAGGGAGTGAAAGGCCACAAACCACAGTGGAATCTCTCTTCTCTCCTTAAAGACTCTTACTATAAAAACGTGCCCCAACTCAACCTTAGGGTATGGTTTTCCCTTGGTCTGTCTGTCTCTCCAGACCAAGAAATCCCACCCAGGGAGCCCCTTTAATAAAGCTTTTTAAAGCTTTCTTTCTTTCTCTCTCATCCCTTCCTTGAGTCCTTGGTCTTATATCCAGTGCAAGCCATTCTGATCTTCTCTGTGAGTAATCACCTAGTGTCCCTTTCAGACCACTTAGTAAAGGCCTTTTTGTTTATTGGAACCAGTTTCTTCTTTCCTCTCTTGCTCTTACTCTCTAAGCTTCCCCCCGCCCAGCTAACATATGGTGCCAAAGCCAGGACAAAAGCCCCTCCTCATAATGCCAAATGTCCTCTCCACTTGACTGCAACTGGTCAAGAAGAAGAAGAGCAAGCCCACCTTCTGATCTCTATCACAGCTAACCAGTGTCCAGTCCTGACCTTGAGCTCAGCAGTCCTCTCAGATGGTGAAGCTCTTTACAGCCTCATTGCTACGTTAGCAGAGCAAGAGCCTGCCCAGACACCTTGTTGATGTGGCTTGCACTCTCTGGAATAGGCCAGATTTTTTACTTTCTGTTTTACATGTTTCTTTGCTCACACTTTTCCTTTTGGTCCCAAAGGTTGAAGGCCAGTTGCCATCTGAATTCAACAGTACCCAATATGGGTCTCAATTCTCAACCTTCAATTGAAGAATCCAGTTGGGATTCTGTCTTTCTTGGAGGTTTCAGAGGTTTCCTGTGAATTACACAAGAGGAGATTGTCAATACTTCTCCCTCAGAGCAGCTGGTAGCCTTGAACTGCATGCCTTCAGGACTGGCGCACAGCTTCTTGCCGTGAGACCACCAGAACTTTCTCATAGCTGACCCTCTGGTGGGTTTTCAGAATTAGGCAATCCACAGGAGGAGATTGTCTAACCTGGTCTTCTACTGCTGTTGGTGGATTTGAACCATGTGCCTTTTAGATTGCAGCACACCTTCTTGTTTCCAAACCATCAGAGTTCTCAGTAGGAGGTTATAAGACTTATTGCCCCCACTTCCCTGTTTCTTTTTTTTTACACTCTTCAAAAATTTAAGATTATAAGTAAATTTAATTTTGTTAGCATTGCTCATTAATGTGAAATAAAGTAAGATTTACTAGTACCTAAATGATACAACCCTAATTGCTGAAACTGAGGAGGACCTGAAACATTTGCTGCAGAAGGTCAAGGACTACAGCCTTCAATATTGATTGAGGCTCAACATCAAGAAAACAAAGATTCTCGCAGCCAGATGGAACTCCGCCACCAGCCAGGCCGGAAAGAGACTCAGGAAGAGCAACAGTCGGCCAGCCACCACGGAACTCCAGAGGAGTGAACACTGTGAGACCCCAGAGGAGCGAAGACTACCTGCCACTGTGTGACCCCCCTACAGCTCGCGCCTGTGTGACCCACAACACAAAGGGTGCTGCTCCATAATCCCCCAGCAGTGCCCAAGCCCTGCCCCCACCTCTTGGTGATAATCTCCAAGCCCTGTGCTGCTTTGCCCCCCTAGTCCCTTGCTTTCCTCTCCTTCCCCTGTCCCCCTTGCAGCTCCACAACCACGCAACTCAGCCCCCACCAAAGCCCTGTGACCTCAGGGCACAACCACGGATCCAGCCATCATCCAGAGCTATCAGCCAAGCTGTTGTGAAACTAACCTGGCAGGAGAAAGGCTGGTAGGATCTTGGTTGTGTTTACTGGGGCATTGCTGATTACCTGGGAGAGCACCTAAGGGCATGCCCACTGGTGGGGAACTTTGCCGAGCTCTCTTGGG
Organism: Elephantulus edwardii; assembly: GCF_000299155.1. Lineage (NCBI taxonomy): Eukaryota > Metazoa > Chordata > Mammalia > Macroscelidea > Macroscelididae > Elephantulus > Elephantulus edwardii. Next base: position 8,221,006 of record NW_006399771.1, read on the forward strand.
CTACACCAACTGCCCCAAACGAGCCAGCCAGCTAGCTTCTGTGGACTCTGCAGACCAGCCAGAGGCTAGTGGGTCGGTGGGAATTTGACCTCAACTTTTCGGATCCTGTCAGATCCAGGACCCTGCTGGTGGAGGGGCTGTTGTGTGAGGGCACCTGTGTAAGTGCCACCAGGGAGGGAATACTGAGAAAACCACTGGGTAGGAAACGGACAGCAGGAATTTGAGTAGGGACCTCAGTCGTGAGCACACTGAGACAGCAGAGGTTTGAGCAAGGTCCCCCAAGTGTTTGACCTGCCCTTGCGATCACCCAACCCTTTGCCTGCCTCACCCCATCTGGTTCCACACCAGTGCCTACACGTCTGGGTAATCAACTTGCCTTTAAACGGGAGCACCTTGACCTGTCTTAGCAACAAGAGATTGCCCTAGCAGGCTCTGACTGACATTTTTATGAAGTCAGAAAGTCAGAGAAATGCACAAGTTCAGTAGCTGCCCAACTGATCTCAAAAGCATTGTCTTTAGATCAAGAACACATATCAATGTCTCGAAGAAAGCGAACTATCCCACACAATACACAAGAGCAAAGCAAGATGTCACTCACAAAGGGCAACACAGTACCAGTGGCTTACCTGAAGCCAGAAAGTCTCATGGGACTTTCTGACACAGAATTTAAAAGAAGGGCGACTGAATATATCCAATGGATGAAAGACAAACTTCATGAATAACAAGATACTACAAGCAAAGACCAGGAGGATCTCAAAAAAAACAATGCAGAACATTGCAGAGAAAACAAATCAGGCATTAGCGGCACTGGAAAAACAAGAATCCACCATTCAAAATATAAGGTCCAATGTTTCAGAGGCTGTCAACATGATGGAGGGACATATGAGCAGAGTTAGTGAGATGGAACACAGAATCAGTGAAATTGAAGACAAATTTGTCACCACTGATCTGCTAGAGCAAAAAGCAGACTCAAAAATGAAGGGAAAAGGAGAAAACCCAAGAATAATGTGGGACACCATCAAGAAAAATAGCATGCGCATCATTGGAATCCCAGAAAAGGAAGAAGCAATTAAAGGCACTGAAAAAGTTGTGGAAGAATTACTAGAGGAAAACTTCCCAAGCATAATGAAGAATGAGAGAATATGCATTCAGGAAGCTCAGAGAACACCATATAGATTCAATCCCATGAGAGTCCATGTTCACTTTAGTATAAGGGATTTAAAAAGTTGTAAATACAAATTGAGACTTTTTTCTCAAGATCCTGAGAGTTTTCTTAAAGAGTTGCTGCTCCTTTTAATTAATATAGAGGATTGAACAGTTTTGCTATCTTTACTATTCTTCTAATAAAAATCACAGACTTATTGATGATTCCAGACACTGGGCTGATAATGTATACACATTGTTTACTCACATCTATAAGATACAGCTCAGGAAGTTCCTGAGATTAACTTACTTTAGAACTAACAATTAAAAGGGGTTGAAAACAAGGACAAACCCCAGAGTTGAGAGATGGTCTGGTAGAGGTTATATGCTAACTTATCTCGTAAAATAAGATATATTCAAGTGAAGTTAGTAAACTACTTTATGTAGTAGAAAGAACACAAAACGAAGAAGATAAACCTACAGCTTTCAAAAATAGGCTGGCAAAATCTATGCAGAAATTCATTAACTTAGACCCTACGTTTCATGAAGAAAGAATAGTGATAATTTTCCATTTCATCAATCAGTCTGCCCCTGATATTAGGAAAGCTTTATAAAAAAGCTTTAGGCTCCCAATGTGACTCAAATGAACTTTTGACTGCTGCTATTCCAGTGTTCAAAAATAGAGACTTGGAGAAGGAAAAGAAAGACCATCTAAAACCCAAATCTCTTGAAGCTGTTACTGAAGATAATTTAAAACCTAAGTCCAGGTTTTCTGACTTCTGATCCTTGTTTTCTGTTCACAACTTTTGCATTCCAGTCATCCACTGCTATTGATGCATCTTGATCATGTGTTTGATCTATTTCTGATTGCAAAAGTTGGTAGAAATCACCTATTTCCTCCTCTTTGGTTCTGGTTATTGTTGCTTATTCACCAGGCTTCCTTGTATGAATTTGGCTATTATCCTGTAGCTCACAACATTGAACCAAAAAGAATTAGTGACACAGATTTTCATGAAACAGAATATGATCAAGAGGTGATAGTGAAAAAGGAGGAAGTTTAAGTTACTACCTAAAGGAATTTGCAAGGCCCAAGGAATTGACAGCATACCAAATGATATAGTTCAACAAACAGACACTGTCCTGGACATGCTCACCAAGTGTGCCAAGAAATCTGGAGGACAGCTACCTGGCCAACTGACTGGAAGAAATCCATATATATTCCCATTCTAAAAATAGTTGACACAACAGATGTGGGAATTAGTACATAATATTAGTTATATCACACACAAGCAAAATATTCCTGAAGATTATCCAAAAATAACAAGAACAGTACATAAACAGAGAACTACCAAAAATACATGCTGGGGTTAGAACAGGTCATGACACTAGAGACATACGTTATTGCCAATGTCAGATAAATCTTGGCCAAAAGCAAAGAGTACCAGAAGAATGTCTATCTGTGTTTCATTGACCATACAAAAGCATTTGACTGTGTAGATCACAACAAAATGTGGTTAACCTTGAGGAGAATGATAATCTCAGAACGCTAAATTGTGACTATGAGAAACCTACACTTAGAACAGAGCAAGAAAACGGCATCGTTCAAAATCAGGAAAGAAGTACCTCAGGGATGTGTCCTGTCTCCATACCTTTTCAATCTATATGCAGAGCAGATCATTCCAGAAGCAGGACTTTATGAAGAGGAATGTGGCATCAGGATTGGACGAAGACTCATCAACAGCCTATGTTATGCAAATGATACAACCCTGCTTGCTGAAACTGAGGTAGACCTTAAGATCTTACTGCAAAATGTCAAGGACTGTAATCTTAAATATAAATTGAAGCTCAACATCAAAAGGACAAAGATTCTCACCACTGGTCCAGTTGGCAGCACCAAGATAGATGGAGAAAAGACTGAAGTTGTTAACAATTACAGCCGGCTTGGCTCCACAATCAGCACTCTTAGCACCAGCAGTCAGGAAATCAAAAAACAAATTACATTGGAAAAATCTGCTGTCAGGGACCTTTCCAGAATACTGAAAAGCAATGATGTCAGTCGAAACTAAGGTGTGCCTAATCCAGGCCACGGTCTTCACAATTACTTGCTATGCATTAGAAAACTGGACAATGAATAAGCATGACAGAAGAAGAATCAATTCCTTTGAATTGTGGTACTGGAGAAAAGTCTTGAACATACCATCAATGGCCAAGAAAACAAGTAGGTCTGCCTTGGAGAGGGTGAAACCAAGTATCTCCTTGGAGGCTAAGATTTTGAAGCTCTGTCTCATATACTTTGGGCCAGGAGAGATTGGTCCTTAGAGAAGGACATCATGCTCAGAAAGGTGGAGGGACAGCTTAGGAGAGGAGGACCCCAGATGAGATGGTTTGATACGGTAAATGGGGCAATGGGGGTTGGTGTGTCAGAATTTGAGACTGGCTCAGGACAGGGCAGTGTTCAAAGCTGCTCTACATAGGGTCATTATGAGTTGCAGGCACCTTGAGAGCACATAAAAACACAATGCATTCTTTACCTAAACACTCTGACTCTCAGCCTTTATTAACTTTAAAGTAGACTGAGCCAGAGACTTTGAGAACGTCAATATCTATAATTCTTTAAATTATAGATACTAAATTCTGTTGTTGTTGTTAAGTGCCGTGAGTCACAGGCAACTCTAGTGACCCTATGAAGGAGAGTCGTCGACTCTTGGGTGCCCTTCATCCTCTCTCCAGGCTCATAGAGTTTCTGGAGGCACAATTGTTAAAAAAATGAATCAAACTAAAAAAAAAAAAAGGATCCTAGCAAAGTTGTGCCAACAAAATCAGTCCAACGATTATCACCTATTGCTGATTACCCTCTTGTATGTTAGAGCAGTTTCTCAACAAATATCCACGTGTCAGCATATGAGATCATGTATGGCAAATCTTTGTTTATAACTGTTCTTTGAATTCATACAGAAGCAAATTATCTTTTAAAGTATGTCATAAATTTGAAGAAGGTGCAGCAAATGCTGTTAGGCAAGAGACTTTCTCAGTTCTTCAGGTAAAGAAATGCCTTAAGAAATACTAATTTATGTCCCAACAAAACTAGTCAGTGATAAGAATAGTTACTTTGTACTCCTGGAGGGTATTGGTGGGTATGTAGAAGTTCAAGAAACTTACACAGACCTGTAGGATCCATGACATGTTTAAACCTAGCCCAAGTAAGTGCATTTGGAATACACACTAGGAACAGTGACCCCAAAAAACCCAAATCCAGTGTATACAAATATAGCTCTTGGAGCTTCTTCAGATAGAATTCCTAGTTTAAAAAGGAAAAAAAAAATCTTAAGTCCCCAGCATCAGCCCTATCCTGAGACCACACACAAACCACTTCCAAACTATGCCTGTCCAGGCAGCATTTTCCCCAGAGAAATTTCCTTCAAGTCATATTCTACTGCAAGATTATTATCCAAATCCTTTCCCTCTCTCTAAAAAACTCATACACTACAATTACCAAAGGATAGAATCTGTACAAAACTTGCATCCATGAACTGGATCAGGCACATGTTAGTCTCCAGACTGACATCATTGCTTCTCAACACTCTGGAAAGTTTTACCTAATGCAGATTTACCTAATGCAATTCATCTTTTGATTTCCTGACTGCTGGTACTAAGAGTGTCGACTATTGAGCAGAGCAAGTTGTAACTGTTAATAACTTCAATCTCTTCTCCATCTATTATGGTGCTGCCAATTGGCCCTGTGGTAAGAATCTTTGTCTTCTTGAGGTTGAGCTTCAGTCCACTTTGAAGACTACAGTCCTTGATCTTCTCCAGAAAGAGCTTAAGGTCTGCCCTAGTTTCAGCAAGAAAGTTGTGTCATCTGCCACTACTCCTCATAAAGCCAAGCCTCCCAATAATCTGTTCTGCATATAGATTGCAGAAGTATGGAGACAAGACTTATCCTTGTTGCACTTCCTTCCTGATTTTGAACCATGTGGTGTTTGCCTGCTCTGCCCAAGTTTCCTAGCCCAAGTATAGGTGATGAAGAAGGAAGTTCAAGCTGCTGTGAAGAACTTGGCAAAAGATAAATCCTCATGGATTAAGTGAATACCAATTGACATATTTCAACAAACAGATGCTACCTTGGATGTGTTCACCAGTTTGTACCAAGAAATCTGGAGGAGAACTACCTGGTCAACTGATAGGAAGCCATGCATATTTATTTCTATTCCAAAAAAGAGTGACCCAACAAAGTGTGGAAATTATTGTGCCATATCACTCATATAACATGCAAGCAAAATCCTGCTGAACATTTCCCAGCAACAACTGGAACAGTACATTGACAGGGAACTACCAGAAATACAAGCTGGGTTTAGAAGAGCCTGTGGCCCTAGTAACATTATAGCCAATGTCAAGCCGATCTTGGCAAAAAGCAAAGAGTGCCAGAAGAATATAAATCTGTGTTTCTTTCCAAACTAATATAGATCCTTTAACTCAGAACCTCAAACAGATGGGTCACCATAAGACTCCTGCCTTTAGTATGTGACATGGGATAATAACTGGAGCAGTTACCAGCACTGCCGGCCGACACATCTCCCTAGAAAAATTCCAACTTTTTTCTAACACTCTTCAAGAGTTATTAGATGATATTGCAATTCACCTTATTGCAGTCCAAGATAAAATTAACTCCCTAACAGAAGTTATATTATCAAACAGAAGGAGACTTGATCTGTTAACCATAGAAAAAAGTAGCTTCTGCTTATTCCATGGACAGACTGCTTTTTTCATACCAATACATCAGTAGTAGTTAGAGAAGAAATGCCCTAAATAAAAAATCAGGAGTTGAGTAACAACTATGAATCCCCCCCCCCCACCGCTACTCTCCATCCTAAGTCCTAGCCCTAGGGCTGACAATGTCTTGACAAGGCTTGACTAGGTGACCAGATCCTTATAAAGCTCTGGGCCTGATCATATCTTTAGAAGACCTTTGCCATAAAATTTCTGAGCAGGCTACCATTCCCTCAGGTTTGGAAACAGGAGCGAAATCTACTTCTAAACCACATGCCTCTGGAAACTATGAACTTGGAAAATTACCTAAGTTATAGAAGTTCTTCAGGTCTTTTGTTCATAGGGTCACTATGAGTCGTGCTTCACAGCAATCAGTAACAACTACAACAACAAAAGGAAAAAAGAAACTGCTTTTGTTTGCCTGCACATCATTCTGATCTCCTCTGTGAGCAATCACCTGGTGTTCCTCCCATACCACTTAATAAAGATCTGTTCACTTCTTGGGACCAGTTTCTTCTTCTTTCTCTCAGTTCTCTTTATCTATCACTATAGGTAAAATCTTGAATGGCCCAGGAAGTAACAAAAGAAGATAGAATTAATACACAGAGTCATAGAACCAAAGAGAATTCATTGACTGTGAAAAATTCCAGGAAGTACCATATTAACAATATTCAATGATAATAAAGAATGAAGTTCAAGCTTCACTGAAGATATTTGCAAAAAGTAAGGCCCCAGGAATTAATGGTATGCTAACTGACATACACCATGGTCTTTGCAATTACTTGCCATGCATCAGAAAGCTAAACAATGACTAGGGATGATAGAAGGAGAATTGATGCCATGTGTTCTGGTGCTGGAGAAGAATGTTCAATGACTGCTAGGAGAACAAACAAGTTTGTTCTGAAGAGGATGAAGCCAGGCTGCTCCTTGGAGGCAAGAAGTCTGAAGCTTCATCTGACATACTTTAGACATGTTGCAAGGTAGGGTCAGCCCTTGGAGAGGGACATTATGCTTGGGAAGGTGAAAGGTGAGTGCAGGAGAGGAAACCCTCTATGAGGTGGATTGATTCAGTGACTGGGGTAATTGGGGTAGGTGTGTCAGAGACAGTAAGATTGGTACAGGATAGAGCAGGGTTTAGGGCTGTTATACACAGGGTTGCTATGAGTCTCAGGTGACTCGACAGCACATAACAACTGATATATTTCAGCTAACAGATGCAGTCCTGGATTAGTCTATGCCAGGAAATCTGGAAGAGATCCATCTAAGAAAGCTGATCTCACAGAATGTGGGAATTATCAAAAGCTGATCCAACAGAATGTGGAAATTACCAAACAATGTCATTAATATTGTATGCAAGCAAATTGTTGCTGAAAATCGTTAAAAAATGAATGGAACAGTATAGTGACATGGAACTACCAGAAGTTCCAGCTGGATTCAGAAGAGTCCATGGTACCAGTATATCATTGCTGATGCCAGATGGAACCTTGCTGGAAACAGAGAATATCAGGAGAATGTCTATTTGTGTTTTACTGACCATGCAAAGGCTGTGTGGATCATAACATTTATGACTTAACTTTTAGAACAATGTAAATTGTATTAACATGGAAAAGTTGAACAATCTCTTCCCATGCAATTTACAGCCTCTGAAAACCTGCTTAAATGATCAGTTATGAGTCAGTTCCAACTCAATGGCAATTAATTGATCTAAACAATTTAATATTAAGACAAAATTCCCAATTTTTCTATCCCATCTAGCTTGCTTTCCAGAAATTTTGGGACACTATATGAAATTTTTTCAAGTCAGAGCTTTTCTTATTTATTTTTTCTTTTGTTTTTATTTCCATTGTCAAAGGATATGTCATATGGATGCTTAATGCATGAGCCACAAAACTGAGGAGAAACAACATCTAATTAAGATTTTAAATTGTGATGAGAGTAGGAAGAATATTTTCATTCTATTGTTCCTTAGTTAATAATTTCAAATTAGAAAGACCTAGTTTGTAAGAAGGGATCTCTTTGGTAGCCTAGTGGCAAGCTACTGCACTGCAATCCCGAAGGCATGTGGTTTGAGGCTGCTTCACTGGAGAAGGAAGGACAATCTCCTTCAATGTGATTAACTGCCTCTGAAAACCTGCTGGAGTGTCAGCTATAGTCCTACTCAAAGGTACACAACAACAACAGCCATTTATAAGAAGCAGGTCCTCTGATGTTGGTAAACATTGGCTGTCAACTTTATGGTGGTTCTAATCTCCCAGTGACTCTGCTAAACATATGGCAAAACTTCATTTTACACACATACACACACACACAATCTCACAAGCAAGAAATAAAAAGAAAAAATAAAAAAACCAAACAGCAACAAAAAAACTTATCCTTAAAATGCCTGATGGCCAATGTGTTGTGTTGGGATACAAATGGGAAGTTTAGTTGTTTAAATATATAGATATTCCAGGAGAGAAAAATAGGAAATCTCCTTCCATGAAAATTGACAGCCTTGGGAATCTGATAGAAGTTCATCATGATTTGGAATCCATTCTATGATAGTAAGTTCTAGTTTGATATATTGGTCTTCACTTACTACAATTCTTTCCACATTAATGAAACTAGACTCCTATAATCCAGGCCTTTCCATTCCTCCACTTTCTTAAGAAAGAGGACTTATGTGTTTATATTTACCTTTCATTAAATTGATCTGCATATTTCTTTTTCTCTTTTGACTCTGATTTGAGCTATTGGAATCTTTTCAATCAAAAGATAAAATAGTTAGCTTTATTGTTTCCCAGATACCAGTGAGAAGTTCTGAATTTTTAAAATATAATTAGGACATATATTTCATATAAATAGAATATCCTCAAATCATATGTTTCAGATTTATGCAAGTCATCTTTGGGTATTCCAGTCTTTGCATGTTTAATGTTATTCCATTGCCTTACGTTTTTTTACCATTTGTTGATAACTGCATATTTTGAGTAATAGACTCAATATTGATTGTGTTTGTGAGTTTCCAGGCTGGTCTTAAAAAAATATGAATCAATATCTTCCACTCAATTTTCCCCTCCAGTGTGATTTGGCTATGTGCACTTTAGAATAAACAGCCAGAGGCCGGTTATAAATCATTCTACCTATCTTCCCACGACAGTCTGCAGCCAGGTTGGTAGATTTCCCCAAGGGAAAGGAAAATGGGGCAACTCCAGGTCATGATATGCATTCCAATTGCAAGTGCTTACAGCTGGAATGTGCCTGCCTTTTAAGGATCAGAAGCAAATATCCACAGAGAGCTATTTTAAATGATGCAATTCAATTTTAAATGTATCCATGCATTTCTGTTTAGAGACTTTAAATTAAATTACCATTTAAAGTTAACAGAGATATCTTATAAATGGCATTGAAATCATCATTGTTTGAGTGTTTAAAGATCAGGTCAAGAATGTTTAAGCAAACCAAATTTGTTGCTATAGAGTTGATACCTACTCAACATCAACCCCATAGGGCAGAGTAAAACTGCCTCAGGGTTGTTTCTAAAGGCTGTAATCTTTGCAGAGTAGGGCTGTTACATGTTTCTCCCAGTGGAGTGCCTGGAGGTTCAAAGTGCCAACCCCTCAGCAGCCTAACACTTTATCACCAAGCCACTTTGGCTCCTTGCATCTTGTCTTTCACATGTGACTTGCTGTGAATATTTATTATATTCATGAAAGTAAGACATAACTTATAGTTTAGAAAACAAACAAAACACCCATTACATATATTGCAAGTATTAATAAATATAAGGTTAACCAATTCACCATTCTTCAGATACTCTAAAGTTAGAATTTTATTGTGCTTTCAATTTTTCTAACTCACTTCACATCACTGTTACAAGTACTTGATTGCTTTAAAGGTGGTGAGCCTTTCTGTCTTATAATTCTTTTCTGGTCATACCTATAATAAATATTTTTTTTAATAAACGTTTTTAAAGGTTAAAGGAAAACTCAGTTGTGCAATAACATTTCTTTTTCCTGGTAAAGTAAATGAGGCAAAGAAAGATCAAGCTTCTGTCCTTGATCATAACCTAATCATGCTCTGAGCAATCTAGTCTTGTCTGTATTATATATTGCATTGAATTTGTATAATTTATTAACTAATCATGCTAAGATATTTCAGGATGTCAGCTTCTAGGAGAGAGGTTATGAAAATGAAGTGTATACTGAAGAAGAATGTGGTAAATGAAATGTTATTTTTGTCAATTTTCTGTACAGAAACTTCTAAAATAAGGCTTAGAAAATATTTCATTCTCTAGTTTTTAGGTCTCTTGGGGTTTTGCTTGTTTGTTTGTTTTTTAAAAGATAAAAATTGACCCTATGAAAGTGAATGACTACACAGATTAAAGATGGAAATGTAAAACACAACACTAGCTAAGCATCCATTAATGCTCTGTCACCATATTTCCATGTTTTACTGGCAGAGAATGAAAATAAAAATGGAGTTGGTCCTTTCTTGTTTAGTTTAGATAGAATATATTTTGGTCTCTTATTTAATGAGGGCTTTTGACTGTCAAAAGCTATCATGTGTATGTTTTGTATCAAAGTTCCCCAGACTGTTGTCTCTCTCAAAGGCAGATGGTAAATCTGTCAGCAGTAGCATTCAGAACAACAGCAACCCACATGCTTTTAAGCTCTGTGTGTGAAGCCGCTCCTCCCATGAAGAGTACCATTGGGCAAAATGCCAAAGGAGGGTCCCCAAGGCAATTAGCTGCTTCTGAATCCGATGCTGGCTGGCTGGGAAGTCAAATGAATGCAGCTTGCTTGGTTATGCACCATTTAACACAGAGAGCATGCATCTTTCTTTATAGACAAACCTGTCTTCCATATTTTAACCTGGCTACATTCTCACAAATCTCAATGACCTTTAGTATTAATAGGAGTTTTAGCATTTCTGCATATAGTTATCAGTGTTCTTTGTCAGTAAAGCAAATGTATTAGAATTAATGATCATTTATTAGTAATTACCTTGCACATCCACAATTACCCTTAGCGATTCATAATAAACTCAATATTTATGAGTCTCTAGATGTAATTTAAACTCTAATGATTACAATAAGTACTAGAGCCCTTCTATTAAGTATCAGGTAAAGTCATCAGATCCTTGTTAAATAGGATTGTACTGTCAATGAAAATGATAAAAGGAATAGAAAATAATGCTAGTTCAGAGTAATAATGTGTATATATATATATATATATATATATATATATATATATATATATATATTAAAAAAAATCCATGTTTGACAGATATGTTTCTTATAGCTTCAATTTAAAAGTACATGGACATTTAACTTTCAGTAAGTGCTAAGACAGACATTTCTTTATCTACTGATTATTTATAAACATGAAAATTAAACTGTATATAGTTATGTTGCATTTTGGCACAGAAAAAGAAACTTGATCAAGCCCACAGAGCTGAGTGGATTTTTGAAGTGATCTAGGGAGCTCTGCTGGCCTTATAGTGATAAGAACCTGTGATGCAATTCCACAGCCAGGTGGCTTGAATTCACCAACTGTTCCTTAAGAGAAGGACGGATATATTGACTCCATAAGGCAGAGTAAAACTGCCTCAAGATTGTTTCTATGGGATATAATCTTTGTAGAGTAAGATTGTTACATGTTTCTTTCATTGAAGTAGCTGAAGATCCAAAATGCCAATCTCTCAGAAGCCTAGTACTTTGTCACTGAGCCACTAAGCCTCCTTACATATTGCTTTTCATATCTGACTAGCTGTGAATATTTATTTTACCAATCTCCCATGAAATGAAGATATAATTTATATAATATTGTTATATTACATCAACTTGGAATTGACTCATAGCTAACTCAGTGAGGTTTTTAGGCGATAACCTGCCAAGGTGGAGATTGTCCATTTTTCTCTGGAGGAGCAGCTGGGAGATTTCTATTTATGCCTTTGGATTAGGAATACAACTCCTTGTCAGTAGACCACCAGAGCTACCAGAAACAGAATAGAAAGTGACAAAGAAAGAGAAAAAATTAAGCATGAGAAAGACAAAAAGCCAAAGTAAAGATAAAATAAAAGAAAATAATATTTAAATGAGGTTGAAAAGGAAAGAAAACACAATAAATTAAAAAAAATAAAGAAGGACAGATGCACTACCTCAGCTCTAGCTGTAAACGTCAGGGATATATTGCCAGGACAGTCACTGCCAACCCAAAGACGATCAAGAACAGTACACTCTATGGGTTCCCAGAGGCAGACTTCACAGAGAGCACACTGCACAGAATAATCCACAAATGCACTTAGTCAGAGGCAAGAGCCTCAGTCCAAGATGGTGCTTCACTCAGTCTAGGGTTCTGTAGGTCAGGTAGCCTCATAATCCAGGCAGAGAACACTTTGCTGGTTTACAATGGAAGGGAATGAGTCTCTGAGTGTGAAGCTACATCAGGTCTCAGGGCCATATTCAAAAGGGCAGGAGGCCAATCTCAGACACAGCTGGGCTAGGCTCTAGGAGAGCACTGTCAATATTTTAGTGATTGATCAGTAAGAAAGTCACTCCTCTTATCCTTGGAGGGTGGGAGGGGGTAAGAAACAAAGGGAAGATCAAACTTTTCATGTCTTAAGCCAGCTGCTGGTATGAAACCCCCTATAATAGCAGATTCCTGCACCGATCAGAAAGCTGTGTGCCAAAGTTCTAACTGACATATCTGATATGCTCACAATTCACCGCTTCATCTGTATCTTCACTTTGTTTTCATTCAGCTTTTTCCTCATACCTGTATTTTAACTTGTTATGTCAAGTCAACCATGACTTATAGCGGCCCTCTGAACAATGGCTCTGAACCTTAACCTATCCTAAGCCAAATTCACCATTTCTGCCACACCGGACTGCCTTACCATAGTCACTGTGCCAGTATAGTTGTTCTTTGCCTTTTCCTCTGGATCTCAACATTGCAGGATTATTCATCCATATCTGTGATCTTTCTGTTCTGGTGTCTTACTTCTCACAGGGCTTTAGTGGCTGTCTTGTTGTTCCTGACAATTTTTAAACATATAAAATAGTTAAAGTAGATGATAGCTCCAAAACATTCAATAATAGTTTGAAATATACACCCTAATTACTATTTTGTCTATTTTCATATATTTAATAGAGCTATAAAAAAGAAAGAAGCCTGCAAACCTATAAAAAAGAAAACAGAATTACAGCTGAGTTCTGTTTTTTAAAATTTTAAAAATCTATATTTTTATCTACACAATTTCCAAAATGATAATATAGTACTTGGAATTTTATGTGGGAACTGTGATCTGAAGAAATAAACTATATTGTTAGTTTCAAATTTCTTTTTCTATGTTTTTTTATTATGATCTGCTCATTTAAATTTAAAATCTGCAATACTCTTCAACTTCTAATATGCGTTGTGAATTGAATTTCTTTTCATCTTCTTATGGTTGTTACTTACTACAAAGTTATTAAGGCAATGCGTGGGAATAGCTTCTGCCGTTTACAAGGAAGACTTAGGAACCTAGAATTAGTATGAGATACTGCCTTGTAATAGTCATAGTATCTATTCCAAATTTTAGTGTACATATCAATCTTTATCTGTTTAAAATTCAGATTCCTTAGATTTACTTGAATTACAACAGATTCAGGGTGGGTTCAAAACTGGATTTTTTTAGCTCCCATGGATCCTGATAAAAGGGTTTTTAGGTCTCTTATAGAAACATTGCTCAACAATTACATATAGTCTATAAGCTATTAAATATTAAATATAAGCTATTAAATAGTCACCCATCTGAGGACAAATAGAGAAGAATTTGGTGACCTAATAAGACCTAGTAAGCCAAAGGTGGGTGATTTTAATATATGGCACTCAGACTTCCTTTTAATTGGTCTTGGCCAAGCAATCTTCTAAGCGGTTTAGCGCTGTCCATTTGTTGTATAGAGATAACTCTTGGTTGCTGTGATGTTAAAATCTGTGACAGTGATATGTCAATGTGATAATGGTTACCCATAGTGGACAGTGTTTGGTGGGGCTCTTGATTAAAACAAGCTTGGAAACTGGAATGACATCGATTTGCAAAATAGTTTGCCTCTAGAAATCGTATGAACTTGGAGAAATGATCCAAGTTATACAAGTGTTCAGGTCTTTAGTTCAAAGGGTCACTGAGTTTTTTACAACTCCATGGCATTTACCAAGAACAATATAACCTAATGTTAAATGGATCTTGGCTGAAAGCCTAGAGTACCAGAGGAATATTGATTTGTGATTCACTATTCAAAGGCATTTATTTTTGTGGATCACAACAAACTGTGGCTGACTCAGAAGAATGGGAATCCCAAAACATTTGATTGTGCTTATGCGAAACCTATACTTGGACCAAGAGGTAGTCATCAGAACAGAGCAGGGAGACACTGCATGGTTCAAAATCAGGAAGGATGTGTACCAGGGATGTATTCTGTCTTCATATTTTTTTCAATCTATATGCAGAACAGATAATCTGGGAGGCTGAGCTGTATGAGGAGGAATGTGACAGCAGAACTGGAGGAAGACTCAATAATCTGCCTTATACAGATGGCACAACCCTGCTTGTTGAAATGGAGGAGGATCTGAAGCACTGCTGCAGAAAGTCAAGGACTGCAGTCTTCAATATGGATTTAAGCTCAACAAAGAAAACAAAAGATTTATTCCATGGGGAAGATTGGCATCATCATAGTAGATAGAGAAGAGATTGAGACTATTAACAGCTTTAGTTTTCTTGGCTCTACAGTCAACACTCTTAGTATCAGCAGCCAGGAAATCAAGAGATGAATTGCATTGGGAAAGTTGGCTGTTAGGGACTTTTCCAGAGTACTGAAGAGCAATGATGTCAAACTGGAGACTAAGATGTGCCTGGTACACCATTGTCTTCACAATTCCTTGCTATGCATCAGAGAGCTGGACAGTAACTAGGATGGTAAAAAGAGAATTGATGTTTTTGAGCTGTGGTGCTGGAGAAGAGTGTAGCATATACCATGGACTACCGGAAGAACAAACAGGTTCATCCTACAGACGGTGAAGGTAGTCTGCTCCCTGGAGGCAGAGATTCTGAAGCTTCATCTGACAAACTTTGGGCACGTTGCAAGGAAAGATGGATCCTTGAAGAGGGACATAATGCTTGGAAAAGTAGAGGGACGAAGAAAGAGAGGGAGACCATCAATGAGATAGACTGATTTGGTGACTGGGGTAATGAAGGTAGATGGTTTAGAGACAATCAAGTTGCCACAGGATAGAGCAGGTTTCAGGTCTCTTGTACATAGGGTTGCTATGAATAGCAAGCAACTTGATGGTACATAACAACAATTTGGGAGCTCTAGCCTATTGGGCAAGACATGGCACTATCAGTAGGCTTTCAGGGTTCATTAAAAAACATAGGTCAATGAAAAAATAATTAGCAGAAGTAGATTCTTGTTATATTCATTGGCTTGGAATTGGTAAATTCAAATGAAGAAGCTATGAAGATGTTCTCATACGTGATGAAGTAGAAAAATATAAGAGAGTTGTTTTCTGAAATTTTTTTCAGTAGATTTTGACTCACAGTAATCTCACATATTTCAGAATAACACTGTAAGTCATGGGATTTTCATAACTAGTCTTTTTGAACAGATCACCAGGTCTTGCTTCTGAGGTACTTCTGGGTGTGTTCTAACTGCTAGGTTTTTAGTTAGTAGCATTGTGTTTAACTGCTCCATCTGATAGCTGGATAGAAGGATGACAGAAGAAGACTTAATGCCTTTGAGCTGCGGTGTTGGAGAGGAATAATGAATATCCCATGGACTGCCCAAAGAATAATTATTTATGTCTTGGACATGGTGCAGCCAGAGTTCTCTTTGAAGGCAAGAATGATGAGGCTTCGCTGCATATACTTCAAGCAAGCATATTGCTAGGAGGGGCTATTGCTTGGAGAGGGACAAGATTCTGGGAAGAGTGGAGGGTTGGTGAAGGAGAGAAAGACCCTCAACCAGGTAGATTGACAGGTGACTGCCACAATGGGCTTATAGTGTGTTGGGAAGTGTGAAGACGGCACAGGATAGGACAGGGTTCATCTCTGCTGTTCCTAGGGTTACTATGAGTCATACTTGACTCAATGGCACCTAACAACCACCATCCTGTCCCAGAAACACCAAAAGAGCTGTAAGGTTAAATTGGACTGAAAAAAAATATAGAAGTCTGTTTAGAGAGGTAAAATGTCAGTTAAAATTCTGAACTCACATTATTGCTGTACATTTGGACCCAACTTATAGTTGACTCTCCAGCTGGTTTTCAGAAGCAGCACAGAAGCACAGGAGTAGTCCCATCTTCATGCCTCAAAGCAGCTGCTAGATTCATTCTGCCTGCCTTAGATGTGGCAGCACAAGTCTATACTCATTAGGCCACCAGACCTCCCTAAAACAATACACCTCATTCTGTGGAGTCAGAACCAAATCATAGCTCACCCTCCAGTGGGCTTTCTGAAGCCCTAAGTCACCCAGGAGTTGAATGCTCATCTTTCTTCCACAGAACAGCTAGGGATTTGAATGACCTGCCTCAGAGTGGGAACGCAACTCCTTACCAATTAGGCCACCAGAGCTGTCATACTATGTGATCAGGTCCTACTCTGCAGGGGCGGGGAGGGGGGAAGGACGCATATAGCTAATAGAGATAAATAAAGAAATAATAAAGGACACCTTCACAGGAAGTTTTTCTAAAGGAGAAAAACATAGATTAATAATATTATATAAGATAGATAAATAGTGGACAAGAAAGAGAGAGAGAGAGAGAAACCTGAAGACCTTTTCATTTTAGAGAATATTTGGTAAATTACAATTATGTTAGAAAAATATTTTCCTCATGTTTTAGCTAGAGTGTGGGAACAAGTTATTTTTAGAAACAGGTAAAATTATGTATTTGCATATGTATCATTGTTGAGTATAAGTAGATAGCTGTTTAAGTATAATTTTCTTCACTTTGGTAATAAAATAACCTTGTTTTCTCAGTTCAGTTTGCATGCTAAGCAGTGTTTTGTGCAATCAGCTCTTGTTTGTAAAATTCTTGTTCTCCTCTAGTGCACCACCCTCATCTAATTCAGGACCAGCAATTTCTCAGAGGGATAGAATCTGCAGATCTGTGTTAGGGACTCAGGCATATAAGAGTTACCTCTGATGTCAGGCATAGCACTATGCCATAGGGGAAAGGAGGTCATTCCATGGACCATTATTAGGATGTTGAGGCACAGATTGAAAGTAGATAATTTAATGCTTCTCTGATCAAACCAGCCATTCTTCTTGCCTTCTAAGTACTTGGTATTCAGACTTTAGTGAGCTCTAGAAAAGTCCTTTGAATACACAGAAGCTATTAAGACATACCATCTCCTTTATTAAATTGAAAGATTGAGATCATTCAAATTCTACTTGTGAATGTCTGCCAGCGAGAGAGCTACTTAACTTGATATATAACTTCAATGGGCCCAAACACCATCCACTCTGATATTGAAGCCTCAAGCTATTCAATGCAAGGAGAGAAATTCCACCTTTCAGCAGGTGAGGTATTAAACATAAAAACCTTTATTTTCAATTATGGCACTTGAGCTCCTGATTGAACCCTTTCTATTGCTGCCTAAGAGAACTGCCAACCTTGACTGTAGTATAAATCAATCAATTATATTGTATTTTGATAAAGCCATTTATTTCATGATTCTCAGGGTATCTGAGCAAGACATTCACATTAGAAGCACAGAAATTCAAAGCTTATACATTGAAAAGAAATTTAACGCAGATTGAACATTTAGATTTAAAATGTAAAGTAAAATGCACAATCAAAAGAGGTTAGAAATTGTAAAAATGAGGTACCAAAGACCTCATAATCCTAATAATTGAAGTAAGGATTTAGAACTTAAATGCAACTATAACTTAACCCACAAGTTTATCTTGACAGTGTCAGGTCTAGAAATTTAGCACCAGAAAGAAAAATAGCTGCTTTTAAAAATGTTCACATAAAAGATTACTTAATGTGTACATAGCTACTAATCCTCAGAGTATTGGTAAAAAAAAAAGTTTAAATGAAGAGGGATTTGAATTGGCAAAATAGTAAAACATTTTCTTTGAAGAATAATTGTGCTATTTGAGGGATTGAAGGAGCCGTGGTAGCATAATGCACCATATATCAAATGGCTAATCAAAAAGTTTAAATCCATCATTCCTTCTTCAGGAGAAAGAGGAGTAATCTTCTCCCTTAATAATGTATGACTTCAGAACCTTACAACGACTATGAACTTACTTAATAATGCTGGTTTCACATGCTAGAAAATTTTCAGTAGCAACTATTTCCCTAAAACTCAGATTTCTTTTGTTGGTGATATTTTTATGTGCCATTAAAATGTAGACTTTGGATAACAAAACACCTGAAATATCTATAGTGTTACTTAGCAATACATTGTTGTTGTTGTAGTTGTTGCTGCTGTGTGTCTTCAAGTCAGAACTGACCTAGAGCTGACGACTCTGGGTTTTTAAAGACAGTAAATCACATGGTAGGAGATTATCCATCCTTCTCCCAAGGAGCATCTGGGGGATTCGAACCACATGTCTTTGGAATTGCAGCACAATTTCTTACCACTAGGCCACCAGACCTCTCCATCCACCTAGCAATACCTTGTTGTAGCTTTTAGGTGTAGTCAAGTAAGAATCACAGTGACTCTAACAAAAGCTCTGAGCCCTGCTCTCTTGTGCACCATCCTCACACTTCCGGACACACAAGAGTGTCCATTTCAGCTGTCACCATGCTAATCTAGGGTCTTCCTCTCCTTCATCAACCTTCCAACCCTCCCAGCATCATGTCTTAATGAGTAGCAATATATTAGGTGAATGTTTTTCTAGATATCCTCCATTTGAAAAGTCTGATGGAGAAAAAGTGACAACAATATATAACATGCTTCAGAGGTTTTTAATCTATCTTGTCATTAAACAATGAATAAGTAAAAAATCCACTAGCAATCTGTCAGGCTTGTGTGCTGTAATGCTGGAAGCCATGCCATTAGTATTTTCAAAAACTGTAAGACCATACATGGCAGATAGATTTTAGTAGAGCTTCTAGATTCAGACTAGGATGAAGAATTTACTATTGGGGTGGGGGTGGGGAAATTGAGTGAAAACATTCTAAGTAGCCATGAACACTGGCTAATCCTGTGCTGGAAGATGAGCCTTTCTAGTTTGAAGACTCTTAAAATGCACAAAGATTGCAACATGAGCTCAAGCATAACAATGGTTATAAGGATAGTGAGGAATAGATACTGTTTTGCTTTTTTTTTTTTAAATAAGATGACTGTGTGTACATACAGACTTGAGGGCACTTAAAAACAACAATAAGACACAAAATGAATATATGTAAATGGAAGGTTTAAAGGTCCACTGTCTGAGAGTGTTATGTATAAATGTTGCTCAACACCAAACACAAAACAAAAATGCTTTTCTGAGTACTGAGCTTCTATAATCATTGGCTTAGCTCAAAACTTAGTTATAATTAAATGATCAGTATACAAGTATAATTATGAAAGGGAGGAGAACAACTAACTTTGTAAGCCACAATACATAACATCACTGCCAGGAAATAAAGTTCTCAAGAGATCCAAAGTATGTTCATGCTCAAGTTGGAGGATATGGACATATGGCAATCAAATTCCTGATCAAAATGTTTGGAGGCACTTTCATGCCAAAAATATTCTTTTGAGCGTCATCTATTTAGACATTCATATGCCTCCAAAGCATGTTGGCCAAGGAAATATATTTCCATTTATGTCCTGCCAGCTCTCACTCATTAGCAAAAAATTTTCATTTTTCAGTTTTATAAAAAGGACTCCGGCTTAACAGTACTCATTTCAAAGTTAAGATTTTTATGATTTGGATTGTTTGTTCTTACTTTCAATGATACTGAATGTATCTGCAACTTAATTTTTCAACATTAACTTTTTTCTTCTTCTTTAAACCTTTGCTCACAGATGCTAATAAATTTTAAAAGATAATTATTGAGAATGTTTTCTGCCATTGCTCACCCTCTATTAAGCTGCTGTTGTTATGTGGCGTGAAGTCATCTGAGACTTATAGACACCATATATACAACAATCCTAAATCCTGTTCTGTCCTGTGCCAATCTGTCTCTGACACATCTACCCCCATTACCACAGTCACTCAATCAATCCATCTCATAGAGGGTGTTCCTCTCCTGCACTGTCCCTCCACACTCCCAAGCATGGCGTCCCTCTCCAAGGACTGGTCCCTCTTTATAATCTGTCCAAGATATGCCAGATGAAGCTTCAGAATCCTTGCCTCCAGGAGCAGCCTGGCTTCATCCTTTCCAGGATGAACTTGTTTTATTCTCTTAGCAGTTCATGGTATATTCAGTACTCTTCTCCAGCACCACAGGCAATGAAAAAATAAATAATCAAGAAGAATATAGTGCAAGGATTTAAAAGAAGACTGAATAAAGAGCCTGCAAATAAAATGTAGTAAAATCCTTTAAAAAAAAAAACAAATAAAAAACACAAACAACTCTATCCCAGTTTTTCAAAATGAAGTTCCAGAAAATGTGTTCAAGACCGTTAGTGTTTCCCCCCCAGGAGGTTCCATACTTATAATCATTAAAGACCTTGAGAGTGCTTCTCTTGTTCTGTCTGTCTGTGACTCCCATCTTCTTTCTCTTTCTGTACATGTATTACAGGATTATTGCCTGCGAATCAGGACCACTTCATAGCTACACTTGCAATGAGTTTTCAGAGGCTATAAAATCATTTGGGAGATTATCAACCTTTCTCTTACAGAGTTGCTGAAGTATTGAAACTACTTGCACTTAGGTTGGCAGCACATCTCTTTATGGACTAGGACACAAATTCTCCCTGCACAAGCACACATGCGAGGGTGCACACACGTATATGACTCGTTATGCACATATTTAAAAGTGAATATAAAACTGAGATTTGAAATAGATAATCATTACTTGAAATGTCAAATTGTATTATTTAACTTACTTCAGAATGTTGTTGTTACTATTGTTATGTGCCCTTGAGTAGCCTATCACTCATAGCAACCCTATGTACAATAGTCCTGAAACCTGCTCTATCCTGTGTCAACTTTACTATCTCCAATAGACCTACCCTCACTCCAGTTACTGAATCAATCCATATCATCAAGGGTCTTCCTCCCTTGTTTTGTTCCTTCCACCCTGCCAAGCAGGAAGCCCCTCTCCAAGGACTAGTCCTTCCTTGCAACATGTTTAAAGTATGTTAAATGAAGCTCCAGAATCCTTGCCTCCAAGGAGATCAGCCTGGGTTCACCCTCTCCAAGGCGAATCTGTTTGCTGTCCTGGCAGTTCATGGTATATTCAATATTCTTCTCAAGCACAACTCCTCAAAGGCATCAATTCTTCCTCTATCATTCCTAGTCATTGTACAGCTTTCTAACACATAGCAAACAATTGCAAAGATTATGGCCTGTATCAACAAACCTTAGTCTCCATACTAACATCGTTGCTCTTCAGTACTCTGGAAAGGTCCCTGACAGCAGACATTCTTAATACAATTCATCTTTTGATTTCCCGGTTGCTGATACTAAGAGTGTTCTTTGTGGAGCCACTCAAACGAAAGCTGTTCACAGTCTCAATCTCTTCCTTATCGACTATGATGCTGCCAATCTTCCCAATGGTGTAAATATTTCATTTTCTTGATGTTGAGCTTTAATCCATATTGAAGGCTGCAGTCCTTGACCTTCTGCAACAACCACTTCAGGTCTTCCTCAATCCCAGCAAGCAGGGTTGTGTCATTTTCATTAACACAGTTTGTTGATGAGTCTTCCTCCAAATCTGATGCCACATTTCTCCTCATAAAGCCCTGCTTCCCAAATAACCTGTTCTGCATATAGATTAAAAAGGTATGAAAATAGGACACATCCCTGGCAGATACCCTTCCTGATTTTCAACCATGCAGAGTTTCCTTGTTCCGTTCTGACGACTGCCTTTTAGTACAAATATAGGTTCCACATAAGCACAATCAAGTATTCTGGGATTCCCATTCTTCTCCGAATAAACTACATTTTATAGCAATCCACACAGTCAAATGCCTTTGCATAGTCAATGAAACACAGATAGACATTCCTTAGTTACTCTCTGCTTTCAGCCAAGATGCATCTAACATTAGGTATAATATCCCTAATACCACAACCTTTTCTAAACACAATCTACACATCTGGCAGTTCTCTGCTGATGTGTTGTTCCAGTTGTTTTTTGGATAATTTTCTGCAGAATGCATGAGATATTTATGATATTGTTTATAATTTTCTTACTTTGTTGTATCACCTTTCTTTGGAATGGGAACAAATATAGATCTTTTCTAGTCAGTTGGCCAGGTTGTTGTCCTTCAGATTTCTTGGTACAACATGGTGAGCACATCCAGAGAAGCATCTGTTTATTGAAATATGTCGGTTAGTATGCCGTCAATTCCTGAATGGAGCCTAGGGTTTTTTGATTTGTTTTTTTTTCTTTTTGCCATTTACCAATGCCTTCAGAGCAGCTTGAATTTCTTCCTTCATCACCCAAGGATCTTTCTTTTATATTGTTTCATGAAATTCTTCTGTGTCAGCCATTCCTTTTGAAACAGTGACTTTGTATACAACTTCTATCTTCTTTTAATGCTTCCTGAATCATTCCATTTACTGCCCATAACATCCTTAAGCATTGCAACTTGAGGCTTGAAGTTGTTCATCAATTTCTTCAGCTTAAGAAATGGTGAGTGAGTTCAGCTCTTTTGATTTTCTGACTCCTTCTCTTTGAATATTTCATTGTAATATTTTGCTTTGTTTTGCCTCACTGTCCTTTGAAATCTTCTGTCCAGGTCCTTAATTTCTTCCCTTTGCTTTGGTTTCTAGGTGATCAGAGTCTCTTCTGACATTCATTTTGGTCTTTTCTTTCTTCTCTGCCTTTATAATGATCTTTTAAATATGAACTGAAACTCAACATCAAGAAAACAAAGGTTCTCACCACTGGGCCATTTAGCAGCATTATAATAGGCAGTAAAGAGATTGAGATTGTTAACAGCTATAGTTTGCTTGGCTGACAATCAACACTCTTTGCACCAGCATCCAGGAAATCAAAAGACAAATTGCATTGAGAAAGTCTGCTATCGGGGACATCTCCAGAGTGCTGAGGAGCAGCATCAGTCTGGAGACTAAGGTGCGCCTGATCTAGGCCATGGTCTTCGCAATTATGTGTAATGTGTCAGAAGCTGGACAATGACTAGGGATGACTGATGGAGAATTGATGCCTTTGAGCCATGGTGTTGGAAAAGAATATTGAATATACCATGGGCTGCGAAGAGAATGAACAGGTTCATCCTGGAGAGGGTGAAACCAGGCTGCTTCTTGGAGGCAAGGATTCTGAAACTTCATTTGACATACTTTGGGCATGTTGTAAGAAAGAACCAGTCCTTGGAGAGAGATATTATGCTTTGGAAGGTGGAAGAACGGCACAGGATTGGAAGGCCATCTATAAGATAGATTGACTCAGTGACTGAGGTAATGGGATTAGTTGTGTCAGAGACAGTAAGTTTGGCTCAGGATAGAGCAGGGTTCAGAGCTGTTGTATTCAGGGTCTTTATGAGTCACAGGCAACTTGATGGCACATAACAACAACAACAACAACAGCAACAGGCTTCTCTTGTGGCCTAGTGGCAAGAGCTGTACTTCAATCCCAAAGGTACACAGTAGGAGGCCACCAACTGCTCCCTGGGAGATGGACAATCTCCTTCCATGATTAAATGCCTTTGAAATTTGCCTGGAGGGTGAGCTATGGGTCGGTTCTGACTCCACAGTGTACAACAACAGGACTTAGTCTAAAATATTATTCTCTGCTTTCCACAATAAGAACATTGTTCTTATAAGGCCCGCAAGATAATCTAAAATCAAATCTCCTTGATTGCTTTTAAGGGCTCATCTGACTATATCAGGCTAAAGGAAATCAATCTCTCTTCTGATTAACTCAAAACTCAACTAATTGGGACCTTAATTACAGCTGTAAAAATCCCTTCTTCCATAGGATTTAATAAAATCCCAGCAGTGATTTGCTAGCATATTGATAAGTCCCACATATTCAATCAAATTCTATGTGTCTGAAAGCTGGACAATGAATAAGGATGACAGAAGAAAAAATAATGTCTTTAAGTTGTGCTGTTAGGGAGAGTACTGGCTGTGCCATGCACTGCCAAAAAAGCAGGTATGTCTTGGAGAATATATAGTCAAAGTATTCCTTGGAGGCAAGGATAGTGAAGCTTCATCTCACATATTTTAGGCATGCTGCTCAGAGAGACTGTTCCTTAGAAAAGGTCATCATGCTTCAAAAAGTGGAGGGACAGTGAAGGAGAGGAAGACTTGGACCAGGTGGATTGACAAAATGACTGCAGCAATGGGCTCAAATGTGTCAGAAATGGTGAAGTGGGCAGAAGATGAAACACGATTTGGATCTGTTGTTCACAACAGATGAGTCACACTCATCTTGATGGTACCTAACAACACACATTCAATAGAAAGAAGTTACTAAGGGTTTGTGCATCATGAACAGGGATGTTAGTGATCATCTCAGAATTGTGATTCAGAATTGTCATAAAAATACAGTGAAATTATTCTTCCAGAATGTAGGCAGGAAAAAATATATGAATTGGAGATAATTTTAGGCAAAAATATGTGAAATTTTTTGAGACCATGAATATAAATCAGTCTTCAGATAATTTGTTTTTTGATTCATGTGAATACAAAATTTAGTGATATTGAGGAAACCAAATATCTAAGTTACAATATAAGAGATCAAGAGTAGGATGACAAGAAAAGTGTATTCCATCACAATATACAATACATAAGCAGTTGAGGGAAAGGGATTAAGCTGTATTCATGTTGGAAGAGAAACAGAAGCATAAACAATGTTTGAGATGGTTGTACAAATATAAAACCCTCAATTTCGAATTCTCAAGAAAAATATTTAAAAATAACTCCTTTTTGGGTACTTCTTACAAGTTAAAGAGACTTCCCAGTTCCCCTCCTAATATACTTTTATGAGTAATCTTTATGAAGTGGTAAATTATAAGAAAAGTAGAGGAATGTTTAAGTAATGTCTAATCGTATTATCAGAGCAATTTTATTCCCTTTTATGAAGACTTCATATTTCTTCTGTATTTTAAGCCCTATAACTTAGTTTAAAAAGTATTAGAAAGATTAAACAGCTTCTCCTCTGATTCTCTCCTCTTTAGCAAAAGAGATAAACAATTCTACTCTCTTTTATGCTTAATTTGTGATTAAGAAATTTTATTTCCATTTGATAGGTCTGACTGAACCCAAGAGATAAAGGTACATTAAGAAAATATTTGTGTTTGGGAAGCACACTTCTCAATGCCTTCTTTCTCTTGAGTCTTAATGCTGTCACCCGGGATCTACTCTTTTAATTACTTCACCAATCAGATAATTCAGAACATCAGCATCTAAATTCAGGAATAATTAACCTCATGTTGTCAGTATCTGTACAACACAGCAGCCAGTCAACATAGCTGCCATAAAATGCACCTTTTATTGTTGTGTCAGGGGTTTTTTTTGTTTTGTTTTTCATTGAATGACTCAAATTATGTTATATTTCCACTTTCCTAAAATTGCACTTGGAAATATTATACAACAGTTGTAGCAATTCATGTGGGGGAACAAAACAGTCTCAGGGAAATCAATTGTAAGAATTAAGGTTTAAAAGCTGATTTATTCCTTAATTCAAAAGTTTTCATACAATGATCAGCAGCTAGAAAGGTTATTAGGTATAATGGACTAAAGGAAAAATGATTCAGGCATTATCAAAAGTATGGATACCTCAAAAGAAGCAAGGAAACCAAACTGAGTACAGTGGACATTTCATAGAATGATATTTACAGTTCAGCAGGATCAATGAGGCAGTAAGTGCTACATAGCTTCTAAGAGTTAATTCTTTAAATATGTGAAATAAAAGTAATGTTTATGAAGCATCTGGAATTCTTTACCAGAACATGCTATTTGAGAACCAAAATTGAGACCTGACTCAGTCCATGTTCTTTATGGATGATGCTGTGTGTTTACAGTCCTTAAAATTAAAACTGCTATTACATGACTATTCTAGAATATGAGAATCACATCATAAACATAAACTTTGACATGTTATTCATTTTTGAGACCAGGAATAAAACATAATAGGAATGTGGCTAGAATGAAATATATTATATGGAAGGGAGTGTGGAGAAAAAGCCCACTCAATATTGAAGATTCTATTTATAATGTTATATTCAAGTTTATGCCAATCTAAACTTTGATAGAAAAAGTTTCTTTAGTGTATATTGACATACATGGCATCAACATTGTAACTTTGAAAATAAAAATTATTATAACAACCACAAGATATGCATGGTAGTGTGTACTTTATATAGTTTTTTACAAGTACTCTTTTCTCTGAAATTTTGTCTCTGGTTTAAGATTGGTAGTGTTCTGATACCTTGATTCAACCAACAATCAGTACAATCTTAATATAGGCCAGAATTCCTGGTAGTAAGTAAACTAGGGTAGTCACTCAGACAGAATTACTATGTCATGGGTGGAAAAAAAGATGTCCCAGGGAAGAAAAGAATACTATTCCAAACAATCATGAAATACTTGAAATAAATCTAGTTGTAGTTTAAGGGAAGGACACAAAGTTTGTATTTTGGCTTTTATTCAACACAGTATGCTATTTGTTTCCCACCTCATCTAAACACAAGAAACTCTGATTGCATTATGCATAACATACTGGAAGTTAACTGAAAACCTGGCTGTTTGAATCCACCACCTGCTTTATGGGAAAAACATAGACAGTCATCGCTTGTAACAACTTACAATTTTAGGAATCCAAAGGATTTGGGTTTGGTTTCATCAAAAGACTTAAATTTTTATTCCTCTGGACTTTCAAGTTTCATTCTGTTTACATATCATCTTTTGGGAGCTTTTCTTGATCAAACAAAATAGTTTCCTTGGGTTCCTCTTTTCCAGTCACAGCTTGTACTTTCTTTTCAAAGGCCATGTTAAAGAGCGGACATGGTAAGTTAATGTAGAACAAAAATTATTTTAAACAGAATGTACAGATGATTCTCAGTTTCCAAAGCAAGAAGGCATAGTCAGTACATAACAAAGTTGGGAATTAAATTCTTCTATAAAAATATTATTTTCTAGTACTGTAGGCAATCTTAATAAACTTCTTAGGCACTGGGTTTATTTTTTGTTTGTTTGTTTTGTTTTGTTTTTCTTTTTTTTCTTCAAGGAAAAGTGTGAACACTGTCCCCCACTACCGCAAATTATGCAATAGAGTTTCCCACATGTGGAGATAGCACAGGGATCAGCACATTGAGAATGCAACGGACAAGCGTCGCCTTGGGAAAACCACGTTAGTGATCATGGATCTGCTCTGCCAGCTAAGTATAGGCACTGGTTCTTAACTAGCATTGGTTTTATCCATCTAGAGGAATTTGGTATTAATTTAGTAGAAGCTCAGAAGGTTCCTAAACACCTAAATACTCAGGACAGACTCCTATTACAAAAGTAATGATCTTGTCGAAATGTCAATAATGTTACTGTTAGGAAATTAATTTTGATGTATTTTAAAAACACTTTAAATTTTATTCCTATGTATTTTTCAACTATAAATATTATAAGATAATATCAAAAGTCTTTCTGTTCTCTTTCCAGGACTGCAGTAATCATATCCTTCAAAAAGAATTACTATCACCAAAATAAATTAAAAATAAAAATAACTCTAAAATTGAATTAGCATTCTTTTTTGGCAAATACATATTGCATATCTACTATGTGTCAAAAGATATAAAAAGTATATATTCATCTTATATAACTTTCCTGAAGGATTGTTTGACATTTTTCTGGCATCTGGTGGCTTATATAACATATATTCACAAATGAGATTTTTGTGGGAGGACATATGTTAATGTTAAAATCAATTTCTAATTATTCCAAACAGAAATTATAAAATAAAATTGTCAGCGTTCATATGCATTAATGTGTTTCGAGAAAATCATTAATTATAAATGATAATGTATGTCTCATACACATTGCAAGCCTTTGGAATAGTCCAGCAACAATTGTATTTTCTCTAATGTATAAGCCTATAAACAAGTAGTGTAGTCCAAAGGAAGGTGTGCTGTTAACCTGAGGTGACACCAGGATCCACCAGGAGCTCGATGAAGAATAAATGTACACTCTCTAGTATGTAATTTACTGTCAAAAACCTCTGGAAGATCAGCTTTGAATAAGCTCTGATTTAAAGGTACCTGGTTGAGTTATCTTCATGCAAGAAATTGAATAAGTGGCATGACCAAAATAAGCAAAAAATATTTGGTATAGTATACCTATGCTGAAGGTTGAAATATGCAGTGAGTGACTCATGTGTAAGTAAATGGTCCTTTAGGTAGACTAGTATACCAAGAGTTGACACTGGGTGTTGTATCAAAATAGAGCTATTCTACCCTTGAACAAGAGTCAAGATAACTAGGCTGAGGGAGCAAATCTGTTATCACCAGGTGATTATTCTGAACGTTTACTGTCATATACAATCTTCCACACTTATTGAGGAAAGGTTGAATTACGGATATGTTTTTACACACTCTCACAAAACAGTGGTTTCCACAGCCTCTTAAATTCAGCTATCAGAGAAATGATGAACACAACTAACATGGTTATTTAAATACTGTCAGCCTAAAAAATGTTTAATGAAGACAAATAGTTAGCCTAGTGAATTAAGTCATTTTGCACATATATTTACTGCTATAGAAAGCCAAGTGAGCTCTGATGCCCTAGTCGCAAGGAGGTGCATTTCCTAACTAATGGCTGGAGGTTTGAAGTCAGCACCTCTACGGGAAAATCTAAGCACTCTCCTCCTGTGTGATGTGTGGACTATGAGAACTCCCTGGAGGGTCTGTCATATATCCTTGCTAACTCAAGGACACAGAACAACAACATAGATAGCTGTCATAAAATGTTAATATTTTTCTTTTGTAACTATCTCACAACATGGTATTCTTTTGCTTATTCATTTGTTCATTTGTTGTTGTTTATCTCTCACAAATTTATTCATAATAATGCCTGGACTTTAAAACAAGGAGCTTGTTTATATTGTTCTGAATTTTAGGCCTTAGATCTGGAAAAGTATACAAGACATTTTTCTGCATATAAATTAAAAAGATACAGAGAATGGACACATCTGTGGTGTATACCTTTCCTGATTTTGAAACATGTAGTGGTTTCTTGCTCTGTTCTGATGACTGTTTCCTGATCCAATATAAGTTGTGCCTAAGTACAGTAAGTGTTCTGGGACTCACATTATTCTCAGAGTTAGCAACCATTTATTGTGATCCACATAGTACATGGCTCAAAATTTACAAGGGAGTGCATGAAGACTGTATTATCTATCCATGCTCAATGATTTTGTATGCTGAGCAAATTATTCTAGAAGCTGGACTTTATGAAAAAGAATGCAGCATCAAGGTCATAGGTAGACTTATCAATTACCTGTGTTGTACAGATAACACAACCTTGCTTGCTTAAAGAGAGAAGGACGTGAAGCACTTGTTACAGAAGAACAAATGATACAGCCTTCAATATGGAAGGCATTTTAATGACAAGAAAACAAAGAGTCTTATTACTGAACTGATAAGCAGTATCATGTTAGTTGGAGAAAAGATCGAAACTTTCAACAGCTTCATATTACTTGGATCCGCCATCAACACCCTTAGTACTAGTTGTTGTTGTTGTTATGTGCCGTCAAGTCATTTGTGACTCATAGCGACCCTATGCACAACAGCCCTAAATCCTGCTCTATCCTGGGCCAACTGCACTGCCTCTGACACCAGTCACCGAGTCAATCCATCTCATAGAGGGTCTTCCCCTCCTGCGCCGTCCCTCCACCCTCCCAACCATGATGTCCCTACCAAGGACCCATCCCTCCTGGCAACATGTCCAAAGTATGTCAGACGAAGCCCCAGAATCCTTGCCTCCAAGGAGTAGCTTGGTTTATCCTCTCCAAGATGAATCTGTTTGTTTTCCTGGCAGTCCATGGTACATTCAGTACTCTTCTCCAGCACCACAGCTCAAAAGCATCCACTCTCTTTCTGTCCTCCCTAGTCATTGTCCAACTCTCTGATGCATTACAAGCAATTGCAAAGACCATGCCTGTATTAGGCTCACCTTAGTCTCCAGAGAGACACTGTTGCTCTTGAGTACCTTAGAGAGGTCCCTAACAGTAGACTTTCCCATCGCAATACGCTTTTTGATTTCCTGACTGCTGGTGCCAAGAGTGTTGACTGTGGAGCCGAGCAAACTGAAGCTGTGAACAATCTCAATCTCTTCATCATCCATCCTGACGCTGCCAATTGGTCCAGTGGTGAGAATCTTTGTCTTCTTGACATTGAGCCTCAGTCCATACTGAAGGCTGCAGTCCTTGACCCTTCACAGCAAGTGCATGAGGTCCTCCTCAGTTTCAGCAAGCAGGGCTGTGTAATCTGCATAACGCAGATTGTTAATAGATCTTCCACCAATCCTGATGCCACAATTCTCCTCATAGAGCCCAGCCTCTCGGATAATCTGCTCTGCATACATGTTGAAAAGGATGACTCAGGAGACATATTGCACTGGGTACATCTGCAGTTGGGAAGCTTCCAAATTATTGAGGCAAAATTGTGTCAGTTTAAGGATTAAGGTGCATTTCATTCACACCATGGTCTTTTACTGGACATCCTTCTTTTGGATGACAAAAGAAGATTTGATGCCTTTTAGCTATAGGGTTAGAGAAGAGCACTGAACAAATTTCATGGACTATAAAAGAACCAACAAATATATCTTGGAGAAAGTGCAGCCAGACTTTTCCTTGGAGGCAAAGATGGTAAATCTTTGCCTCATATCCTTTGGATATGTTTCTAAGAGGGACTATTCTTTGGAAAGAGACATGATGCTCAGAAAGGCAGAGGGGCGGCAAAGAATACGACTTTTGACAAGGTGGACTTACACAGTATCTGTTGCAATTGTGTTGGGATTGATTAAGGTACAGGGTAGGACAGCATTCAGACCTGTTGTTTATAGGGTCAATTTGGGTTTTATTTACCTCAATAGCACTTAATAACAACAAGGTAAAGTTGTCCAAACATAATGAAGGAACACTACATGGTTAAGATCAAGATAGGTATGCGTTGAGACTATGCCCATCTGTGTGTTGAGCAAATAATTAAAAAACAGGCCTTGGTGAAATATATTGTGTTAGCAAGATTGGGAAGAGGTTCATCAACACCTTGAGTCATGTAGGTGATACAGCCTTGTTTGCAGAACTCAAAGAGAACTTCAAACACTTGAGTCAAAAAATCAAGCAATACAACCTTCAATACAGATATATAACAACATCAAAAAAAACCAAAACCCAGTGCCACTTTAAAGAGAAAGGAAGGCATTAGGCTGCAGGAAGAAGATGCTATCAGATGAAACTCTTTTCTTCAGAACCAACACTTGCAGGTGATTGTGTGGAGAGAGGGGACTGACACTTCCCTACAGAAAGGTCCCTCCATTTGGGGATTCTTGTCCACCCCAAGTGGGCCATCCCAAGTAATAAGTAGGACAAGAGAGTTCAGGAAAGAGGACTATAAGCAGAGGAAAGACTTTTCCAGCTTTTTCCAGAAGAGCTGACTTAAGACCCCCCTGAATACAAACTGCTTAAGTTGATGCCCCTGATCCTAAACCACTCCAGAGACAAAGGAAGACATCATCTTCAGAAGAAAAGGAGCCGTCAGTTGAGATACTCTTCCCAAAAGACAGAATTTTAGTTGCTTGTGGGGAGAGATGGGACTGAAACTTCCCTAGGGAAATGTCCCCCAATTTGGGGATTCTTGCCTCCATGACTATGAGGTCATCTTAGGTGCCAAATAGGGCAAGAGAGATTGAGACAGAGAATTACAAGCAGGGCTATCATGTTCAGCTGTTAGAAAGAGCTAGTGGAGTACCTGGTCTAGCCTCACTTAACCACTCCATAAATAAAAGGGGACAATATTAAGAGAGAAAACTAGGAGAGGGGACTATAGTAAGGCAAGATTCCCGCAAGACTGTAGTGCTGTAATAACCTGAAGAACTTTACAAAAGGCAAATTTTCCCAAAAAGGACTTTCAGTAGAGTTAGTGACTCACCCAATAGATTTAACATTTTAAGCTGGCAACTATTCAATAAAAACAACAACAACGACAAGAAGAATAACAACAAAAAATAAGAACCACTGACTACTTACATAGACACAATAGAAATGGCCCAACACCAAGAAAAACTTCACATAATATTAAGAAGCAGAAAGCAGTTTCATACACTATGATAAAACAAATTGAGCCTTCTCAAAAGAAAAGCAGATAATATTGCAGACAAAATGAACAACCCAGAGATTGTTGAGATGGAGGCATTCAAATAGCTACAGAAGAAGGTGCAAATGATGAAAGAAACAATGTAATCCATTAAGTAAGCAAATATTCCTGAGACAGGGAGACAGAAGAAATATATTGAAGAGGGACAGTACTGAAACTGTGTATGAAGAGGTACACTAACTTAAAAAAACCATCACAAGATAGAGAAGGTACAGCTAACATAGTACTAGAAATAACAGTAATGCATGAAAAAGCAAACCAGAATATTAAGAAAGAAATGGCAGACGTGTCCAATATACTGGAGGGACAAAAGAGTAGAACAGAAGAACTAGAACAGAGTCTGTGAGCTGAAAGACAAGAAACTTAACAGAAACATACGAGAAGAAAAATCAGAGATGAGACATAAACAAATGGATAAAAATTAGAATCATATGGGATGACATCAAAAGGAACAAAATATATGTGAATGTAATTCCAGAATATGAGAAGGACAGGAAAGTCACTGGGGAAATTGTGGAAGAGATACTAAAAGGAATCTTCCCTGGTATTTTAAGGAAATCCACGTTAATGGAGCTCAGCCAACACCAAATAGACTAGACCCAAAAAGAAAAACATCAAGACTTATATTCAAATTCTCCAAAATAAAAGATAAGGATAGAATAACAAAAGCAGCATGAGAAAAACAGAGTCACATATAAATTAAAAGCAATCTATTATGTTGTGATGTCTCAGCAGAAACCATGTAAGCAAGAAGACAATGAGACGGCATATACAGAGAGTTGAAAGAAAACACTTGTCAATTGATGATTTCTTGTATCCCGCAAGCTTCTCCATCAAATATGAAGGAGAAATTAGATATTTTTCAGAAAACAAGGAACTTAATGTTTTTGTGAAAATAAGACTAAGGCTACAAGAACTTTTAAAATAAGTCTTTCAAACAGAGACACCAAGGAAAGTGGATGTAATAATAAAGTGTATGTAGTAATCACAAACAACAACAAAACACAGAAAAATGTCAATGAAAAACCTGGTCTGTCAATAATCACACTTAATGTGATTGGCCTAAAAGAACACACACATTAAGGAAAAGAGTAGCAGAATGGATAAAAAACAAACAAACAAACAAAAAACCATCATTATGTTATTTGTAAAAGATAAACGTATGAAAAGATAGATTGAAAATCAAAGGCTGAAAAAAATATGTTGTTGTTATGTGCTGTCAAGTCACTTACGACTCATAGTGACTTTATGTGCAGCAGCCCTCAACCCTGCTCTATCCTGTGCCAATTGCACTGCCTCTGACATACCCATCCCCATTACCCCAGTCACTGAATCAATTTACCTCATAGAGGGTCTTCCCCTCCTACGCCATCCCTCCACCCTCCTAAGCATGATGTCCTTCTCCAAGGACCGGTCTCTCCTCACAACATGCCCAAAGTATGTTAGAGGGAGCCTCAAAATCCTTGCCTCCAAGGAGCAACCCGGTTTAACCCTTTCCAGGACAAATCTGTTTGTTTTCCTAGCAGTCCATGGTACTCTCAATACTCTACTCCAGCACCACAGCTCAAAGGCATCAATTCTCCTACTATCCTCCCTAGTCATTGTTCAACTTTCTGATGCATAACAAGTGATAGCAAAGACCATAGCCTGTATCAGACACACCTTAGTCTCCAGAATGACACCATTGCTCTTCAGTACCCTGGAGAGGTCCCTAACAGCAGACTTTCCCATCGTAATATACCACACAAAAAAAGTAAGAGTGGCAATACTAATCTCCAATAAAATAGACTTCAGGATGAAAACCACCATAACAGATAAGTAAGGACACTATATAATGTAAAAACACAGAAGATCACGAAGACCTAATATTGGTCAACATCTATGCACAAATGATAGATCTCCTAAATACGTAAAGCAACTGGTAACAGAATTGAAGACAAAATAGCACCACAATAGTGGCAGGAGACTTTAACACACCACAGTGACCAAAGGATAGGTCAAATTAAAGAAATATAACAAAGATGTAGAAGATCTAAACTATACTTTCAGCCAGTTCAACCTTGTAAATGCTTTCTGAGCACTGCACCCAACTAAAACTCTATTTACTTTCTTCTCAAATGTACATGGTACGTTCTCCATAATTGAACACATATTAATAAAGCGAACCTCAACAAATTAAAAAGCATAGAAATAATACAAAATATCTTCTCAAACACAATGCCATAAAACTAGAAATTAATCACAAGAGGATAAATATTGTCAAACTACCAATGTGGACGCAAAATAACACCCTGAAAAAACAAACAAACAAACAAACAAAAAACACCTTGCTAGCACACAATTGGGTTATAGAAGAAATAAAAGATGAAATAAAAAATTTCTTGCAACAAATTATAATGAAAATAGTACATACCAAAACATTTGGGATGTTGCTAAGTCAGTCTTCCAGGGCAGTTCATATCAATAGGAAAATACATTAAAAAATGAAGAAAGAAATAAAACTAATGATCTAACTCAATATATTAATTAAACAGAAAAAGAACAACAAACTAACCTCACAGCTCTGTCATTGTGGACAATTGAGTTGAAACTTACCCTTTTTGACCCTCAAGGCAGGTTTTCAGAGGCAGTTAATCATACAAGAGGAGATTGTCCATTTTTCTCATGCAAAGCATCTGGTGGTCTTGGACCACATGCCTTCAGGATTACAGCACAGCTTCATGCCATTAGGTCAAATAAATTATAAGAACAAGAGCTGAAATCAATGAGATAGAAAACAGAAAAAACAAAAAAATGGAAACAATCAACAAAACCAGGAGCTGGTTTTTGAAAGGGTCAATAAAATTGGCAAACTTAACAAAAGAATAAAAGGGGAAGATACAAATAATTCTATTAAGGAATGATAAAGGTAATATCACCAGAAGCAGAGGAAATTAAATCTATAATATCAGAACATTAGGAAAAGCTATACTCTGATACATTTGAAATTCTAGAGGAAATTGACAAACTCCTTGAAAGTCATCCTATTAAGATTGACACAGACGTATATAGAACACTTGAACAGACCTTTCAAAAAAGAAGAAATTGAGCAGGCTATAAAAAGACTCCCCTACAACAATGATCCTGGATCAGACTGTTTTATGGCTGAATTCTATCAAAAATTCAGAGAAGATTTATCTCCAAGTCTACTGAAATTATTTAAAAAATAGAGAAGGAAGGAACACTCCCAGAGACATTCTAAGATGTAAACATAATCCTAACACCAGAACCAGAAAAAGACACTACCAAAAATGAAAGCTACAGATCAATATCTCTCATAAACATGGAATCAAAAATCCTTAACAAAATCCTAGCCAGTAGAATCCAAAATCACATTAAAAAATAATTCATTATGACCAAGTGAGATTCATAACAGGTATGCAAACATAGTTCAACATAAGAAAAACAATCAACATAATTCACCATATAAACAAAGCAAATAACAAGAACCATATGTTCCTAGCAATTGATGAAAAAAAAAAAGGCACTTGACAAAAGCCAACACCCCTTCCTGATTAAGACACTCAGTAATATAGGAATAGAATGGAATTTCCTCAACATAATGAAAAGTGTATATGCAAAACCAAGAACAAATATCATTCTCAATGGAGAAAAACTAAAAACATATTCCTTGTGAACAGGAACCAGCCAAGATGCCCACTGTCACCACTTCTATTTGATAGTGTATTGGAATACTTGTTAGGGCAATACAAGAGAAAGAAATAAAAGGCATCCAGATAGACAAAAATATAATGAAACTGTTGCTAGATGATATGATACTGTACACAGACAATCCTAAGGACGCAACAAAAACCCCATTAGAGCTAGTGAAACAATTTCGTTGAGTGGCAGAACACAAGATTAATATCTAAGTCAGTGGAATTCCCCTACAATAACAGAGAGAGAACTCAGCATAGGAAAGAAAGGAAGCAGTACAATTTATAATAACCAATAACAAATTGAGATACTTTGGTGTGAACCTAACTAGAGATACAAAAGACCTGTATGAAAAAAAACCCAAAACCACAAAACCACAACAAAAACACTACAAAATATTTCTGCAAGACACAAAAAAAAGACTTAAATGAATAGAAAAATGTTGCCTATTTATTGATAGGATGACTCAATATAGTGAAAATGACTAGCTTACCAGAAGCAATCTACATGTACAGCACAATCTGAATACAGATAACAAATTAATTTTTCAGGGACATAGAAAAATAAATTGTCAAGTTTCTTTGGAGAGGAAAGAGACCCCAAATATCCAAAGCACTTCAGGAAAACAAAATTGAAGTGGGAGACATATAACTCCCTGACCTTAAAACCTACTAGACAGTGGTAGTAACCAAAACAGCATGTTACTGGTACAATGACAGGCACATACACCAGTGGAACAGAATCAAGAATCCAAAAATGGACATTTATCTATCTATGGCCAATTGATATTAGAGGAGGATATAAAACTTCTCAAATGGGGAAATTTCAATCTTTTCAACAAAAGGTTCAGGCAAAACTGAACTTCTACGTGCAGAAAGCTGAAACAGTATCCACATCTCACACTAAACACACAAATCAGCTAAAGGTGGATCAGGTAACTGGGAGTAAAGACCAAAACCTTAAAGTTCATAAGATACAAACTGGGACCAAGCTTATAAGGCCTAGTATAGGGTGTAAAGAGTCTGATAAATACTGTCAGAAATGCTTAATCTGGAGAAGATAAAATTGATAAATAGGACTTTTTAAAGATCAAATTCTTGTGTTCATCAAACACTTTTTCCAATAAGGTGAAAAAAAAAAAACCCTACTGACCAGTAAAACAAAACAAAACAAAAACATTTGGCAATACTATCTCAGACAAATGTCTCATAACAAAAGTTTACAGAATACTACTGGGTCTCCAGGAGAAAAGGAATTATCCCATTGCAAAATGGGCAAAAAACATGGAAAGACTTCTTAGAGGAAGACATTCAAATGGCCAACAGACACATGAAGAAATGCTCAAAATCACTGGCAATAAGAGAGATGAATATTAAAACTACAATGTGATACCACCTCACTCTAGTAACAGTGGCAAAGTTTAGCAGGGCAGCAAGCAATAAATGTTGTAGAGGATGTGATGATGAAAATTCTCATGCACTTTTAGTGGGATTGTAAAATGGTGCAATCTATTTGGAAGGCAGTTTTGCCTTTCCTCAAAGTTGAACATAGAAACTACATGACACAGCTCTTCTACTACTAGTAATATACCCAAGGAAATCAGGGAATTAGAACTGATACACCATCACAAGAACACAGGAATAGCCCAAATATCCAACCACCACTGAATGGATTGAGAAATAACGGCACATTTACACAGTGGAATGCTATGCAACACTCAGAAGCACTACTTTTGAAAAATATTTCACAACTTGGGAGAGACAGGGGAGCATTATGCTGAGTGAACCAATGCAGTCTCATAAGGACAAATACTGCACAAGATTATCATTGTAAAATAGAATGATAACTGGTAAAACATATATGGATACCTAAGGGGGGAGGGATCTCTGGTAGCCTAATGGCAAAAAAAGCAACACTACAATCCCAAAGGCTAAATCCCATAGTTTAAATCCACCAGCTACTCCATTGGAGGATGGGCAATCTTCCTCTCCAGTGATTAATTGCCTCTGAAAACCCACCATAGGATCATCGAGAGGTCAATTACTATAGAAGGCACTCAACAACAAGGGGGTAAGGAGTGGGGACAGAGGGGTGAGGATGGATAGGGACATCACACAAGTTGATAGGTGAAAGGAGGGTATAAAGAAAATGGCAATGTCCAGCAGGGTTCTATAAAGACAGGGCAATGATGGACATAGTCCAATAGTGATTAATTTTAGAAAACAATGCATCAGAATGATTGTATGAAATACAATGTCAATGAAGAATAGTGTGAAACATAATGTATATGAACTTTGTAAGTAAACCAATGTAAAAAAATGATAAGAAAGCAAACATGGAACCATTTAAGCAATATTACGATCAAAATAAAGTTGAAATTGACAATGATTTCATTTTCCTTGGATCCACAATTAACACTTACGGTAACAGCAGTCAAGAATATAAAAAAATAAACAAAAAACCCAAGCATGTTACATTGTAAAAATCTACTATTAAGCATCTCTGAAAAATTCTAAAGATGAATGAATTGTATCAGTTTAAAGACTAAACTGCACCCCATTCAAATCATGATTTTTGTTGTTTTGTTTAGTAGCTATTTTTCCCCGTTTAGTCATTTCCTATTCATCTGAAGGTGGAGCAACTCGTAAAGATGACAGTAGAGACACTGCCTTTGAAATGTGGTGTTAGAGAAATGTATTTAACATAAAATGCAATGCTAATAAAACACACAAATCTGTCTAGGGGAAAATAAAACCAGAGTGCTCTTCTGAGACAAAGAGAATGAAACTTCATCTCACTTTAAACATTTGGTCAGAAGGGGCTAGTCCAGAAAAGATACCATGCTGGGAGAAGTAGAGGGTCAGTTCAAGATAGGAAAATCACCAATGAGATGGATTGACATAGTAACCGCAAATTTGAGCAAGAAGGACATCATGAAAATGACACAGGATAGGGCCAGGTCATATATTTTGTCCATGATGACATTAGAATTTGCGTTCAACTCTAAGACATTTAAGGACAGCAATGCTTTTCCCTAACATTGTACTTTATCAAACATGACATTTTTCTTCAAGAATTAACCTCTTTGGTTGGTAAGAAATCCAAAATAGATAAGATTAAATGTGTTTATCTGGGATCCACAAAGTAGTCTTGCTCCACTTCTTCAAAAATATTTTTGAAAAGTTTTTCAAATATTTTTTAATTGTAATTTTGACAAAAGTTTACAGAAAGGTTAAGTTTTAATTCAATTATTATTGAACAGCTTCCTCTCTCCTTCCACCTTACTCCTTACTCACTTTGCCAAGCACCTCTTGTTAGTTAATTGACATATATTTAATGCCTAATCATACATTCTTTCAGACAATCCTTTCCCGTATCTACTCCAGTGCCGTGTTGATAATCTATCCATTCTTTTCCTGTTCTCACCCCTCATGTCAATCCTACTTTTTTTAAACAGCATAGTTTTGCAGTATTTATTCTTTTGTGACTAAGCTATCATCTATATGGTGTAGTATTTCAGAATGAAGGCTGCATAGTGGAATAGACTTGGGGGAGGGATGGTATAACAGTGAAAGAAGTTTTCTTTTACTTTTTCAAAGAAAAGAACCAACTGGAGGGGAGGGATAGGCAGGGAGAAAAGTACAACAATGAATGGATGGAAATCCAAAATATCTGTAAATTTTCATTAAAATTAATAATAATAATGATAATAATAAAAAGATTACAGAAAAAAGTTAATTGTTTTTCAAATCTGTGTAATATTCCACTGTATGGATATACCACAGTGCTTTTTCTATCCTTTTTCTATCTATTTTTTGTTGATGGGTAGTTGGATACTATCTATTTGCTATTATGACTAATGCTTCAATAAACATGGGTGAGCATGTATCTCTTTGTATCATAACTCTGGTTTCTTTACGGTACATTCCCAGTCATGGGATAATGTTGTTCTTGTGTGCTGTTGAGTCAAAACTGACTCATAATTCACCCTCCAGCATGTTTTCAGAGGCTGTAAATAGAATGAGAGGGGATTGCTAATCCTTCTCTCATTGTATAGCAGGAGGGTTTGAACTTTGTGCCTTTAGGATTGCAGCACAGCTTCAGAGGCCACAAGAGATTTCCAGTAGTTGGGATATCCTAGTAGTACCTTAATAGTATCATAGTAGTGGGGCAGCTGACTCAAATGTTATCTTTATTTGAAACTTTTGAGGAAAGCGCTGGAATACCTTTCATAGTGGTCACAAAATATTACCTTCCCATCAGTAGTGAATAAGAGTTCCAATATCTCCACATCCTTGGCAGCATTTTTTGTTTTACCTTTGTTTCTTTACCATTGTTTCTGGGGTGAGATGAAATAGCATTGATGTTTTGTAGATTTCTTCATGTGTGTGTTTGCCATCAGAAATTCATCAATTTCTTTGATGAAATGTCCCCTCTTATTCCCAATTTGTGATGGGTCCGTTTACATTTTTCTTGTTGAGGTATTCTATAAATTTTAGATATGAGTGTTTTCTCAGATATGTCATTGCCAATTATTTTTGTCCATTTTGTGGGCTTCTTTTTTACACGGTGGGAGAAGGGTTTTTTTATGTGCAGACCAATTTGATTTTTAGAAGGTCTTATTAATCTATTTTATCTTCTCCTGGTTGGAGTGTTTTTATTACAGTAGGAAGTCTATTCTTGCTGTAGATTTGGGCTTCTTGAGTTGTTCCTAATTTTTCTCTGATGAACTTTATAGTCTTTGGTTTTATTCCTAGCACCCTGACTAGTCTTGAATTGGCTTTTGTTTATGATGTGAGGTGTTTGTCTTGTTTAGGTTTTCTGAAGATAGTGTTCCAGCTTTGCCAGCACCTTTTGTTAGAGAGATTGTCATTGCCTCACTTAACTGATTGTTGTCTTCTTGCCAAAGATCTGTTGACCATAGGTAGATAAGCTGATTTTTTGGTTTTTGATTCTATGCTATTGATCTATGCATCTGTCACTGTACGAGTATCATGTTGTCTTGATTACTGTGGCTGTGTAGTAGACTTGTACATCAGGAAGTATTATAACTCCCACCTTACTTTTCTGTTTAAGTAGTGCTTGCTTATTTGGGGTCTCTTTCCATTTTAGACCAAATTGGAAATTGCCTTTTCCATCTTGCTGAAGAATGGAATTTGAATCCATATTGAGATTACAATGAATTTGTATATTGCTTTTGGAAGAATCGTAAATTTTCTTATCCATGGGTACAATAGGTTTTCCCACATTTTTGTGTCTCTTTTTGATTCTTACAATGTTGTTTTGTAAGTTTCTTTGTATAGGCCTTTAAAGTACGTAATTAGATTTGGTCCTAATAATTTCATCATTCAGTTAGCTATTATAAATGTTTTTCATCTTTCATTTTCTGTGTTCTTTTTGTTACTGTAGAGAAATACAATTGAATTTTCTATGTTGATCTTGTATTCTCATATTTTGCTAAATAGTTTAAGTCCAACATTTTTCTTGCTGAATCTTTAGAGTTTTCTAAGTATACTATCATATCATCTCCATATAAATATACTTTTACCTCCTCTTTGCCAATTTGGATACCTCTTATTTACTTTTCTTGCCTTATTGCTCTTGCTAAAAATTCCAATCAGTATTAAATAAAAAGTGGTGGTATTGGCCATCCTTGCCTAGTTTCTGTTACCAAGGAGAATATCTTTAACTTCTCTCTATTGAGAACAATGTTGGCTCTTGGTTTTGCATATATACTTTTTTTGTGTGAGAAAAAAATTACTTAGAATTAGCCAGCTGGACTCAGTTTGTTTTTGTTGTTGTTATGTGCCATCGAGTTGCACATCGAGTCGCTTGCGACTCATAGCGACTCTATGCACAAGAGCACTAAACGCCCTTCTATAGTGTGCCAACCCCGTCATCTAAAACACACTCATTCCTACCACTCCACTCACAGATTCGATCCATCTCATCAAGGGTCTTTCTCTCCTTCACTGCCCCTCCAGTCTCCCAAACATGATGTTCCTCTCTAAGGACCAGTCTCTCCTTGCAACATGCCCAAAATATGTCAGATGAAGCTTCAGAATACTTGACTGCAGGGAACATTCTGGCTTCACCCTCTCCAGGATAAACCTGTTTTGTTCTCCTAGCAGTCCATAGTATATTCAACACTCTTCTCCAGCACCACAGCTCAAAGTCAGCAATCCTCTTTCTATCATCACTATTCACTATCCAACTAACCAAGTCATAGCACATAATTATGAAGACTATAGCCTGGATCAGGTGCATCTTAGTCTCCAGCCTGACGTCGTTGCTCCTCAGTATTCTTGAGAGGTCCCTCATAGCTGCCTTTCCCAACACAATTTGTCTCCTGATCTCCTGGCTGCTGTTACCAAGAGTGTTGACTGTGGACACAAATAAACTAAAAATGTTAACTATCTCAATCTCCTCACCATCCATATTAATGCTGTTAATTGGCCCAGTGGTGAGAATCTTTGTTTTCTTGATTTTGAGTTTCAATCCATATTGAAGACTGCAGTCCTTGACCTTTCTGCAGCAAGCACTTAAGGTCCTCCTCAGTTTGAGCAAGCAGAGTTGTGTCATAAGTTTAGATGATCCTAATTTTGTTGGCAATAACCAAAGCATCATAGTCAGGAGCAAGTTGAACATAGGCCTTCTTCCCTTCATAAGGCCTAATCAAAGTGTTGACCTTAGCCACATCAATGTCATAAAGTTTCTTTACAGTGAGTTTGATTTGATGCTTGTTGGCCTTGGCATCCACAGTGAGCACAAGTGTGTTGTTATCTTCTATCTTCTTCACGGCTGACTCAATGGTCAGAGGAAACTTGATGATGGCATAGTTTCTCTTGGGGTCACTTTTCTGTAGGTATTTGGGCTGCCTTTGAAGTCTCAGGATCTTAGGCCACCAGAAGGTGGGTGATGGGAAGGTCTTCTTTTTTGTATGGCTGTCATGCCCTTCAAGACAGCCTTCTTGGCCTTCACTGCTTTTGCTTTGGCTTCAGTTTTGGGAGGGGCAGGGGCTTCCTTCTTTGCATTTGGTGCCATTTCATAGAAAGGTGCATATGTAATTTTTTAACAATCATGCCATATTCAATATTCTTCATCAATATCACATTGCAAACACTTTTTTCTTTACAATACCTTATTCATTGTCCAATTTCCACATGCATATAAGGCTTTGACTTGAGTAATTTTGTTACTCAAAGGGACAACTTTCCTTATAAATTCTTTGAAGAATTTATTTGTTAAAAACAATACGTGTTTCTATTTCTTGACTGCTGCTTTCACTTGACATTAACTGTGACTTAAGTAAAATATTTTTATAGCTTCAATTCTTTCTCTTTTCATCATGATGTTGATTATTGTATTTTTCTTATTGTGAACAGTTTTCATAACAATAAAGTGCAACTCATACTAAGATTATAGTCTTTAATTTTCAAGAAGTACTTCAAGTCTTTTTTCATTTTTAGGAAACAAGGTTATGTTATCTGTATGTGGACAATTGTTAGTGAGTCTTCCTCATATCAAGCTTCTCAGATTATTTGTTTGTTATACAGATTAAATAAATATGATGAATAGACACAACCATGATGCATCTTTTCTGTTTTTTATCTATGCAGTATTCCTTTGTTTTTAGGCCTTTGGTCAGTTTTTGTTATTATTTTTTTTCATGAGTTCAAACATATTCTGGAATTTATACTTTAAAAAATTTTTTTCATCATTTTTTATGATCCACCTAGTCTAACACTTTTCCACTGCAAATGAAATAGAGGTAAATATCTTTCTGATATGCTCTACTTTCCAACTACGTCTATCTGATCTCAGAAAGGGTAGCTTCCATCCCATGTCTTCTTCAAAATCTACTTTGAAACTTTGGTA
Source organism: Elephantulus edwardii (assembly GCF_000299155.1). Classification (NCBI taxonomy): domain Eukaryota; kingdom Metazoa; phylum Chordata; class Mammalia; order Macroscelidea; family Macroscelididae; genus Elephantulus; species Elephantulus edwardii. The sequence goes on from NW_006399771.1 coordinate 8,264,953, forward strand.
GTGCTCTATTGATGTAACACTCCAGTTAGTTTTGATTACTCCCCAGCAAGATTTCAATTTTGATAGTAGTTGATAAATTCTACATTCTATTTTATCACCATTTTTTGAAGTGGACAAAAAATAAGGGTCTTTTCTTGGCTCACCAGATATTTGGTTTTTAATTTTTTTTGTCACGGACAAGTGAATAAATCCAGGAATTCCCGTTCATTGAAATATCTCAAATGTTGTTAGTTTCTATAAAATTGACCGTGACACATAATAACCTTACAAAAAACAAATCTGAACCCTATCCTATGCTGTACCTTCCTTGTTAAATCTGCCACACTTCAGCCCTGTGTCAGTCCATCTCATTTGATGATCTTCCCTTCTTCACTGACTTTTCTGAGCGTGATGTTCTTTTTCGAGAACTAGTTTGGCCTGCAAACATGCTCAAATCATGTGAGATAAGATTTCAACAACCTGCTCTCTGAGGAGTATCATGGTTTCACCATTTCCATGACCTATTTGTTTGTTCTCTTGGCAGTCCATGAGATGTTTTCTAGGACCACAACACTCAGATTTGCATCAAGTAATTGCAAAGACTATGGCTTGGAAAAGGCATTCATATCTTCATCTTTAAAGGAACAGCATTTTTCTTTAGCACTTTGGAGAGGTTCCTGACTTCAGACTTTGTTAATATAATTTGTCTTTGATTTCCTGGTACCAAGATTTTTGATTGTGAAAGCAAGTGAGATTAAATCATTGATGATTTATATCTTTTCCCCTTCTATGATGATGCTGCTTATTAGCCCAGTAGCAGGAATTTTTGTTTCCTTCATGTTGAGATGTAATGCATAATAAGAAATGTGACGTTCTAAGCAGGCATTTTAAGTCTTCCTCACTTGCAGCAGGAAAGGTTGTGTAATCTACAAAACACAGATTGTTAATGAATCTTCTTGATGGTCCTGATGATGAATTTTCCTCTGATCCTGATGCCACATTCTTCCTCATAATGTCTAGTTTCTCAAGCTATTCATTTATTTATGCACTAAAGTTAAAGAAACCACCTGGCCAACTGACTGGAAGAGATCTATATTTGTTCCCATTCCAAAGAAGGGTGACCCAACTGAGTGCGGAAACTACAGAATAATATCATTGATTTCATATGCAAGCGAGATTCTACTGAAGATTATCCTAAAACGACTGGAACAGCACATCAGCAGAGAACTGCCAGAAGTTCAGGCTGGATTTAGAAGGGGTCGTGGTACTAGGGATATTGTAGGTGATGTTAGACGGATCTTAGCTAAAAGCAGAGAATACCAGAAGAATGTCTATCTGTGTTTTATTGATTATGCAAAGTCATTTGACTGTTTGGATCATAACAAACTGTGACTGACTCTGAGAAGAATGGGAATCCCAGAACATTTAATCATTTTAATGCAAAACCTATACTTGGACCAAGAGGCAGTAGTCAGAACAGAGCAGGGTAACACTGCATGGTTCAAAATTGGGAAGGGTGTACGCCAGGGATGCATCCTATCTCCATACCTTTTCAACCTGTATGCAGAGCAGATTATCCGAGAGGCTGGGCTCTATGAGAAGTGTGGCGTCAGGATTGGTGTAAGATCTATTAACAATCTGCGTTATGCAGATGACACAACTCTACTTGCTGAAACTGAGGAGGACCTCATGCACCAGCTGCAGAGGCCCAAAGACTGCAGCCTTCAGTATGGACTGAGGCTCAATGTCAAGAAGTCAAAGATTCTTACCACTGGACCAATTGGTAACATCAGGATGGATAGCGAAGAGATGGAGATTGTTCACAGCTTCAGTTTTCTTGGCTCCACAGTCAATACTCTTGGCACCAGCAGCCAGGAAATTAAAAAAAAAAAAAAACAACCAACTTATTGCGATGGGAAAGTCAGCTGTTAGGGACCTCTCTACAGTACTCAACAGCAACGGCATCTCTCTGGAGACTACCATGGTCTTTGTAATCACTTGTTATGCATCAGAGAGTTGGACAATGACTAGGGAGGATAGAAGGAGAATTGATACCTTTGAGCTGTGGTGCTGGAAAAGAGTGTTGAATGTACCATGGACTGCCAAGAAAACAAACAGATTCGTCCCGGAGAGGGTTAAACCAGGCTACTCCTTGGAGGTAAGGATTCTGGGGCTTCGTCTGACATACTTTGGACATGTTGCCAGGAGGTACGGGTCCTTAGAGAGGGACATCATGCTTGGGAGGGTGGAGGGACAGCGCAGGAGGGGAAGACCCTCTATGAGGTTTATTGATTCGGTGACTGGGGTAATCGGAATGGGAGTGTCAGAGGCAATGCGATTGGCACAGGGACAGCAGGGTTTAGGGCTGTTGTACATAGGGTCGCTCTGAGTCGCAAACGACTCAACGGCACCTAACAACAGCAACAAAGTTAAAGATGAAAAATTTGAGGATTTCTGCCAACTTCTGCGGTCTGAAATTGATCAAACATTCAATCAAAATTCTTTAATAATAATTTGTGACTGGAATACAAAAGTCAGAGACAAATAAAAAAGCATTGATATGTATTATTAGCTTTGTTATAGAAATGAAATCAGAGATAGAATAATTGTATTTTGTATAATTAATGATTTATTTATTACAACTATCTTTTTAAAAAAACACAAAACACAAGTGGTGACTACACACATGGATCTCACCTGATGCACTGCACAGGAATCAGATTGACTACATTTGTAAGAAAAATCACTGGGGAAGCTCAATATCAGCAGTTTAAACAAGGCCAGATGCTGACTGTGAAAAAGACTAGCAGTCGTACATGTGCAAGTTCAAATGGAAGCTGAAGAAAATAAAACAAATCCACAAGTACTGAAATACTATCATGAGTCTATTCAAGAATTTGAAAACCATCTCAAGGATACGGTTGAGGTATTGAATGCTAATGTTTTGTAGGATGACATCAAGCATTTTATGAACCATATGAACTTTAGGATGACAACAAACATATTATGCATAAAGAAAGCAAAAAGTTCCTTTTGCAGAGAGAGGGGAGAAATAAAAGTCAAAATGGGTGTCACAAGAGACTGACAACTGCACTAGATATTGCAAAACCAAAACAAAAGAAAGGAGTGCTAATGTGAGGGAGATGAGCTGAAAATTTCAAAGTGCAACTCGAGAAATCATACCAAAAAAGTATATTGATACATGCAAACAGCTGGAGTCAGAAAACAAAAAAAAAAAAAGGAAGAACTAATTAGGCATTCCTGAAACTGAAAGAACTGAAAAACAAATTCAAACCTTAATTTGCAATATTGAATAAAGGCATGGGCAAAATCTTAAATAACCCAGGAAGCATCAAAAGTACATGGAAGTAATACACTGAGCCACTGTATCATATCTTATTCTGGCCTACATCGAACTGTCTTTTTTAAAAAAAGAAAATCTCTGCTGTTTGGTTCCACTTGAACTAAATTCCAGAAAATGCAAATTAACCTATTTGTGGCAGGAAACAGATTTCTGGGCATAGCAGATAAAGTGAAAAGGGAGAAATTGTCATTATTGTTTCACCATCAATTTTGTTCTTCAATTTTGTAATGTAAATAATGTATTGGCCAGTCATTCCTCTATTTGTAACTTGTCACAACTTTATATCAGACTGAAACATAGGCTTTCCCCATGATATTTAAAAAATATATGTCTGATACATTTGTTATTACTATTTTAAAAAAGTTATTATAAATAAGGACTACATTCCTCTACTCCAAACCATTATCTTTCTCTATGCCAAGTTATATATATTCTTTGAATATACTTAAAGGAAATAGAACTTCATAGCCTCAGCTTATCTTTTAATGGGGAAGCAAAAACAAAATAATTTGTGGAGGGAGGTCATTTGTCAGCTATTGAGATGGTACTTAGTCATAGAAAAACCCTTCAATTATTTGGAATTTTTTTGTAACTTATAACTAGGCACATATTAAATATAAATTTTATTGTGCTTATACTGTTTAAATGGTGTCTTTGTTATGAACTATATTTGATGGTGAGTGGAAAATTTATCCAGCTCATTACTTCTGTAAAGTTTACTGTCCCTGTATCACATTCTCTGTAATGGATTTTGAGAGATTGTGATTTGTTGTAATTAGTGGTGGATTTTAATTTGCAAATAATCTTTTCAAGTGTTAAAAAGCAAAGATACCATGTTTTAAACTAAGCTGTACCCAAACCAAGTCATCTAATATATCTAGAAAAATTTATCATGTTCAGAGGTTCATCACAACAAAAGTGGTTGTTATGTGCTGTCAAGTTGCCTGCAACTCATAGCGACCCTATGCTCTGAAGCCTGCCCTGTCCTGAGCCAGACTCACTGACTCTGACATACCTACTCCACTTGCTCCAGTTACTGTATCAATCCATCTTATCTGGGGTCTTCTCCTGTGCTATCCACCCACCCTTCTGGGAATGACACCCCTCTCGAAGGAATAGTCCCTCCTGACCATAGGCCCAAAGAATGTGAGACGGAGCTTCCGAATTATAGTCTCCAAGAAGAAACTTGGATTCACTCTCTCCAAGACAGACCTATTTGTTTTCTTGACTACATATGGTGTGCTCAAGACTCTTTTCCAACACCACAACTCAATGGCATAGATTCTTCTTCTGTCATACTTAGTCATTGTCCAGATTTCTGATGCACAAGTAATTGCAAAGACTACAACCTGGATCATGCACACCTTAGTCTCTAGACTGACATTGTTGCTTCTCATAACTCTGGAGAGGTCTCTGACAGCAAATTTTCCCAGTGCAATTCATCTTTTGATTTCCTGACTGTTGGTGCCAAGAGTGCTGATAATAGAGTCAAGCAAGCTGTAACTGTTAACAACCTCAATCACTTCTCCCACTGTTATGGTGCTTCCAATTGGTCTAGTGGTGAGAACCTTTGTCTTCTTGATGTTGAACTTAAATCTATATTGAAGACTGCAGTCCTTGACTTTCTGCAACAGGGAATTCAGGTCTTCCTCAGTTTCAGCAAGCAAGGTTGTGCCATCTGCATAACATAAGTTGTTGATGAAACTTCTTCCTGCCCTGATGCCACATTCCTCATCATAAAGCTCTGCTTCCCTAATGATCTGTTCTGCATATTGATTGAAAAGGTTTGGAGACAGTATGCATCCCTGATGCACATGCACACCTTTCCTGATAGTGAACTATGCAGTGTTTCTCTGCTCGTCTTTGAAGACTGCTTCCTTGTCCATACATAGCCATTCTTCTCAGGGTTAGCCACAATTTTTGTGATCCACACAGTTAAATTCCTTTGCATAGTCGTGAAGCACAGACATTCCTCTGGTACTCTGTTTTTTGCCAAAATCCATCTGATAAGGGCAATAAGGTTTCTAGTGCTATTACCTCTTCAAAATGCATTTTAAATTTCTGGTAGTTTTCTATCAATATGCTGTTCCAGTCATTTCTGAATAATCTCAACAAGATTTTGCTTCTTGTTGCTGTTGTTGTTATGTGCCATCGAGTCGTTTGCGACTCTTAGCAACCCTATGCACAACAGCCCTAAACCCTGCCCTATCCTGCGCCAACCGCACTGCCTCTGGCACACCCATCCTGATTACCCCAGTCACCGAATCAATCCATCTCAAAGAGGGTCCTCCCCTCCTGCGCCGTCCCTCCACCCTCCCAAGCATGATGTACCTCTCCAAGGACCCGTCCCTCCTGGCAACATGTGCAAAGTATGTCAGACGAAGCCCCAGAATCCTTGCCTCCAAGGAGTAGCTTGGTTTAATCCTCTCCAAGATGAATCTGTTTGTTTTCCTGGTAGTCCATGG
>NW_006399771.1:8271685-8288749 GCF_000299155.1 Elephantulus edwardii
TTCTTTGGAATGGGAACAAATATAGATCTCTTCCAGTCAGTTAGTTGGCCAAGTGGTTGTTCTCCATATTTCTTGGCACAACTTGGTGAGCACATCCAGGGCAACATCTGTTATCTGGAATACTTCAATTGGTATACCGACGTGTTTCAAGGATTTTGCTAGCATGTGATAATTGTGAAGTTATTCAATAATTTCCACATTTTTGGAACAGGAATAAACATGGATCTCTTTCAGTCTGTTGACCAGATAATTGTCCTCTATATTTCTTGGTACAACCTGATAAGCACATCCAGGGCACCATCTGTTTGTTGAAGTAGGTTATTTGGTATTCTATTAGTTACTGGTGCCTTATTTTATGCCAAAGTTTCAGAGAAGCTTGAGTTTTCTCCTTCATCATATTGCCTCTTTATCATATGTTGTTTCTTGAAATTCTTCTATGTCAGTCAATTCTTTTTGGTATATGACTCTGTATATTCCTTCAGTCTTATTTTCACGCTTCCAGGATTATACAATAATCTGCCTATAACATCCTTAAGTATTGCAACTCACAATTTTAATTTGTTCTTTAGTTATTTGAATTTTTCATTATAATACTTTGCTTAGTCTTCCCGTGCTGCCCTTTGAATCTTCTATTCAGCTCCTTAACTTCTTGATTTCCCCCCCTTTGATTTGACTTCTAGGCCATCTAATGTAATATTCAGATTCTCTTCTGACATCCATTTTGGTCTTTTATTCTTCCTTAAAATTTCTAATGACCTTTAGAATTCTTTATGGATGATATTCTTGGTATCTTCCCCATAGCTCATCTGGTCTTCATGCATGTTCAATGCCTCAAATCTGTTTTTGTGTTGGTTTTTAAAGTCAGAGAGAATAGACTCAAACTAATATTTTTTATTCCTGAAGATATTATTTGATCTTCTTTGGCTTTAATTTGAACTTGCATATGAATAATTGATGGTTTGTTCCACAAACCACACCAGGCTTAGTTTGTACTGCTGATATTGAACTTCTCCAATAATTCCTTTCACAGATACAATCGATCTAATTACTGTATATACCATCTGGTGAAATCTATGTGTATAGTCTGTGTTTATGTTTCTTATAAAAGATATTTGCAATGAACATGTTATTGATTGTGCAGAATTCTACTATTCTATTCCCAGCCTCACTTCCATCACCAAATCCATTTTCTGACTACTGATCCTTCTTCCTGGTTTTCAATTTTTACATTCCAATCACCCATTATTATTAATGCACCTTGGTTGTATGTTTGATCGAGTTCTGACTGGTAAAGTTGGTAGAAATCATCTATTTCGTCCTCCTTGGTTCCTGTTGTTGGTACATAAATTTGAATGATAGTGGTTTTAATAGGTATTTCTACTATGTGCATAGTTGTTATCTGTCACTCACAACATTGTATTTCAAGATAGATACAGAAACAACTTAACTTATGAAAGTAATTAATTCTGTCTTTCCATCACATTTTATCTCCAGCATAAGAAATCATATGATCATCTGTTAAAAGTGCCCCATTTCAATCCATTTCATTTTGCCAATACCTACCTAATATGTCAATATTTATGCATTCCATTTCTTTCTTAACGATGTCCAGTGTTCCTACATTCAAGTTCTCACATTTCATATTCCAAACATTCGTTTCTGCTTACAACTATTCCCCTTCCTTTGTGTTTCCAAATTTTAGGGCCAGCCTTAGTTGTCATACCTGGTAGTCTACTCTAAGCATGCTCTATTGTACATAGGGTTTTATTAGGCCTGTTATATTTTGGAAATGGATGGCTAATCCTTTTCCTAGACTGTCTTAATTTAGAGTTTAGTTTTAGAATAATATTTGTCAGACAAGCATTTTTCTGAAAGGAGCAGATGAAAAACACTTCACTTTCAGATATAACCAATACAGAGTATGATTCTCAAATAGCTGTACTAATGCAATGACTTGAACAATACTTTCAAACATAGCAAGATTATGAGAATAATATATGACCGAACTGTATTTCATTCTGTTGCTGTGATGTTAGCCTAAAAGCTGGCTTCTGTCCCCACCTCATTACATCTAGCTGTCCCTGGTCTCTACCTACCTTAAGTGCTAACTACAGAAACAAAGTCATGCATATCAGCATGGTTTTGCAAATCATCAACAGCTGTGGCACTCAGGTAAGAGAAACAGTGCTTCTAGCACTAGACGGCAAGAGTTGAGGCAGGCAAGACTTGAAGTAAGCAAGTCTTGTGATGGTAAGTCCTTGCTGATGGAGGGACTGTGGCATTTCTACAGACAAATGGCAGCAAGGTGTAACCTGATGCCTTTCACATTTGTGTTAACCACAGTTAAAGGTTTGGCTGCTCTTGCAGGATATTTGAAGGAGAAGCTGACTTTTATCTACTCTGAGGCAAAACTTCATGGATGATTTGGTTATAACTACTCTGAGATAAACGTGCTGAATGATTTAGATTTGAATATTGAACTGAAATAAGATAATAATCTGTGCTTAAGGCTGATATTGTAGTATAAGGAAAAATATATTTCCCAATTATATTTCTTAGAACAAAAAGTTGTTTCAACACGTAACAATGTTATGCACAACTAAAAGGCTACCCAGTCCTAGAGTTGTATTCCAATTGTTCCTATGTTTGAGTCCAGGTTTTTTGGTGATGTTTTTTTTTTAAGCCAATGTGCAAATCTATAATCAAGGTATTTTCCTTTTCTTATGGCATTCTACTTTAACAAACATGATGTTATTCTCCAGGGTTCATTCTTCTACATATTGTTGTTATACACAATCAATTTGACTAAAACTCACAGTGACCCTATGAACAACTTCCATATAGTCATGTAATTAATATAACAGTAGTTATGCCCTTGCTTTTACACTGTGTGATTTATATTTACAAGTTTTTATTTTAATTATTAAAAGAAAAAAAAGAATGTATTATTGAGAAAGACATAAGTCAATAGTTGTATTATGCTAATCATATTGTATAACTTCAACTAGCAATGATCATTCTATAAAAAATCTGTAGATTCTCACAATAACTAGATCCATTAATAAGATGAACTCTTCCAGTATCTTTATAAGCACATGAGAACTTTATTCATTTTCAAATAAAGACATACTAGGGATTTTTTTGGGGGGGAGGTGTATAAAATTCTATTTTACTATTTGACTAATGAACCTAGACAAGTTCCCTTCTAGCCACAGGCATTACTTCATCTCTAGTTTAAAATTACATTTCTCATATTGCTTCATCCTTTCTATGTCCCTCCAAGATCCAGAGGAAAAAAGCATCAAGGATAAAATATATTCTTAATTTTTAACTATTTTTCATAAATAGGTCATAGCTAAAGTGTCTTACAAAGGCCTTAAATATTACACATGCTCTTTTCTTGAAAAGCAGAGGGATGAGGATGTGCAGGAAGAGGGAGAATTAATCAAAGGGGTTGTACAATTTGATGGGCGTAGTGAAGGAAATTGGAAGAATTAGTTCTGAAAAAAATGCATTCAAATTTTTTAAATAAACTAGTATAATAAAAAATACAACATAATTATAACTTAATAAACTCTGTTTCGAAGTTCATGACATTCTTTATGAGTCAAACTGCCTTTAACATAGTCACATAAATATGCCTTACAATCAAAATCATAACTCCGTTATGTTATTAAAAAATACCCAACAACCCACCCTAGTATATCTTTTTTTTCCAAAAATAAATAAAGTGCTCATACGCCTAAAAGTGGTAGTAGAAGTCTACATCATTAAAATTGTTAATTTTATGTAACTGATGCAGTTGTTTGGGGAATTTATAGGGTTTGCTGTTTTATTGTTTGTTTTTTTTTTCTTAACGGAATGTTTATTGCTAATTGCATACTTTGGGCATATTTTTAGAGAGGCTTTTCCTTGGAAAGGAACATTATGATTGGAAAAGTGGAGCATGGGCAAAAGAGGGGAAGAAAGTTCATGGGGTGGATTGACACAGTGACTGCAGCAATGAACTAAAGTATGTCAGAAATGATAAGGATTCCAAGGTATAGGATAGGGTTCTATCTGTTTTTCACAGATCTTAGGTTGCTAAGATTTGTACTCAATTTTATGGTACCTAACAACAATTAAAACTTTAAGAAGAATTTTGTAATTAAAAGTATCTCCCTTTTGACCTTTCCTTACCACAATTACTCCCTATTTGATATGAGTCAAAGTGTTTTAAAATATTTTACTTTGAATGTGCAAACAAAAACGGTAGTTTGATGGTGATCATTAGCCACAACTAATTTACCAGAGGGTTGTGTCAAACCCTGTAAGACACTGAGGAAATAGCTCTCTACTTTTGAACTAATAAAAGGAAGCATACTAATATCAGTTCTCCATTCAAACTGAAAAAATACCTAATCCCAAACCAAATAACACACCAGACAATAAGACAAAAGAATTAGAAAACAAAACTACTTATTTATTAATTTTACTATTAATTAAATTTGTTCATATTATGTATTACTTATAAATAATATATTAGCATGACAGGGGTCATAATAATAGGACAGGATTGGGCAAGGGTCAGACTTGTTGCTCTTAGGGTTGCTGTGATAGTAGTGGACCTGAAGGTACCTAGCACATAGTGTAAACCACACAGTTTAAATTGGTAGAAGCCAATGTTGGAACATTTTAGCAGGGAATGAGAAACTAAAAAGTGGCAAAGAGAATGTAAACAAAACTGAACGGGAGGACTGAAAAATTTAGGAACAGAAATTTAAACTCAGTGACAAATGTAGCAACATATTATACACAGCTAAGAGAAAGCCAAAGAAATATCCAGTAGGAAGCACAAAATAGTAAGACAATGAAAAGATTTAAAAATCTAGCAAGTACATGTTGTTGTTGTTGGTATATGCCATCGAGTCGCTTGCGACTCATAGCGACCCTACAACAGCCCTAAACTCTGCTCTATGCTGTACCAATCTCCTGGTCTCTGATACAACCGTCCCGATTGCCCCAGTCGCCGAATCAATCCATCTCCCAGAGGGCCTTCCCCTCCTGCGCCTGCCCTCCACCCTCCCAAGCGTGATGTCCCTCTTCAAGGACCGGTCTCTCTGTACTACCTAACCAAAGTATGTCAGAGAAGTTTTTTAATGCGTCATTCATTCATTTTCTAAATTTTACCCCTGATGTGTTTGCTTTTATGGCTTTTACTGCAATTAATGTCATAAAGCAAAATATATATGAATGATTGAGTGGCAAACCAGTTTGTGCTATAACCTTCCACTCAAATAAAAATTAGAAAAAGACTAAATTGATGAAACTTTTACTGAGAAGAGTAAAATAGTGTAAGTTACCACTGTCAGAACCAAGAAGTCTAAGGATCATGCAGATGCTGAAATGGAAACCAAAGGTGTGGCTTCCTCGCAATTCAGTTCGACTAGTGACTCCATGAGAAAAAGATGGGCAGTCTCCTCCTGTGGAATTCACAGCCTCTGAAAACCTGCTGAGGACTCAGCTCTGAACTGAGTGAGTGTGTATGAAATCACCATAGCTTTATCATAAATTGGAAGTTAGTACTATGTGTACTTAAAAAAAGAGCCACACATGAATGGACACCACATATAAAGGAACTGCAGAGCACTGGACAACAGTGACCTTTCCAGTAACAGAGTCTGAAACATTTAGGTATCCATATGTTAGAAGCAGGCGTAGCATCCACTTCCTAAACAACATGCCTCTGGAAACTCTATGAACTTTGAGAAATGACGACAGTTATAGAAAATCTTCAACTCTTTCGTTCATAGGGTCATTATGAGTTATGTCCACTTAATGGCAATTAACAACAAAAATAATATATATTACTTATACATAATACATATTATATATTACTTATTATTGTAAACTAGATGAGATAATCTGTGATTACAACTCACTGAATTTGGGGCTTTTTTTTGAATCATGAACATGAGCTTAGTCTACCAATATAATAAAACATTAGTGGTCGGGAAAAATAAATAAATAAATGAAATCCCAGATAATTTTCACAAGTGCAGAAGTAATTTAGGGAGTTATGTATTTTAAGCAGAGAAAACATTTACTATTGATAGGGCAAGCAGTTACATATTAAGCAAACAAACTAGAAAATGTGGGGAGATAGGCACTCAGCTGGTCTACGTACAGTGGAGTCCACAACTAACTGGACACAGGCAGTTACAGATTTCTTTGTATATGAATGACTGTATGCAAATCAATAAAAAGGGAGAAAAATATTTAAAATAGAACAGGCACTAATGGATCCATGGGCCAAGGTACCCAAAGGTCACTTTACCCAGGCACATTTTAAAAAAAAATTTATAAAAGTTTATTTTAATATTTTTAAAGTATTTTAATAGTAAAAACATCTACAATATTAATATTGTGCTAAACCCATTTAATTTCTAACGTATTAATCAACAGAAACCAACAGATGCTTCCATATCTCAAGACTAATGTATAGACAAAATTAACTCCACAGAGAGGCCATCCGTGTGGCTTGATTTTAGTCGTACTCTTGGGTTAATTGTCTAAAATATGGTATCCAAGGAATAAACATAGTTTTAATATATAAACACAGCCTTGTTTTCAACACTTGAATCTTGGAATCTATATGACTCAGAAACCACAACAAGATGTACAGTATAAAAAATAGTGAGTGAATAGTTATTACAAGAAAGTAGGATATAATGAAACCTGCAGCTGTAAGTACTAAGAGGGTACACTGTTGTTACGGGATCCTGGTTACTTTAACTCATGTATTTCAATAGTTAATTCTCTTTAGCTGTGTAGAATCCTCTCATTCTTTGTAATTGTCAATACGGAAGTGAAGATGTTTTGTGGATTCTTTTTCTACATTATTTAGTAGTTTTTACTAATTTTAGCTAAACTTCTTCATGACATTCTCTGCAGTGAAAAGGAAAAGTGGAAGGAAGGAAGGAAGGAAGGAAGGAAGGAAGGAAGGAAGGAAGGAAGGAAGGAAGGAAGGAAGGACAGACAAATATATTTGCTTTGCTAGGAAAATGTAAATGTCAAGTATCTGTCTCCATACGTAACTCTTTACTTAGTTATCTATGCCAATTACTGTTTAGAATACCTCAGTCTCTATTTCATTCTTAACTTTACTGGAGTTGTCTGTCTTTCTTGTTCAGTCAGAAACATAATAGCTGATCCTCCATTAAGTTCCAAGGCTCCAGTGGAAATTGTTCATCTTTCTTTGGATTTGTAGTGCAACATGCAGTGGAATTCAACAGAGCTTCCTTTAGACTATGCAGCCATTATATAAATATATTCTGTAGAATGAAAGTGATCATTTAGGATACACTTTATATGTATATATATTCTGCAGGATGAAAGTAATCAGATCAAGAAGCATTAGCTTACTCGGTATAATTCTCTCCAGTTCTTCCTAGTTAGATAGTAGTTTGTTGTTTTTAAGTGAGGTCGAGTTGCACGCAACTCATAGTGACCCTATATACAACAGCCCTAAACCCTGCTCTATCCCTTGCCAATCTTATTGTTTCTGAGACACCTATCCCCATTACCCCAGTGACCAAATCAATTGATTTCATCGAGGGTCTTCCTCTCTTGCACTGTTCCTCCACCCTCTCAAGCATGATATCCCTCTCCAAGGACTGATTCTGCCTTGCAACATGTCCAAAGCATGTCAGACGAATCTTCAGAATCCCTGCCTCCAAGGAGCAGCCTGGCTTCACCCAGGATGAACTTGTTTGTTCTCCAAGCTGTCCATAGTATTTTCATTACTCTTCTCCAGCATCACAGCTCAAAGATATCAACTCTCCTTCTATCACCCCTAGTCATTGTCCAGCTCTCTGATGCATAGCAAATAACTGCAAAGACCATGGTCTATATCAGGCACGCCTTAGGCCCCAGACTGACATTGTTGCCCTTCAGTACTTTGGAGAGGTCTCTGACAAAACTTTCCAAGTGCAATTTTTCTTTTATTTTCCTGGCTGCTGGTACTGAGAGTGTTGATTGTGGAGCCAAGCAAACTGAAAATGTTAACAATCTCAATCTCTTCACCATCTATCACGATGCTGCCAATTGGCCCAGGAGTGAGAATCTTTGTTTTTTGTGTTGTTTTTTTTTTTTATTTTCACAATATTTTATTATTTTCAAAAAATCAGAATAGTACTTTCTCCAAATCTAAACTTACACTGAATCTGTACAATGTTTAGCTCAATTTTCTGTTAAGCTCATGTACCATATATTTGGTTAAATTTTATGTGATAAAATGATTCATGATTCTCTTTAGGTCCATTTCGGCTTATGATTCTTTGAATTTTTTTTTATATTTCAATTTATTTTTCATTTCAATGAATATCTACAGAGATTTTGGAATTCCATTCATTCATTGTTGCACCCTTCTCCCCGTCCCCCCCCCCCACCCCCCCCCCCCCCCATTTGCTCCTCTCCTTGAAAAGCAAAAGAAAAACTCCCTCATTGGTACACAATACCCCCCGCACCTCCCCCAACCCCACCCCCAACCCCAAATATAATCCACTCTGCAACCCTCATTCCGTACTCTTACGATAAACATAATGCCCTAAAATGTAATACTTTTAAACTATTCTCTCCCCCATAGACTTCAATGCCGTAAACATATTTCATCCAGTTTCTTAGTCTAACCCCTACCCCGATTCCAGCCTCATTCTACAACAGTGGCACCATATACCATTTGTCCCTTTGTGAATGAGATACTTCACTCAGCTTAATGTCCTCCAGGGTCACCCATTTTGAATAATATTGCATGAGTTCCTTGTTTTACAATGCAGCATAGTATTCCATTGTGCAAATATACCACAGCTTCTCTACCCATTCGTTTTTTGATGGACATTTAGGTTGTTTCCAACTCCTTGCTATTGTAAACAAAGCTGCGATAAACATGGGTATGCATATATCTACTTGGATGTCATTTATGGTCTCTTTAGGGTATATTCCCAGTAGTGGAATTGCTGGGTCAAATGGTATCTCTATTTGCAACTTTTTGAGAAAGTGCCACATCGCTTTCCACAGTGGTTGTACCATTTTATACTCCCACCAACAATCTTTGTTTTGTTTTGTTTTTTATGTTGAGGTTCAATCCATATTGAAGGCTACAGTCCTTGACCGTTTGCAGCAAGGACTTCAGGTCTTCCGTAGTTTCAGGAGGCAGAGTTGTGTTATCTGCATAATAAAGATTGTTGATGAGTCTACCACACTTCTCCTCATAGATCCCAGCCTTCCAGATATTCTGTTCTCCATATACATTGAAAAGATATGGAGATAGGACACATCCTTGACGCAAACCCCTCCCAATTATGAATCATGAAGTATTTCCTTGCTGTGTTCTCATGACTGCCTCCTGGTCCTAGTATAAGTTTTGCATAAGTACAATCAAGTGTTCTGGCATACCCATTCTTCTCAGAGTCAGCCACAGTCTGTTGTGATCCACACAGTCAAATGCCTTTGCATATTCAATGAAACACAAACAGACATTTCTCTGGTACTCTCTACTTGTAGCCATGATCCACCTGACATTAGCCACAATATTCCTAATGCCAAGACCTCTTCTAAATCCGGCCTGCACGTTAGGCATTTTTCTGTTGATGTGCTGTTCCAGTCATTTTTGGATAATCTTCATAGAATCTTGCTTGCATATGATATCAATCATATTGTTTGATAATTTCCACACTATTGGATCACAAATCATTGCTCCTGTGTGGTGCATACTATTCAGTTGTATGAATGTACCATAATTCCTCAATCCTTTTGATTGTGTTTGTTCTTGCAATGGTGAATAATACTGCTATGAACATTGATGTACAAGTATCTACTTGTTCCTCAGATCTTATTTTCTTGGGGTTTATTCCAAGTAATGGAATAGCTGGGTCATATAGACTTTCTATGTTCAACTTTCTATGGAAGCGCCAAACTGCCTTCCAGAGTGGTTGTACTATTGTACAATCCCACCAACAATATACAAGAGTTCCTATCTTGCTACATTCTCTCCAACATTTATTACTTGCTGTCCTGTTAAACTTTACCACTGCTACTGGAGTAGGGTGATACTTCATTTTTGTTATAATTTGTATCTCTTTTATTGCCAGTGATATGTAGCATTTCTTCATGTGTCTGCTGGCCATTTGAATATCTTCTGCTTTGAAAATTCTTTGCATATCTTTTGCCTATTTTGTAACTGTGTTATCAGACTTTTTGTTGTGGAGGCCCAGGAGCTTTCTGTAAACGTTCATTATGACTCTTGTCTGAGCTGGCTTTGCCAATTTTTTTTCCCCCAAGGCAGTAGATTTTCTTTTCACCCTGTTGAAAAAGTTTTTGACCACACATAGAAAGTCTCAGTCATCAATTTTATCCTTTTTCAAATTGTGCATTTCTCGCTATGTTTGGCAGTCTCTATATACCTTGGACTAAGACTTCTAAATTTGTATCTTATGATTTTTATGGTTTGGAGCTTTCTTTCCAGGTTTCTGATCCACTTTGAGTTGATTTTTGTGTATGGTAGGAGATGTGAATCCTGTTTCAGCTTTCTGCTGATGGCAGTCCAATTTTGCCAGCACTATTTGTTGAAGAGATTTTCATTTCCCCATTTGATAGGTTTAATTTCCTTGTAAAGTATCAGCTGAACATAGTCTTTTTCTGGGTTCTCAATTCTGTTCCATGGCCCTGTGTGTCTGCCATTGTACCAGTACCATGCTTTTTGGTTACTATTTTTGTGTAGTAGGTGTTGACGTCACGGAGTGCTATGCCTCCCACTTCAATATTGTTTCTCACAAGTATTTTGCTTTTTAAGGGTCTCTTGCCTCTCCAAACAAACTTGACAATGTCCCTTTTCATATCCTTGAAAAACAAGTTTGATATCTATATTGGGATTGTACTGAACATGTAGATTGCTTTTGGGAGGACTGTCATTTTCACAATACTTGGTCTTTTATCCATGAACAGGGCACATTTTTTATTTCATTCTTTTAGGTCTTTTTTTTGTTTGTTTTGCAGAAATGCTTGATAGTTTTATTTGTATAGGTCTTTTGTCTTTCTAGTGAGGTTCACATCCACGTATCTCAATTTTCGGTTATCTATTGTAAATAGCATTGCTTTCTTGATTTTCTTCTCTGAGTTTTGTTTCTATAGAGGAATTCCACTGATTTTTTGGATATTAATTTTATATCCTGTCACTCTACAAAATTGGCCTACTAAATCTAACAGGTGGTTTCTTCTTTTCTTTCATTTTCTTTTTCAGTCTTTGGGATTTTCTGTATATACTATCATATCATCTGCATATAGCTGTAGCTTAACCATCTCTTTGTAGACCTGGATGTCGTTTCTTTCCTTTCCTTGTCATATTACCCTAGCAAGCATTTTCTTTTTTTCTTTACATTTTTTAAAAAAAATTTTATTAATTTCAATGAAAATTTACAGAGACTTTGGAGTTTCATTCATTCATTGTTGCACTTTTCTCCCCTCCCAACCCTCCCTCCTAGTACACTACCCTCTTGGAAAAGTAAAAGAAAAATTCTTTCATTATTTTACAATCCCTCCTCCCAGGTCTATTCCAGTATAGAGCCTTCGCTCTGGACTCCTGTCATGACAAAAAAATACGTAATAATTTTCCCTCTTAAACCATTTTCTCCCTCACATCTTTCAATGCAGTATACATTATTGAACCCATCCTTTTCAGTCTCCTCCCAACCCCGAGGTCAGTCCTGCTTTACAACAGTGGCACCATCCAGAATTTGTCCTTTTGTGACTGAGATACTTCACTCAGCCTAATGTCATCCATGGTCACCTATTTTGAATAAAATTGCATGAGTCCCTTGTTTTTCAATGCAGCATACTATTCCATTGTGTGAATATACCACCATTTGTCTATCCATTCATTTGTTGATTGGCACTTAAGGTTGTTTCCAACTTTTGACGGTTGTGGACAAAGCCGTGTTAAACATGGGTGTGTATATATCTTCTTGGATGTCAGTTATGGTCTCTTTGGGGTATATTCCCAGTAGTGGAATTGCTGGGTCGAATGGTATCTCTATTTGAAACTTTGTGAGAAAGCACAATACTGTCTTCCACAGTGGTTGCTCCATTTTACATTCCCACCAGCAGTGAATAAGGGTTCCAGTTTCTCCACAACCTCAACAACATTTGCTGCTTGCTGTTCTGTTAAATTTCGCTATTCTGACTGGGGTGAGATGATATTTCATAGTTGTTTTGATTTGCATCTCTCTTAGAGCTAAGGATTTTTAACTGTTGGATAATTTCCACTATCTGTTAAATAACACTTCTTAGAAATGGGAACAAATATGGATCTCTTCCAATCAGCCAAACAATAGTTGTCCTCCAGTGTTCTGGCATAGAATGGTAAGGGTTTTATCTGTTAGTTGAACTACATCACCTGATAGCCCATCAATTCCTGGGGCCTTATTTTTTTGCCAAGGTCTTCAATGTACCATGAATTTCTTCTTTTGTTACCGTTGATTC
This sequence comes from Elephantulus edwardii, assembly GCF_000299155.1. NCBI lineage: Eukaryota > Metazoa > Chordata > Mammalia > Macroscelidea > Macroscelididae > Elephantulus > Elephantulus edwardii. Next base: position 8,284,202 of record NW_006399771.1, read on the forward strand.
TAATTCATGCAGCACTTCCTAAAATTTTTTGGTGTTGACCAATTTTTTTTGTACAGTGACTCTGTGTATTCCTTTTATCTTCTTTTGAATTTTCCTGGTTCGAGATTTTTTCCAGATCAAGATTTTTCCCAGTGTTGTAACTCGAAGTTTGACTTTGCTTTTAAACCTCATGAGATTAATGCTATTGTTTGATTATTTCCACATTCTGTTGTATCACCTTTCTTGAGAATAGGAACAAACATGGATCACTTACTGTCAATCATCCAAGCAGTGAGCTGTTCTCCTAATTTCCTGCCATAGAATGGTAAGCACATCGCACATCCAGAGCTTCATCTGTCATATGAATCATGTCAATTGTCATCCCAATGATTCTTTATACTTAATTTTTGGTCAGTCCTTTCATTGCAGTTTGAACTTCTTCGTCAATTACCATTGCCTCTTGTCAGAAGAGACTCTGAAAATTGCACTAGAATGTTGAGAAGACAAAACAAAGTGAATGAATGCTGAAGTAAAAGGGATGAACAAAAGATTTCAAATTTCATATCAAAGACAAAGTAACATATTTTAATAGAATGTGCAGAGCTTGAATTGGAGAAGGGGAAATTTACTCACATCTCTAATGTTGAAAGAACATAAAAACAACTTTACCCCTAGATTTATAAAATTGAAAGATGTTTAGGCAAAATCTTGAATGATCCAGAACAAATAAAAAAAAAAAGGAAGACAAAGAGTCCCTGTATCAAAAAAGAAGAAACAAGTCCATTGAATTATGGTGTTGGGAAAGAGAACTCAATATTCCACGGGCTGACAAAATAACAAACAATGTTATCTGGGGAAAAGTGTAACTAGGATGCTCCTTATAGGCAAGAAGGTAAAAATTTACCTCATATACCTGAGACATATTGGCAGGAAAGGTCAGTACTTGGAAAAGAACATACTGCTGGGAAAGATTGAGGGCCAAACAAAGAGAGGAAGATCCCTACAAGATATATTGGCACAGTAAATGTAACAGTAGGCCTGAGGATATCAGAGAACTTGAGGATGGTGCACGTTAGGGCAAGACTCTTTCCTACTGTTCATAAGGTCGTCAGGAGTTGTCGTCAAGTCAATGACTCCTAACAACAACAGTGAGGCCTGTTTCTTCCTTCTGATAAAGAATTATAGATTCAAGAGAACATCTTCACTTTTAAAAGGAATGAGTAGAACTTAAGGGAGAAAAAGTAGATAAGAAAATAAAGAACATGAAAATGTGCAGCATTCAAAGAAGCTGTGATGTATTTTTCTTTGAACACTTAAAAAAAATCCTTTCATTATTTTTCTGATTTTGTTCATAATCAAGCTTTTAAACATTTTGCCCACTGACTTCTGGAGTTCTCCAAAGTTACCCAGTTCTGAGAAAGATTGGGGTTTTTTTTTCCATCCTCTGCAATGCTGATAGCTGCAAAATCCAATCTTCTTATCATGAGCAGTGTTTAAAATGTTTTACCCTATTTATGTAGTGTTTAAACTTGGTAGCTTATGTAAATGATTACATTTTTCTCCACAACCACACTGATATTTATTTAGCATTGGCTTCAGCTTTTTAAACTTATATAATCATATACTTTAACAATCCACAAAACTATAAAATCTCTTGTACAAATTTCAAAGTGAGATACCTTAAACATAAATATTATTTTTAGACACATATTACCATTGCAAAACTGGTGAAATAAATGACAACTGGGAATTTGCTCTTATATATTTTGAGAATCTCAAGATATATTTTTAGAAACTATTAAAAGATCAGAAAAAATTGTTGCCAGACACATAAATGGAAGAGGAAAAAGGACAAAATGACTACTACTACTTTGAAAGGATACCATTGATAGGCACTTATGTCCAAGTTCAAAATCTGGTATCTAAATATTTCAAACTTCAAATATGTTACAAAAAAGTTCATCCTGCCTTGTAAGTATACATTTTGATCATCTGCCCATATGCCATTACAGCAGTTTCATGTGCTTTTACACGTGTTAACCAAATCTAAAGCTAACCGATCAGAGAGATATAAAAGCTTTTACACTGCTTTAGATCCATTAAGTAAAACATTGTCTCTGAAACTTGTTATTTCATCATCCATGAATAATACAAATCCTATTTAAATAGGTAAAATAATTCCAGAAAACTAACACAAGAAAAGGTCAAAATCATAACACTTTTAAATAAAATTTTATTAAATAAAGAAACAGTACAGTTAGGTTATATATATTCTTTCACTCTGGTACTGCTTATAAAATTATGAAGAAATTAAAAATACAGGAAAAACAATGCACATATTTTAAAGTGTTCACATTTTCCTCATGTAAATTAGTACCTTCCATAAAAATAAGACTCAATTCTCTTAAGAGGGATATCATTAGAATGTCTATGAAATCATCTTCTTGATAGTATTTATGAACCTTTTGAGAAAACATGTACTTGGCTATAGGTCTTTTTCTATAATACAGGGATTATATAGTATCACTATTGACCAAAAGGGAGCTCGGATGACCTAGTTGTAAGAAGCTGCATTGCAATACCAAAGACATGCGGTTGAAATCCACCAGATCCTCCTTGTAAGAAGGATGGGCAATGCTGGAGGGTCAGCTGTAAGTTGGTCCCAACTCTATGGTACACAACAATAAGACACCATCGATCAAAGGAATGGTGTTGAGAGGCAATTTCAAAATATAAAGCGAAAATACAAGAATTATTAATTATTAGTAGCTGAGAAAAAATTTCCCAGCATTATCTTTTTATGCCCACATGCTAGATATAAGGATTCTAGTAAATATTTGTCAGTAGTTAATTATATATGATTATGTACATGCAAAATTATGTCAATGTCAAGTCAATTTCATCACAATAAAGCATTGCTATTAGTGTGCCAGTGGGTATATTGTAGGACTTATTTTTCTGGATTCAAAAAGTATATAATTTGTATCCTTATTTAATTTTATTTAGAAACAAGAGTGACATTCACTTCCTAAACAACATTCCTCTGGAAACTATGAACTTTGATAAATGTCAATAGTTGTAGAGGAGCTTCAGACATTTCACTCATGGAGTCACTATGAGTTGCGCTCAACTCGACAATCAACAACCACCAAGACATTTCATTGTATAGCTCTAAAATCATTGGAATCTATTATCATTGCTTTGGTGGTAGATTCCATAGGTAGTTGGAGTGATAAACCATAGGTCACATTTCTAGGGTGATTCAAATCCAGCAGTATTGTCAAGTAAGAAAGATAGTCAGTCTCCTCATATGGGGATTGATAACCTGGGAAACACAAGAGGGACAGCTATGAATTGGTTCTGACTTCATGGTAAGGAGGTTTAGGTTTTCTTGTTCACTTGCATTTGTTGAAGAACAAGATCAATTTAGCTGCTTTGTAATGTCTTTTTTTAAATTAAATTTTATTAGTTTTAATGAATATTTACAGAGATTTTGGGTTTTCATTCATTCATTGTAGCACTGTTTTCTCCAGTTTTATGGAGGAACTGTTAAGAGAATGCTTAAGAAGAAAATGTTCACACTCCGATTTCCTCTGAATATATGAATTAGTTTGTTCTTTTTTCTCCCACTTTCTCCTTTTTCAAATCATATCCAGTCTTGTGCTAACACTTCTCAATTTTCATATATCTTATCTCACTTTTTAAAGACAGAAACTATTATAGAGTGTAAAAAAAAAAAATCCCTAAAACTTTCGTGTATTTTCAGAAAATAGGAACAGCATGTTTTACCATTTTGGAACAAATAACTATTTCCTTCATCATGATTAGGTATTTCTTGACCAGATAATTAATGCATTCAAAGTCTAGTTAAGGTTACTTTTCTCAAAGACCTTAAGCTTTTTGTTTCACGCTAATTGGCATAGTTACTTTCTTCAAAAGATTTATACCTCCTGAGATGTTTATCACTGGAAATACCAACTTGAAGAATGGAACACATCACACACATCATCAACGTTACTGCCCGCATATCAAACTTATAAGAATGTAGGAAAGTGGTATCCCTCACTCGATTTTATTTGGATCAGCAAAGAGTTTATATGTCATTTACTTCAAATTAGCTCTTTTCTTCCCTCTATTAGTTCTGCCACAGCAGATGGTATCGTGTATGTGTGACTGTTTTCTCTTGCACACTCCAAATTCCCTTCTGATGACCAGATGTGTCTTTTGGGCTTTAGTTCTCAAAGGTCTGCATGTTATTAGCATTTTAATTTTATTTTTTCCTGTGTACTGGCTGGGTGAAGAGGTCAAAACCAATGAATTAGCAAAAGAAAGATTTCTTATGTCATGGAAACAAGAGATCTTTATTTTTCACACAAATGTTAATGTATATTTTATAGGAGTAAGTATATAGCTAGCTGGGATTTTTGTTGTTGTTGATCTGTTTATATATTCCTGAAAAGGTTTCCAAAGTTTTATTTTTATTATCATAATTATCTCAAACTCCAAGGAAGTTAGTATTAGATCTATTTTTTCCCAACTGGTCAGAAAAAGAGGTGACTTTGAGAATGA
>NW_006399771.1:8288849-8368723 GCF_000299155.1 Elephantulus edwardii
AAAAGAAAAATATTAAAGCTGAAATACTATTTAGCATCATGCACAAATATTTCTATTAATAAATTTTAGAAAGGTAAGTTGTATGTTTTCTGAAAACGTTGCCCTTACTGAGTAATTTAAATGGATAATTAAAAATAAAAAGTTGAAGGGCTGGTCATTTTAATTTAAAGGTATTTTTGAGACTTAAAAGCCTGGTAATACAGGTAGCTTCACATTGAAGTATTTTAAACAGCTCATTTAAGCTGTTTTTTGTTTGATGATAGTAAATTGGTACAAAGTTGTGCTGATAATTGTTGTTGTTGATTGCCTTTGGTTGAGCACAACTCATAGCGATCCTATTAACAAAAGGCCTGAAGGCTCTCTAAAACTATCAACACTTATCAAAGTTCATAGAGTTTCCAGAGGCAGATTATTTAGGAAGTGGATGCCACTCCTGCTTCCAAACTAATAATTGGAGAAGAATAAAAAGTAAAATCAAAATCCATGAAAGATAAAAAAATATTAGTTTATATGTTCATGTAATTAACACAAGAGAAAAGTGGATAATTTGGGCGAGAGAGTAAAAGACTTAGAAAATGTCCTTGAAAAGTTAAGATGGATCTAATATCAAAATGGAGGGCTTGGCTTTGGGTAGGAGAATAAGGAGATATACTTCCTAGATATAGGAACTAAGAGTGAAGTTATAAATTCTATTGAAGAAATTGTGAGATATTATTGTATTTTTAGGACAGTAAGCATGTATTTAATTTCTAAATTACTTTTTCAATAATGGGAAAAACACTGAAATACGAAAGCTTAACCAAGAAAGAAAATATTCTATGTTGGAATATGGTCATTATCTCTTTTTAATAGTGACAGAGGAAACACAAGGAAGTGTAGAATTAATTACTGGATGTCCCCACAAGCTAACCTGAAATTAATAAAACTGGACTTAGAATTATATTTGTGTGGTATGGTATAGTATGCTGATTATTCAGTATAACATGCCTTACTTTTGCATGTCATCCTTGCCCAGGGGCCATGCTAATCTTCTCTGTATTATTGCAATTTTAGTATATGCGCTGCCGAATCAAGCATATAACATGCCTTACTTTTGAGTTTGATTTTCATCGTATGGTTAGAGTAGGACAGGATTATTCTAACAATGTGAATGAAAGTAATACCACCTGCAAATCGGAAAAGGCAAATAACATTTGCAAACTGTTAAAGAGGGTACTGTTCAAATTTGCCATCTCACCAGGCAAAAATTGAGCAGATTTAGAGACAGAAAAAGAGAATTTTTTAGTCAGCAAGGAAAAATTATTGTTCTTGAAGCATATTTCCTTCGAGACCAGGAGTGCCTACAGAAGATGGACGCAGGTAGATATCAACACACAGCAACAGATGAAGTAGAAGAGAATAAGAAATCAAAAGGAGATAGAATTTAACTGGGATTATCGCCCTATGGACCCAGAGTGGAGGGTCTTCATCCAGGTTTACTGGAGAGTTGGAGTAAATGCCATATAAAGTATAAATGTCATGTAAGTGCCAGGACCAAGAATGCTTTGTAACACTGGCCCAAAATCACACAGCAGGTGATTTAAGGGCCTCAAACAATATGCAAGAAGTTATCCTGACTGAAGAACTGTATTTCCTGCCTGGATTTTAGTCTATTAACCTCTCTAATAAATCCCATAACCATGAGGGCTGTTGGTGAGCTTTGTGTAGTTATTGTATTGGATTAATTGACCCAGTAGCAGAGCAACAAGGTCCTTGAAGAGATTAGAATCAAAATTGATAAAAGAAAGTGTGGGACCATCAGGGATATTTGATCTCATAGAAATCAGTCTTGTAATGTGAATGTTGTGGATAGAGATTCTTCCAAACCATAGAGTTAATGGAGATAGGAAACAGCTATTTCTAGGAAATCTACATTATTTTTACAACTTATTACCATGACTGGATGGTTTTTTAAAAAACCACACTAAGCAGTATGTGCTAAGTTATGATTCAAGTAAAAACCATTATGTAGAATTAAAATAGGCAGACCTATGTTTTAAATGATGTCCTTGGCTTACTCAAAGTAATGATGGCTGAATGAATATGCATAAGGTTTAATGAGTATACTCAATATTTGTTAGCTTTAATTCATGTTTCATATTTTAATGAAAATTTTCAATTAATAGCCATATATTGAGATTTTTCCTTAATAAAAAACTTCACTAATGCCAAAAGTATTATTTAAAAAAAATATAGTATATGTTGTTGTTGTTGTTGTTGTTAGTATGTGCCATAGAGTCATTTGCAACTCATAGCGACCCTATGTACCAGAGCCCTAAATGCCCTTCTAATCTGTGCCAGCCTCGCCATCTCAAACACACTCATGCCCACCACTCCACTCACAGAGTCGATCCATCTTATTGAGGGTCTTCCTCGCCTGTACCGTCCTTCCACTCTCCCAAACATGATGTCCCTCTCCAAGGACCAGTCCCTCCTTGCAACATGCCCAGTGTATGTCAGACGAAGCTTCAGAATCCTTGACTCCAAGGAGCATTCTGGCTTCATCCTCTCCAGGACCAACCTGTTTGTTCTCCTAGCAGTCCATGGTATATTCAAAACACTTCTCTAGCACCACAGCTCAAAGGCATCAATTCTCTTTCTATCATCTCTATTCACTGTCCAACTCTGTAATGCATAGCACATAATTGTGAAGACTATAGCCCGGATTAGGTGCACCTTAGTCTCCAGCCTGAGGTTGTTGCTCTTCAGTACTCTTGAGAGGTCTCTCACAGCTCTATTTCCTAATGCAATTCATCTCCTGATCTCCTGGCTGCTGTTACCAAGAGTGTTGACTGTGGACCCAAGTGAACTAAAACTGTCAATTATCTCAATCTCTTCACCATCCATACTGATGCTGCCAATTGGCCCAGTGGTGAGAATCGTTGTTTTCTTGATGCTTAGCTTCAATCCATACAGGAATCTGCAGTCTTTGACCTTCTGCAGCAAGTGCTTCAGGTCTTCCTCAGTTTCAGCAAGCAGGGTTGTCATCTGCATAACTCAGGTGGTTGATGATTCTTCCACCAACCCTGATGCCACATTCCTCCTTGTACAGCCCAGTATCTCTGATGATCTGTTTTGCATACAGATTGAAAAGGTATGGAGACAAAATACATCCTTGATTAACTCCCTTCTTGATTTTGGACCATGTAGTGTCTCCTTCCTCTGTTTTGAAAACTCTTGGTCGAAGTATAGGTTTTACATTAGCACAATGTTCTGGGATTCCCATTCTTCTCAGAGTCAGCAATAGCTTATTGTGATCCACACAGTCAAAAGTCTTTGCATGTCAGTGAAGCACAGATAGACATTCTTCTGGTATTCTTTGCTTTCTGCAAAGATCCATCTAATATTAGCTATAATATCCCTAGTACCACGACCTCTTCTAAATCCAGCCTGCACATTGGCAGTTCTCTATTGACATATTGTTCCAAATGTTTTTGGATAATTTTCAGCAGAATCTTGCTTGCATGTGATATTAATGATATTGTTGGATAATTTTTACACTTTTTTGGGTCACATTGATCTCTTCCAGTCAGTTGGTCAGCTGGCTGTTCTCCAGATTTCTTGGCACAACTTAGTGGTCACATCTAGGGCAGCATCTGTTTGTTGAAATAAACCAATTGGTATGCTGTCAACTCTTGGAGCCTTGTTTTTTGCCAATTCCTTCAGAGCAACTTGATCTTCCTCCTTGATCACCACAGGCTCTTGTTCATAAGTTATTTCATTAAATTCCTCTGTGTCAGCCAATTCCTTCTGATACAGTGACTCTCTGTATTCCTTCCATCTTCTTTTGATATTTCCTGGATAATTTAACATTCTACCCAAACTATCCTTATATATTGACACCTGTAGATAGAATTTGCTCTTCAACTCTTTCAGCTTGAAAAATGCTGAGCTAGTTCAGCCCTTTTGATTTTCTGACTCCAGCTCTCTGTACATTTCATTATAGTATCTTGCTTTGTCGTCCCAAGCTGCCTTCTGAAATTTTCTGATCAGCTCTTTGATTTCTTTATTTCTTCCTTTAGCTTTGGCTTCTCAGTGCTCTATACAGTGCTAATGCAATACTCAGAGTTTCATCTGACATCCATATAAATAATCCAGGAAGATTAATTTTCTACTTAGATTATCAACAAAAAATTGCTGTTGTTGTTATATGCCGTTGAGTTGTATATGATCATAGCAAGCCTATGTACAATACCTCTGAAGCCTGCCTATTCTAAGCCAATCTCGCTGTCACACAACTACCCCCATTTCCCCAGTTATTATGTCAATCCATCTCATTCGATGTCTTCCAATCCTAAGCTCTCCCTCAACCCTTCCAAACATGATGTCCTTCTCTAAGGACTGGTCCCTCCTGGCCACATGCCTAAAATATGGCATTCAGTCCGCATTCAGTCCACTATGACTCTCAGCAACCCCATAAACAAAAAATAAAATCTTGCCCTATTCTGCATCATCTTTATGATCCCTATTATGGTTAAGAAATGTAATAGACAACAGGGATCTTCAATAAGTTTAATTTTAATAGTCATAATTTTAACCTAACCTATCATTAATTAAATGGTTAGTTATACAGAGAACAGAAACTAGTAAAACTATTTATTTTTTTACCTAATTTAATGTCTATGGCTGATGTTTTTCTACTTGTGATATTTATAGATTCATTTTAGAAGTAGATAGCCACTCCTGTTTTCTAATTTATCTTAATCTAGAAACTTTGCAAAAACCTGAACATCATGGGTGAACCCTTACGGTTGAACTACTGCTAACATAGCCTTCGGTATTATAGTGTTATACTGTCATTGCAGCATGACAAACTGACTGATGAACAAAACTGTTTTAAAGGACCTTATGAAAGTGCTAAACAGCATGAGTGTCATTTTGAAGTCTATGTTGTGCTGGAGTCAAGTTATTATACTTTTAATTCCCTAATATGTATGCAGCTCTGGTGGCCTAGTGGCAAGTAGTTACACTGCAATCTGGAAAGCACACAGTTTAAAGCCACCAGCTGCTCTGAGGGAGAAGAAAGGGCAATCTCCTCCGGTGCAATTAACTGCCTCTAAAAACCCACAGGAGCTAGGGATAGGTTTCAACTCAGTTCACAACAACAACAAACAACAATATGCATGGAAGGATACATTTTAGAGCCTGGATTTTATAAAGAAGAATGAAGACTCTTCCACAAGCCTTATGCAGATGACACAACCTTGCTCACTGAAACTAAGGAAAACGTGAAGTATTTGATTCTGACGATCAAGGACTCCAGAATTCAGTACATTTCAACATCAAGAAAACAAAAATTTTCACAATTGAACCAATTGACAGCATCATGACAGACAGAGAAAAGACTGAGGTTGTTAACATTTATAATGCTTGGGTCCAAAATAATCAACCCTCCTGACACTAGAAGTCAAGAAATACAAAGGTGAGTTGCACGGGAAAATCTGCTGTCAAAGATGTCTCCAGAATGCAAAGGAACAATGATGCCAATCTAGACACTATGGTGCTCCTGATCCAGGCCATGCTCTTCTCAATTTCTTGCCATGTATCAGAGAGCTAGACAATTACTAAGGAAGACAGAAGAAGAAGAATCAATGTCTTAGAGTTGCAATGATAAAGAAGACTATTGAAAATGAGGTGGACTTCAAGAGAACAAACAAGTCTTTACTTGAAAGGATGAAATCAAGTTGGTTTTTAGAAGCAAGAATTTTGAAGCTCCATATGACATACTCTGGGTATGTTGCAAGGAGGGATCAGTCCTGAGATAAGGATATTATGCTTGGCAAGGTAAATTGTCAGTGCAGGAGAGGAAGACTGGATAAGATGGATTGACAGTGACTTTGGCAGGGGTGTCAAATGTGCCAGAGCTCTTTCAAATGTGTCAGAGATGCTGAGGTTGGCTCAGAATGGGGAAAGGTTCAGAGCTACTATTCATAAAGTACCTATGAGTCAAAGTAAATGGCACGTAATAACAACAACACAACAATATGCATTAGAAAATGAATAATATGAAAAAATTATAGTGTTACAAAAATATTGAACATATCATATACTACCAAATACACACAAAATTCTGTCTTGAAGGAAGTCAATCCAGATGTTCTTTAGAAGCAGTTAGAGTGAGACAAAATCTTATATGAGTTGTTAATTTTTTTATTATTATTATTATTATTGTTGTTTTTAAAGTTCTGTGTTCTCCTATATACTATATAAACACACTACTGGGAAACCATCGCTGACTCATAAACAGCTCCTTTTTTCCTCACTTGTGTTCATTTCCAGAATTGTTTGTTTCTTTTTTTTTTAGTCTATCTCCAACTGTACACCCATAGGTACTCCACTCTTTGCTTTTTATAGATTTTCCATTCACCTAGCTTACTAATCTCTCGTATTAAAAAGGAGCTTTAAACATTATTTTCATTTCTTTCTCCTTCACCTTACCTTCCATCTTTGTTAACTAATACAAATCATTTCATCTCATATGGTTTGGGCTTGTTATTAGGATGAATACGTTCCTAGATAAAGACATAATGCTTAGTAAAATGGAGAGTCAGAGAAGAAAGGAAAACACTCTATGAGATGGGCTTACACAATGACTGTAATGGGTTTCAAGAAGAGCAGATATTATGAGGATGGTGCAGGATCTCATAGTATTTGTTGTATAGAGACAGATTTAGTGTCTCTTGCAAGCTGACTTGATAGCACTTAAGTTTCACTGAAGGCATTTAAACAAACAAATGTCCACAAATGGTTAAAATGCCAACTTATTTTAAAAAAAAGATATGGAATTCTATGTGCTCACTACTCTATGTAAGGAAATCTGAAAGACAGCTTATCTGACCAACTGACTGAAAAAGATCTATATTCAATCCCATTTATACCCTAGAAAGGTGATGCAATAAAATGTGCAAATGATTGAACAACATCATTAATATCACATCTCAGTAAAATCTTTGAACAATTATTTAAAAATGGCTGGACCAGTAGTGTATTGACAGGGAACTTCCAGAAATTCAAGCTGGGTTTAGAGGAGGCCATGACAAATTGACCTCATTTACAATATTAGATAGACCTTGGTTGAAAGCAGAGAATACCAGAAAGATCTTTACTTATGATTTATTGGTTATATAAAGTTATTTAACTCTATAGGCAACAAACACTGTAGAAATTATGGCTAACACTAAGAATACTAGTTAGCCAAGATCATTAAATTGTGCTCAAGTGAAACATATATGTGTGTGTGTGTGTGTGTGTGTGTGTGTGTGTGTGTGTAGATATATATATAGATAGAAAGATAGATCTATATATCTATATCTATATCTATATCTATATCTATATCTATATATGTATCTATCTATATAATCTATATCATCTCTCTCTCTCTCTCTCTCTCTCTCTCTATCTCTATCTCTATCTCTATCTCTATCTCTATCTCTATCTCTATCTCTATCTAAGAAGCCATTGACAAACAGAACAATGGAACACCACATGAAGAAAGGAAAATCATGAAAAGTATGTGGTGCCAGGGATGTATCATTTATCCATACCTATTCAATCTTTGTGTTGAGAAAAAGAATTTGAAAAGCACTATATGAAGATCAATGTGGCATCAGGTTTGGAGAAAGACACATTAACAAGCAGTGTTATGCAGATGACACATCTTGCTTGCTGAAATTGAGGAGATTTGCTCAACTATACCTGCAATATGAATTATGTCTCAACATCCAGAAAAATATATTTTCAACACTGAACTAATCAGCACCATCATGACAGATGGAGAAAAGATAGAAGTTGTCAAGTTTATCTGTTTACTTGCATCCAAAACTGACTCCCACCGTAGCAGCAGTAAAGAAATCAAAAGATCACTTGGATGAGATTGCAAAAGATTATATGCAATTAGGAAACTCTGCTGTCAAGGATCTCTCCAAAGTGCTGAACAGCAAGGATGTCTGTCTGAAGGGCCAGGAGCATCTGTTTCAAGCCATGATATTTTTTTATTACTTATTATGCATATGAACATTAAACAGTTAATAGGGATAAGAGAAGAAGAATAGATTCTTTTGAGTTATAGTGGTGGAGAAAAGTCCTAATTAGCCATTGACTGCTAAAAGAACAAGCACACAACGTCTGTCTTGGGGAAGTGAGACCAGAGTTCTCCTTTGAGGCAAGGATGGTGAAACCTTTTCTCATATCCTTTGAGTATGTGGTCAGGAGGGGCCTGTCCTTTAAAAACCATATCATGCTGGGAAAAGTAGAGGATTAGCATAAAAGAGAGAGACCCATAAAAAGATGGACTGACATAGTAATTGTAACAATGGACTTGAGCATTCCCAGAGATTATGAGGATGGCACAAGGCAGGACAAGTTTCAGATCAGCATCACTGTGAGTCATAGTCAACTCGCTGTGAGTCTTAGTCCATTTGATGGTATCTAATATCACAAAAACCACAATGTGTATATAGATGAAATTGAAGTAGTGTTGTTTTGTATTATCATACTAATTTTATACATAGTCACCACAGGTAGCAGAGAAGAAACGCACAACAGGGATTTCTAGGTTGTATTCTTCATAACAGCAGATCACCAGGTCTGTCTCTTCCCAAGGCATTTGGTTTTTTGTTGTTATGTGTCACCAAGAAGAATATAACTCATAGAGACCCTAGGAACAACAGATCTGAACACTTCCCTATCCTCGACTATCCTCACCATCCCGGACACACTGAAGCTCATTGCTGCAGTTACTGTATCAATCCACCTGGTTGAGTGAGGGTCTTCTCCATTGCCATCATTTAACCTTCCCAAGCACCATGTTGCCTTTAATGGGATTTCAGAGGCTATATATCACCCAAAGGGAAACTACCCATATTTATCCTCAAGAGTAACTGGTCAATTTGGCTTTCAGGACTCTTGGTTGTCAACGCAACTCCTTACCACCACGCTACTAGTCCTTCCTCATGTGATTCATAACAACCATGGCATGAAGATTAAAATAAGGAGTCAATTTAAATTTAACAGTTTAACACTTCTCTAATTTTCATAAAATTAATTAAAATTTTTGTAATTTAGATAGAATATAATATAAAGGAAAGCAGAATAAGGTTTTTATATTTCCATCCCCAAGGAGCTCTCAAACTTCCAATTATACTGCTTCCTACTAGGATAATAAAGACATAAAACAAAGAAACAATGTACAGTCTACATAATTTACAATGAAATGTTAGCAAATATTGAATAGCTCCTTCAAAAATTAGATAAAATATGAATACAACATAATGCCATATGGCAAATGTACTTTACCACACAGATGGCTCATAGAAATACACTGAAGATCATTTGGAGATTTATAGTACACGTACAAGCCAGACCTTAAAAATCAGACAATACAGGAGAGGAGTGGAAACAAACAACTAGATGAGCAAACAAGGTGGAGAAAAATGGGCTGCTATAAACAAGATGCTGAAGATGAGAATCATGACATTTTAAATAATGATTAGAAAACATCATTTTACTCTAAAATAATGGAAAATTAGACTGCCACAAATTAAGGCTGAGTAAACTGATTTTATGCCGGTAGATGAGAGCTATTGAAGATCAATGAGGGAATCATTAGTTTAAGTTATTAAATTCACAAATGTTATTCCACAGTATGATTATCAAGAAAAGTTTATGAATGATACAGATTTTAATATTACTAAAGATATTGTTTTAAATATATGGTGAAGGTTTTCTTAATAATAGTTGTGTCTTTTTAATGAATCGAGTGCTTTATGGATGGAAAAGCCTATTTTATTTGAAGTTATAAAACTGTTCAAAAGTGTTAATGAACACCACAGTTAATTCAATGATTAATGAGGTAGTTATACTTATAGGCAACATATTTAAAATCTCTCCCTAAAATATCACAACTGATTTTTAAAAACTCATTGAACATGAAATTATGTGCTCTCTCTGCTTCACTGTTTGAATTTTCAATTTAAAATTGTATACATTACATATTCAGATATTCCTTTAAAAAAGTTGTCTGTGTATTGTTATGGCTTAGAAAAAATTGAAATCAAGTACTTACACTGGTAAGGTATAGAAATTAGATATTTAAGGACCCTAAATTTTGCATTTGATCCATAATTAAAGTACTGGGTACCCGCAGTCAGGAGACAAGGAAACACATTTTTCTGGTAAGCTCTATCTATAGTCAGGGACCTCTCCAAAGTATTAAGGGATAATGGTGTCAGTTTGAGAACTACTGTGCACCTGATTCAGGCCATAGTCTTTTTCAATCACTTGCTATACATCTGAAAGCTGGACAATGAAAAGAATGGCAGAATAAGAATTGATGCCTTTGAACTGTGGTGATGGAGAAGAGTTCTGAAGATTCCATGAACTGTCAAAAGAACAAACAGATATATCTTGGAGAAGGTGCAGCCAGAGGCCCCTTAGAGTCAGATGATGAAGCTTCATCTCACATATTTTGAGCATATTTCCAGGGGAGGTTATTCCTTGTAGAGGGACATGCTTGGACTGGTGGAGGAGCTGGGAAATAGAGAAAGACCCTCAGCCAGGTGTGGTTGACATAGTCATTGCAACAATGGATTTGAGTGTGTCAGAGATTGGACAGTGTTCGGGTCTGTTGTTCACAGAGTTGCTATGAGTTGTGCTTGACTCAAAACACCTAATTAACAACAATAACAACAACAATAAACTTTGCATGAATTTCCCTGGCGGCTTAATGCCTAATGTGTTAACTTTGTAATTAAAATTGTGGTAGTTTGAATCCTAAACCATTGAAGAGTCACTAAAATTTGAAACAAACTCAAAGTCAATAGATTTTTGTTAGTACATTTATTTTTATAAAAACATTGCATAGGTTCACTACGAATGATTGGATGGAAGCAAAGAAAAAACAATAAAGAAAATGTTGTTATATAAGATCTTGTGGAAGCAGGAGTGGCATTCACTTCCTAAACAACATGCCTCTGGAAACTCTATGAACTTTGATAAATGATGATAGCTATAGAAAGTTGTCAGGCCTGTTGTTCATATGGTTGCTATGAGATGTGCTCAACCAGATGGCAAACAACAACATAATAATTTAGTGATTCAAAATGGATAAATCTATTTCATGAAAAAATAACTCCACATAAGAAATTAAGAGAAATGAATGAAAGTAAATGTATTTTTGCACTCACTTTCTTGACCCACTGAACCATTTTCCCTTTCCAGAGCTAACAACTATATTTGTTCATGTTTGTATAAATATATAAGCATACATTTGCATACAAATATGTTGTTGTTGTTATGTGCCATAGAGTCGTTTCCTTCTCATAGCGACCCTATGCACAACAGCCCTAAACCCTGCTCTGTCCTGTGCCAACCGCACCGCCTCTGACACACCCATCCCGATTACCCCAGTCACCGAATCAATCCATCTCATAGAGGGTCTTCCCCTCCTGCGTTGTCCCTCAACCCTCCCAAGCATGATGTCCCTCTCCAAGGACCCGTCCCTCCTGGCAACATGTCCAAAGTATGTCAGACGAAGCCCCAGAATCCTTGCCTCCAAGGAGTAGCTTGGTTTAATCCTCTCCAAGATGAATCTGTTTGTTTTCCTGGCGGTCCAGGGTACATTGAGTACCCTTCTCCAGCACCATAGCTCAAAAGCATCCACTCTCCTTCTGTCCTCCCTAGTCATTGTCCAACTCTCTGATGCATAACAAGCGATTGCAAATACCATGGCCTGTATCAGGTGCTCCTTAGTCTCCATTTTAGAGAGGTCCCTAACAGCAGACTTTCCCATCGCGATATGCTTTTTGATTTCTTGACTGCTGGTGCCTAGAGTGTTGACTGTGGAGCCGAGCAAACTGAAGCTGTGAACAATCTCAATCTCTTCATCATCCATCCTGGCGCTGCCAATTGGTCTAGTGGTGAGAATCTTTGTCTTCTTGACATTGAGCCTCAGTCCATACTGAAGGCTGCAGTCCTTGACCCTTCACAGCAAGTGCATGAGGTCCTCCTCAGTTTCAGCAAGCAGGGTTGTGTCATCTGCATAACGCAGATTGTTAATAGATCTTCCACCAATCCTGATGCCACAATTCTCCTCATAGAGCCCAGCCTCTCGGATAATCTGCTCTGCATACATGCTGAAAAGGTATGGAGACGGGATGCATCCCTCACGTACACCCTTCCCAATTTTGAACCATGCAGTGTTACCCTGCTCTGTTCTGACTACTGCCTCTTGGTCCAAGTATAGGTTTCGTGTTAGCACAATTAAATGTTCTGGGATTCCCATTCTTCTCAGAGTCAGCCACAGTTTGTTATGATCCACACAGTCAAATGCCTTTGCATAATCAATGAAACACAGATAGACATTCTTCTGGTATTCTCTGCTTTCAGCCAAGATCCTTCTAACATCAGCAACAATATCCCTAGTACCATGAATATATACAAACATATATTTTAAGCACACACCTTTGCATTGATAATGAGATTTTTTACCATTAAGGTACTGTAACTCTCGAATTTTTTAGTGGATGTATTTTAACACTCTTATATCAATGTTTGGTTTTGATTCATTTGTATGGTCAATAAAACACAAACAGGCATTGTTCTGGTATTCTTTGCTTTCATCCAGGATCATCTAACATCAGTGACACCCCTAGTGCCATAGCCTCTTCTAAACTCAGCTTGAACTTCTGGAAGTTCCCTGTCAATGTACTGCTCTAGTTATTGTAGAATGATCTTCAGAATTATTTTGTTGCATGTGATATTAATGACTTTTTTCTATACTTTCTACATCCTGTTAGGTCACCTTTCTTGAGTGTGTGTTAGGGATGTATCATTTCTTGTTATCTGTTCAATCTTCATGCTGAGAAAATCATTCCAAAAAGTGAACTCTGAGAATAGGAATGTGGCATAAGGATCAAGGAAGTCTCATCAACAAGCAGACAACATAATGACAACAAGGACCAGCAGGTATCATAATGAAAGATGAAGGAATGATTGAAGCAGTGAATGATTTTATCTTGTTTGGATCAACAATCAGCACTCTTGATACCATAAGACATGAAATCAGAAGACATACTGCATTGGCCAAGTGCACTGTCAGGGACTTCTCCAAAATACTTAAGGACAATGATATTATTTTGAGAACAAAGATGTGCCTGCTTCAGACTATTATTTTTTGAGTCACCTGCAATGCATCTAAGAGCAGGAAAACGAATTACGGATGGCAAAAGAAGAGTTTATCCCTTTGAGTTGTGGTGTTAGTGAACAGTACTAAATGTTGTATTGACTGCAAAAAACAAAACAAAACTTAACAAAAACCCAAACAACCCAGATATGCCACCTTTTCTCCACTGCTATTCAATCTGTGTTCTTAGCAAAGCTGGACTATATGAAGAAGAATGTGGCCTCAGTATTGGAGGAAAACTCATCAGCAATCTATGTTATATAGATACTTACTGAAAGTTAAGAGGACTTACAGCACTTGCTGCAGAAGATCAAAGACTGTAGTCTTCAATATGGGTTATATCTCAACATCAAAAATACCCACCAATCAGGAAAACAAACAAACAAGGAAAAATAGTATAAAACCCAATTGGTCCCACAATAAGGAAACTATTTCAATTTGTTTCAAAAAATATCACCACTGGGTTAATCAACAACATCATGATAGATGGTAAAAAGATTGGAGTTTTCAATGCTTTCATTTTATGTGAATCCCCAATCCACACCCATTGTATGAGCAGTCAAGAAATCAAAGATATATTGCATCGGGAAAATCTGCTGTAAAGGACCTATCCAAAATTCCAAAAACAATAAAGGGAGTTTATTTTGGTCACATGGCCAGGAGAGATTGGTCCTTAGAAAAGAACATCATTCTTGGAAGGGTGGACAGACAGTGCAGGAGAGGGAGACCTCGGATGAGATGGATTGATACGGTAACTGGGGCAATGGGAGTTGGTGTGTCAGAATTAGTGAGGCTGGCTCAGGAGAGGGAAGGTTTCAGAGCTGCTGTACATAGGGTTGCTATGAGTCACAGGTGGAAGCAGGAGTAGCATCCACTACCTAAACAATTTGCCTCCGGAAACTCAATGAACTTTGATACATGTTGATAGGTGTAGAGGGGCTTCAGGCCTTTTGTTCATATAGCATGAAAAGTAATTTACAATTATAGCACTTTTGTAATTTTACAAAATAAGATATTTTCTTCTTCCTATTTCCCTCCTCCCCTTCTTCTTTCTCCTAGTTGTATTCTTCTTTCTCCTTAATTTTCTTACTGTTTTTGGTAACTTGATGGAAGGTAAAGCTATTTGTCTACATTATTTTTCATATCTGCTACAGGAGCTAAAAAGAATATACAAAAATTTTGTTGAATTATTTTCCTTAGATTTTGACATTGTTCAAATTAATTGCGTAAACATCCTAATTTTGCTTTTATTCAAATTGTATACAATGTCTATCATCACTATCAATACTCACTCATTGCAATTGAATATAAACTGACTCCATTGAGCTTCTGAAACTATAAATCACATGGGAGATTGCTCATATTTTTTTCATAGAGTTACTCATGAATTGTAACTGTCAGAGAGGTGTGTACATTGGATAAACAGTGAAACTTCTAAGGACTATGCACCAGAGCTTCCTAGAAGCCTTTATATATTGTTGTTGTTGTTGTTGTTGTTGTTGTTGTTATGTGCCATCGAGTCGTTTCCGACTCATAGCGACCCTGTGCACAACAGCTCTAAACCCTGCTGTATCCTGCGCCAACCGCACCGCCTCTGACACACCCATCCCGATTACCCCAGTCACCGAATCAATCCATCTCATAGAGGGTCTTCCCCTCCTGCGCTGTCCCTCCACCCTCCCAAGCATGATGTCCCTCTCCAAGGACCCGTCCCTCCTGGCAACATGTCCAAAGTATGTCAGACGAAGCCCCAGAATCCTTGCCTCCAAGGAGCAGCTTGGTTTAATCCTCTCCAAGATGAATCTGTTTGTTTTCCTGGCAGTCCATGGCACATTCAGTACCCTCATAGAATCATTCCATAGTATTATATCATTGAAGTATATATCAGAAAAAGAAATCGCAATCTATAGGAAGGGTTCCCAAACTATGTTGTTATTGTTAGGTGCCATCAAATTAACTATAACGCATAGCAATGCTTTGAACCTTATGAACCCTGTTCTATCCTGCACCATCCTCATACTTCCTGACACACAAGTGCTTATTGCAGCAGAGACCCTATAAATCCACCCAGTTGAGGGTCTTCCTCTCTTTCAATGGCCCTCCATCCTTCCCAGCATCTTGTTCTTCTCCAAGGAATAGCACCTCTCAGCAACAAGCCCACAGTATGTGAGGTAGAGCCTCATCATTCTTGCTTCCAAAGAGTACTCTGGGTGTATCCTCTCTGAGACATATCTGTTTGTTCTCTTAGTTGCCCATGGGATATTCAGTGCTCTTCTATAACACTTCTCCTATAATTTATTCATTGTCCAACTTTCAGATGCATATAAGTACTCAGAAAGACTATATCCTGAATCAAATAAACCTTAGTTCTCAAACTGATATTATTATTCCTCAATAATTTGGAGAGGTCTCTAACAGCAGATTTCTCCAGTGAAATGTCTCTTTATTTCTTGACTGCTGGTACAAAAAGTATTAATTGTGAATCCAAGATAGATTGAGTTTTGATCTCTTCTCCACCCATCATGATGTTGCCTAGTGGACCAGGGGTAAGAACCTTTGTTTTCCTGACATTAAGATGCAATCCATACTGAAAGCTCCATTCCTTGATCTTCTGCAACAAGTACTTCAAGTCCTCCTCACTTTCAGCAAGCAAGGTTGTGTCATTTGCATAAGCAAGTTATTGAAAAGTCTCCCTCCAATCCTGATGGCACATTCCTCATAAGTACAGTTTCTCAGATAAATTGCTCAGCATACAGTTTAAATAGTTATGGAGAGAGAAAACAAACATGGCACACACCCTTCCCAAATTCTAACCATGCAGTGCTCTTCTGCTCTGTTTGCACAACAGCCTCCTGGTCCAGGTATAAGTTCTGCGTAAGCACAACTAACTGGTCTGGGATTCCCATTCTTCTCAATGCCAGTTACTTGTTAAGATCTGCACAAAAGTGTGTGCATCATAAAAAAACACAAATTAAATTACATTCTTCTGGTATTCCTTACTTTCAGTCAGAATCCATCAGAACCTCATGGGTGGACCTTTGTATTTAAAATTCGGTTGGGTCCTGCTGGATGGTGTATCTCCAGCTTAGAGCAGTTGGCTTCTGGAGGGTAAGAGTTTTTTATATACTTGAAAGTTAGGTGTAAACTGTTTGGGATTTTTTTTAAATTTTGTTAATCACCGTTTCTGATTTTGTTAATAATCAGCTGTGGCCAAGAAGACTCTTGTTTAAGCTATCAGACCCTGGTAGGTGGGCCTTTGTATTTAAAAAACAGTGGGTCCCTCAGGCATGTGGCACTTAGCCTTGGTGTTAATTGTGTTAGGAGAGAATATTATGCTAACTGGTACAGCACTTGTCTGTCAGTTTGCAGTACTGAGATAACTTGGGGTTGCTGTGATACTGGGATCTGTGTCACTAGTGTGCCAAATGCCATATGAGTTAGCTATGGTGGACAGATTTTGGTGGAAGTTGCTGATTAAGACAGATTAACAGGAGTGGCTTCCACTTCCTAAGCAACATGCCTCTGGAAACTGTGAACTTTGATAAATGACAATAATTATAGAAAGGCTTCAGGCCTTTGTTTCATAGGATTGCGATGAGTTATGCTCAACTTGATAACAATCAACAACAACAACAGGAAGCAGGATGGGTCATCTACTTTTTAAAAAACAGGACTTGAAAAACCCTGTGAACTTTCAAACTATAGTACAGTTCAAATGTAGACTGCAGTCTGCTATAGTCTCCTCCCATGCAATTTATTGCTTCTGAAAACCTGCCAGACAGTCCTCTCTGGGTCACTTCTGACTCTGTGGTACACAACAACAACAACAACTTATTTATGTAAATACTGACTATAGTTTCACTCTATACAGTGCAATTGTAGAGATCAAAAATAATGACAAATATCAGAAATAATGGCCCACAAAACTTGCACTATCTGGTTATTTTACAGAAACAGTTAACTAAATCCTGTACAAAAATGAAACACAAAAGAACTTGTTGAACAACTTTTTTCTTGCCCTACTATAGTCTGAAAAATTCTATCCAAAAAATAGATGCATATTCACAGGAAAACAGTATTGGTTTTTATTTTCTGAATGTATAACTTTAACCAATGATTTGATACACCCTACATAAGACATATTTATACGTGTAGTGTACTTGAAAGAATTTGTATTAGGAAATTAAGAGTATAAATTAAAGACAAGTATACTTGGGGTTGAAGGGAATTGGTAAATACTTAAACGTCAATCATAAAATAAACTCAAGAAAAGGAATTGCTAAATAAGGGTTTCAGTACTTCTCAAATACAACCAAATATTTGAGACTATCAAGTTACAGATTTATTTCTGAGAAATGAAAGAAAATCCTACTTCAAATGGAATATTCTTTCTTTCACGAGATAAATGTGAGAATAGGCTGTTTGACAGAAAAAGAAAGAAAGTTTAGAAATTATAAAATAAAATGACTGTTTGAAGAATAGGGTATTTCTTTCTGTTTTTACCAGACACAAAGTTTACAGTTCATATTCCAACAGTTTATTTTAATGTAAAATAACATTGAATACACTTATACATCAGTGCTAAGCTACTATTCACTGAGTGGGAACTCTCACGATGTCAGTAGAGAGTTGCACTGATAATGCAAAGAATGTGGCTTGAATTCTTTGACTCCATCAGCAGCTTCAAAAAAGAAAGACAGCAATGTTTTCTTTTCCGATTTATAGCCTCAGAAACTCAATGGATGGTAAGCCATGAGTCAATTCTGACTCAACAGTAATGAGTGAGTAAGTGAAGCACTAAGGAGATCTGGTTGTGGCATGAGCAAGTAACGTGTCACACTGCTCTCAGAAAAGCCCACTATCAATAGCTGTTCTTTTCCACCAGTGGCTCAGTGGAAGAACGGTGACAGTATCCTTCAAGATTTTACAATCACAGAAACTTGATGAAGAGTTGCTATGCATTGGAAAAATTTGATGATAATAAGTTTGGTTATTTTTTTGTTCATTAACAGCATAGGTAATGTACAATTTATAAGATCAACACAACAAAATATCAATATAAATTCTACATTATAGATATTATACACTATTATTGTTGTTAAGTCATGTCAAATCAACTACCATTATGTTTATAATTGTTGTTGTTGTTGATTGCAGTCAAGTCGAAGTCAACTCATAGCCACTCTATGAACAAAAGACCTAATGCCTTTCCATAGCTGTTGTTGTTTCTCCAAGTTCGTAGAATTTCCAGAGACATGTGGTTTAGGAAGTGGAAGCCACTCCTGCTTCTCAACCTGTTTTACATTTGTGGGCTCCACCAAACACTGACCACAATGAGAAAGCATTATGGTATTTGATATCCCCATGGCACAAGGTTCAACATCACAGCAAATCCAGGTTATCTCGTGCAACACATTGACAAAGAGTAATGTGCAAAATAGAAGAATGTTCCTCCAGATATAACAGCCCTAGTCTCATTTAGCAGTGGCTAAGTATATTGAGTCGAATATGACTCAGAGTAAGCTTTGTATAAAAGACCTGAACTCTGTTCTATAATTAACATCATTTTTATACATTTATAAAAGAGTTTACAGAGTTTCCATGGGCATCTAGTTTAGGAAGTGGATGTCACTTCTGCTTCCCAACATGAATCAATCTGAAAGCTCATTCAACCATTGTACTTAATGGGTAACCATTATGGTATTTGCCATGACTATGGAATAGTGTTCAGCAGCATAGCAACTCCAAGTTGTTCAGTACAGAAAATAGACAAATGATTGCTGTGTCTTCTTCTAAAACTAATAAATTTGGCCATGGCACCTGTGGCCCTTGGGCCCTACAGGATTTAAAGTCACACCCACGAGTACCCCTCCACCTTTATCCTTAGTCTAAGGCTCCTCAAGGCCACTCACTTTTGAGAGAGAAAAAGAACAGAAGACAAGTTGATTTTACTGGAAAGGCTTTTACATGATTGATATCTAAACTTTGAAATGGTGAATTCTTAATATATATTTAGGAATATTTTACAAGATTGACAATACACATTGTTGTGGTTGTTTTTGTTGTTGTTATGTACCATTGAGTTGCCTGTGATTCATTAGTGATCTTATGTACAACAGCCCTAAACCGTACTCTAGTGCCAACCCCACTGTCTCTGACACATCTACCCCATTATCTCAGTCACTGAATTAGTCCATTTCAGCGATGGCCTTCCTCTCCTGCACTGTCCCTCCAATCTCCCAAACATGACATCCCTCTCCAAGGACTGGTCCCTTCTTGCAACATGTCCAAAGTATGTCAGACAAAGCTTCAGAATCCTTGCCTCCAAGGAGCAGCCTGCTTTCACCCTCTCCAGAATGAACTTGTTCATTCTCTTAGCAGTCCATGGTTTATTCAACACTCTTCTCCAGCACCACAGCTCAAAGGCATTGATTCTCCTTCTATCATCCTTAGTCATTGTCTAGCTCTCTGATGCATAGAAAGTGATTGCAAAGAACATGACCTGGATCAGGAGCATCTTAGTTTCCAGACTGATATTGTTGCTCTTCAGTATTGTGGAGAGGTCTCTGACAGAAGACTTTCCCAATGCAATACATCCTTTAATTTCCTGGCTGCTGGTTCCAAGAGTGTTGATTGTGGAATCAAGCAAACTAAAGCTGTTTCCAATCTCATTCTCTTCACCATCCATCACGATGCTGCCAATTGGCCCAGTGGTGAGAAATTTTGTTTTCTTGATGTTGAGCTTCAATCCATTTTTTAGGTTTCAGCCCTTGACCTTCTGTAGAAAATGCTTCAGGTCCTCCCCAGTTTCAGCAATCACGGTTGTGTCATTTGGAGGACAATCAGCAGGCCAACTAACTAGTAGAGATCTATATTAGTTCCCATTCCAAAGAAAGGTGATCCAACAGAGTGTGGAAACTATCAAAAAGTATCATTAATATTACATGCAAACAAAATTCTCCTGAAGATTATCCAAAAATGATTGAACTAGCACATCAACAGAGAACAAAGGGCCAGCTGAGTCTAGAAGAGGCTGTGGTACTAGGGATATTGTTACTTATCTTAGATGGATCTTTGCTGAAAGCAGGAAGTACTAGAATAATTCAAGTACATCAATTTTTAAATAGATGAAAATATTAAATAAATATAAATATAGTCTATGCCAGTGATAGTAAAAAGATCTCTACCTATTTTGTTAGAATATATTCCATTAAGTTATAGAAATCTAATCCAAATTGTCTTTAGAAAGAAGAAAAACAATTTATTCACACAAATAAAATATTCTGGGCTTTTGCTTTAAATCAACTGGTATCCTAGAATTCAGATAATGCCATCAGTTTCTAAGTTCCCCCCAAACATGTCTGTTCTTAGTGTTAATTTTATCCAGCTATTCTCTAGAAAACCTTGACAAGTGATCCTTGGAGTTTTAGAGTGTCATAGAGACTACAGCAATGAGCTCAAGTATCTGAGATGATGAGGATGGCCCAGGAGAGGACAGGATTTAGGTCTGTTGTTTATAGAGTCAATATTAGTTGTACTCAACTCGATGGCACCTAACAACAAACAGCAACTATTCTGGTATTTTACTTACCATAATTCTATTAAATATTAATATATAGATACTTAAGAAGTCTATTACTAGTCAAGCTCTGAAAAATTGATTCTGTTTGTTGATTTTAAGTGTCATTAAGTCTAGAAAAAAAGACCACCTATCTCTAGTGGCTCGAATTTACCAGTAGCTAAGTAGCAGAAATGTGGGTAGTTACCTCTTCTTTCCGATGATTATTCCTCAATATTCTTTTCCAACACCACAGTTCAAAGGCATCGATTCTTTTGCCATCCTAATTTATTGTCCAGATCTCAGTTTCAAAGCAAGTGATTCATTGTTCCTCAACAATTTAGAGACGTCCCTGATTACAGACTTTATCAGGGCAATATGTATCCTGATTTCCTGACTGCTGGTACCAAATGTATTGATTGTGGATCTAAATAAGACTAAGTCATTGATAATTTCAAACTTTTCTCCATCTATAATGATGTAGCCAGCAAGATTGTGTCATCTGCCTAATGAAGTTATTGAAGATAATTCCATCAATTCAGATATCATTCTTCTTCATAGATTTCAGATTCTCAAATAATTTGCCCAGCATATATATCAAATAAGTTTGGACAAAGAATACAAACTTGATGCACACTTTGCCTAATTTTAAACCATGTAGTGGGGTAATGGGAGTAGGTGTGTTGGAGACAATGAAATTGGCTCAAGATAGGACAGAATTCAGAGCTGTTGAACTTAGTGTCACTATGAATTGCAAGCAACTCAACAGCACATAAAAACAAGTGTTACTTTGTTCTTTTTGCATAGTAGCGTCTTAGTCTGCATATAGGTTTAATATGAGTGAAATTAAGTGTTCTAGTATTCCCATTCTTATCAATGTTAGCAGTAATCTGTTATAATTAACACAGTAAATGCTTTTGTTGTGTTTTTATATATCATTGAGTCACTTGCAATTCATAGCAGCTCTATGTACAACAACTCTGAATCCTGTGCTATCTTGATCCAACCTCTTTGTCTCTGACACACCTACCCCCAATAACCCAGTCTTTGAGTTAATCCATCCTACCCCAAGGTTCTTCCTCTCTTGTTCTGTCCCTCTACCCTTCTAAGCATGATGTCCTTCTCAAAGGATTGGTCCCTCCTTGCAACATGCCCAAAGTATGTCAGATAGAGCTTTAAAATCCTTACCTCCAACCTCCAAGGAGCAGCATGGTTTCATCTACTCTAGGACAAACCTTTTTGTTCTCCTAGCAGTCCATGGTATATTCATTTCTCTTCTCTAGCACTAAAAAGCACAGACATTGATTCTTCTATCATCCTTAGTCATTGTCCAGCTTTCTGATGTAGAGCAAGTAATTACAAATACCATGGCCTGCATCAGGCATATCTTGGTCTCTAGACTGACACTGTAGCTCTTCAATACTCTGGAGAGGTCCCTGACAACATATTTTCCCAGTGCAATTTGTCTTTTGATTTTACGGCTGCTAGTACTAAAAATGTTAAATGTGAAGCCAAGCAAGCTGAAGCTGTTAAAAATCCGAATCTCTTTATCATATGTATTTCAACTGACGATATGCACAGGAATCAGATTCATTGTATCTGTGGAAGGACTCGAAGAAATTTAATATCAGTATTGAAAACTAGGCTAGGTGCAGATTGTGGAAGGGACCATCAACTTCTCATATGAAATTTCAAACTAAAGAAGGTTAAGTCAAATATACAGGAACCAAAATTTGACCTGAGTCTATCCCAATTAGATTTCAAAACCATCTCAGAAATAGGTTTGAGGTCTTGAGCACTAATGAACAAAGACCAGGTAAACTGTGGGAGGATGTCAAGAATATTTTCCAGGAAGAATGCATTACAAAGACAAAGGAAGAAAAGACCACGATGGATGTCAAATGAGACTGTTAATATTGCACTAAAAAGCTGTGAAGCCAAAACAAAGGGAAGAAATCAAGAAGTTAAGGAGCTGAACAGAAGACTTCAAATGGCAGCTTGGGAAGACAAAGTATTATATTGAAACATGCAGAGAGTTGGAGACAGAAAAATTAAAAGGACCAAGTTCACTTGACATTTCTTAAGTTGAAGGAACTGAAGAACAGATTCAAGCCTCAAGTTGTAATACTTTACCTGTCTGTACCTGTATATTATGTTTTCTTGTGTTTCTAATGATAGGTTAAAAGGAGTTTTAATGTGATTACACTGTAGATTACTAGAAAATCATGTATCTGAAACTAATAACCTGCATAAACAGTAGTGTGAGTGAGTGTGTGGGTATAGAGGTGAGTGTATATGCGTCAGTGGTTTTTGCAGAAACTATAAATCTTATGGGAAGAAATTGCCCATTTTTCTCCCATGAAGTTACAGAGGTATTTGAACTGCCAGGGTGGTGGAATCTGAGTTAGCAGTGTAACTCTTTATACATTATTCATTAAACTACCTGATTTTCAAGTTGTTGTATGTAAAAATTAATCATTCCTAACTCTATTGAAAATAGAATACAACATTGAAAACTGACATAACTCTGAAACTGTCTCAGCCACAGAATTACCACTTGTAAAAAAATAAAATTAGAGTTATTTAGGAAAGATCTTGAATAATTGCATATTACTCAGTGAAGTAGGAGAAATAACACTTTCTTTTCTTAAGTACATTTTGAAAATAATGTGTAATAAAATATATATTGAAAAAATTATAACTTATATGTGGGCAAAATAATGTCATTTTTCAGTCACTGTAGTTATTAAAATTAATTTCCATATATATTAAAATTCTAAACCATACCTGATTTAAAAATCATCTCTGACTGAGAAGAGGCAGATAAAAGCTTTATGGAATAATGAAAATATGTTCTGTATTGAAAATTGTTGGGTGTCAGAAGTGTGCATATTTTTGTCAAGTTCAGCAAATGACAACTAAATATTAGAATTCTAATATATGTAGTTATTATATAAATGAGTACAACTATTATTAGTAGACTTTATTTTTTAGAGTAGTGTGGGTTTAGAACTCTCAAATTTTATGTATTAGATATATCTGAGCAAGTAAATAATATATTCAAGATAAGAAGCATTGAGAAGAATGGAAATCCCAGAACATGTCAATGTGTTCATGCAAAATCTATACCTAGATCAAGAAGCTGTTGTCCAAATGGAGTAAGAGAACACTGCATGGTTTAAAATCTGAAAGAGTATGCATCAGGTTGTATCCTTTTTCTTTATTTATTCAATCTGTATGCTGAACAAATAATTCATGAAGCTGGAATCTATGAAAAGGAATATGGCATCAGAATCAGAGAAAGATTCAACAATGATCTACCTTAGGCAATACTCATCTTTAGCACAACAGTTCAAATGCATTGTTTCTTTTTCTATCATCTTTATTAATTTTCCAGTTCTTCGATGCATGACAAGTGATTGAAAATACCATGGTCTGAATCAGGCACAGCTTGGTCTTCAAGCTGACAGCATTGTTCTTAAGTATTTTGGAGAAATTCCCAACAGTGAACTCACTCTTGATCTCCTGACAACCAAGGGTGTCTCTGATCAAACTTACTTGCTGAAAGTGAGGAGGATTTGAAATGCTTGCTACAGGAGATCAAGAACTACAGCCTTCAGTATGGATTGCATATCAACATCAAGAAAATAAAGGTCCTCACCACATGGCCAACCTATACCATTATTGTAGATGGAGAAAGGATCAAATTTGTCAATGACTTCATCTTGTTTGGATCAATAATCAACACCCTTGGTTGTCAGGAGATCAAGAGTGAGTTCACTGTTGGGAATTGCTCCACAATACTTAAGAACAATACTGTCAGCTTGAAGACCAAGCTGTTCCTGATTCAGACCATGGTATTTTCAATCACTTGTTATGCATGTAAGAACTGGAAAATTAATAAAGATGACAGAAAAAGAATCAATGCTTTTGAACTGTTGTGCTAAAGATGAGTGTTGGATATCTCATGGACTGCCAAAAGAGCTAACAGCTATGTCTTGGGTAAAAGGGCAGATAGAATGCTTCTTGGTAGCAAAGATGATGAAGCTTCCTCATTCTTTGGACATGTTACTATTCCTTATAGGAAGACTATTCTTTGTAAAAGGATGTTATGCTTGAAAAATCAGTTTAATAGAGGAAGAGACCTAATGAGATGGATTGACACAGTGATTGAAGCAATGGGCTCAAGTTTATCAGAGTTGATGATGGTGGCACAGGATAGGACAGGATTCAGGACTGTTATTCATAGGGTCACCATGAGTTGTACTCAACTTAATGGCACCTAAAAACAGCAATAGTTGTTTATAGGTGTTATACCACTTTGTCCAATGCTAAAGTCTAAACTCATTAACACAAAAACCCCATATTTAAACATATATCTGAATCTTAAACATCATTCTCCACTAATGGAAAACAATGCTCTTATTTGGAAAATGTTGATTTTAAGGGCATAAGGATAGCTCATCTTTCCATAATAGTTTACAATGAAGGAAGAATATTATCAGGGAATTATAATAGTTGTTGTTTGTCGTTATGTGCCGTCGAGTCGCCTGTGACTCATAGCAACCCTATGTACAACAGCCCTAAACTCCACTCTGTCCTGTGCCAATCGCATCGTCTCCAACACTCCCATCCCAATTATCCCAGTCACTGAATCAATCCACCACATAGAGGGCCTTCCTCTCCTGCGCTGTCCCTCCACCCTCCCAAGCGTGATGTCCCTCTCCAAGGACCGGTCTCTCCTCACAACATGTCCAAAGTATGTCAGACGAAGCCTCAGAATCCTTGCCTCCAAGGAGCCACCCCGTTTAACCCTTTCCAGGACCAATCTGTTTGTTTTCCTAGCAGTCCATGGTATTCTCAATACTCTTCTCCAGCACCACAGCTCAAAAGCATCAATTCTCCTTCTATCCTCCTTGGTCATTGTCCAACTCTCTGATGCATAACAAGTGATTGGGAAGACTAAAGCCTGTATCAGACGCACCTTAGTCTCCAGAGAGACACCATTGCTCTTCAGTACTTTGGAGAGGTCCCTAACAGCAGACTTTCCCATGGCAATGCGCCTTTTAATTTCCTGGCTGCTGGTACATAGCTGAAATCAATGAGATAAAAAACAGAAAAACAAATGAAACCATCAATAAGACCAGGAAGTAAGTGGTTTTTCAAAGTGTCAATTAAATTGACAAACCACTGGCAAAATTGACAAAAGAAAAAAGGAGAAAACACAAATAATTAAGAAATGATAGAGGTGACATCACAACAGAATAAGGGGAAAGTAATCTATAATATTGGCATATTATTAAAAACTATACTCAAATAAACGTTAAAATTTAGAGGAAATGGAAAAATTCCTTGAAACTCATACTTTTCACAGATTACATAGGTAGATGTATAACACTTTTGCAGAGCCATCACTGGAGAAGAAATTGAGCAGGTCATAAAAAATACTCCTTCATCAAAAAAATCCTGAGACAGATTGCTTCACAGCTGAATTCTATCAAATATTCAAAGAAGATTACCAATTCTACTTAAGTTATTTCAATAAATAGAAAAATAAGGAACACTTCTGCAGTCATTCTAT
The DNA here is from genome assembly GCF_000299155.1 of Elephantulus edwardii. Classification (NCBI taxonomy): domain Eukaryota; kingdom Metazoa; phylum Chordata; class Mammalia; order Macroscelidea; family Macroscelididae; genus Elephantulus; species Elephantulus edwardii. Next base: position 8,315,208 of record NW_006399771.1, read on the forward strand.
GAAGCAAGCATAACCATAATACCAAAATCAGGCAAAGATATTACCCAAAAAAATTAGAAAAAAAATATCTCATTAATACTGATGCAAAAATCCTTACAAAATCCTAACCAACAGAATCCAAAAGCACATTAAAAAAAATCATCATGACCAAGTGGGATTCATAACAGGTAGGCAACAATAAGGTCAACATAAGAAAAACAATGTAATTCATCACATTGACAAAGCGAGTAACTAGACCCATATGATCCTAGCAATTGAAGTAAAAAAGGTATTTTGCACTTCTTCCTGATTAAGACACTCAACAAAATTGGAATATAAATCGAATTTATACAACATAGTGAAAAGGTATATATGCAAATCTAAGAGCCAATATCATTCTCAATGGAGAAAGACAAAAAGCATTTTCTTTGTGAACAGAGACTAGACAAAGATGCCCAGTGTTTTCCCTTCTATTCATACTATATTGGAAGTACTTGCTAGGATAATACGAAAAGAGAAGGAAATAAAGGTTATCTCAATTGGCAAAGAGATGATTACACTCTTCCTATATGCAGATGATATGACAGTGTACACAGAAAACCCCAAGATTTCAACAACAGTAACAAGAACAAAGTTTTACAGCTAGTAGGACCAATTTAGTAGAGTGACAGGATGCAAGATCAATATTTAAAAATTAGTAGGATTCTTCTATAGTAACAAAGAGAACTCAAAGAAGGAAACCAAGAAATCAAAACCACACAAAAGACTTATACAAAGAAAACAACAGAAGATTTTTGTGAGACACAATAAAAGATCTAAATAAATGAGAAAAGTTCTCTGTTCGTGGATGAGAAGACTCAATATTGTGAAAATGACAATCCTACCAAAAGCAATCTGCATGTTCAATGTAATCCCAATACAAATACCAAATTCATATATCTAGGAGATCAAAAAGAAAAATTGTTAAGGTTATAGGGAGAGGAGACACTGAATAAGCAAAGCGCTTCTGAAAAACAAAAATGAAGTGGGAAGCATAGCACTCCCTCACCTCAAAATCTACCACACAGCAAGAGTAAACAAAACAGCATATTATTGAACAATGACAATCACATAGATCAATGGAACAGAATTGAGAACTCAGAAATAACCCATCTATCTACAGACAGCCGATATTTGACAAGGAAATAAAATCTGTCAAATGGGGAAATGACAACTCTTCAATAAATAGTACTGGCAAAACTGGACTGTTAACAATAGAAAACTGAAACAGGGACCACATCTCACAGTACACACAAAAATCAACTCAACATGGCTCAGAGACCTGGGAATAAAGTGCAAAACTATAAAGTTCCTAAGAGACAAACTGACATCAAATTTAGAAGGCCTAGTCTATGGTATAAAAAGTCAGCCAAATACAGACAGAAATGCACAATCTGAAGAGGATAAAATTGAAGGGTGGGATCTTCTAAAGATTAAATCCCTGGCATCAGAAACATTTTCCAACCTTAATTGTGGGCCCTTGTGATAACCATAATACCCTATCATACATCGCTTTTAACAATTAAGGTTGCATAGTGGATTGTACTTGGGGCGGTGGGAGGGGTGCAGGGGGATTGTGTACCAGTGAAGGAGTGTTTCTTTTACTTTTGAAAGAGAGGAGGGAACTGGATGGGGGGGGGGGCTGGGCGGGGAGAGAAGTGCAGCAATGAATGGATGTAAATCTAAAAACCTCTGTAAATACTCATTAAAATTCTTTTTAAAAAATAAAGTAAAATAAATGAAATAATAGAATAAAATAAAAATGAGCACACCAAGTGTTCCTGGGATTCCCTTTCTTCTCAATGCTAGCCATAATTTGTTGTGATCCCCCAAATAGAAAATTGACAGATGGCTTGTAAAAATACAAATGAATGAGAAAATATTTGAATTAAAGTTAGCCCACTTAATAACAGAAGAAAAAAAAAAGAAAGAAAGAAAAACATTTTCCAACAGGGTAAAAATAAAACCTACTGACTGGGAACAAACATTTGGCAATACTATCTCAGACAAGGGTCTCATAAAGAAAGTTTACAGAACACTCCTGAACCTCCAAAAGAAAAAGACAAATGATCCAATTGAAAAATGAGCAAGGGGCATGGGAAGAGTTTCTACACAGGATGACATTCAGATGGCCAACAGATACATGAAGAAATGCTCAATATCACTGGCATTAATAGAGAGGCAAATTAAAACCACAATGAGATATCATCTAATCCCAATAGGAGTGGCAAAGTTTAGCAGGGCAGCAAGTAATAAATGTTAAACAAGATGTGGCTAGATAGAATCTCTTATACATTGATTGCAGGATTGTAAAAATCAACAACCAGAGAATAAAATAGATGACTGGGACCTTCTAAGAATCAAATCCCTATGCACATCCAAAATCTTCTCCAAAAGGATAAAAAGGGAAGCCACAGATATGTGAGATAACGGACTTATATCTAGAATTTATAAAATACTTGAGCACCATAACAAGAGAAAGGTAAGCAAACAAGGAACTCATGCAATATTATTAAAAATGTGTGACCCTGAAAGACATTATGTTGAGGAAATATCTCAGTCACAAAAGGACAAATACTATATGGTACCACTGTTGTAGAATGAGGCTGACATCAGGGTGGGGGTAAGACTGAGAAAAACTGGATAAATTATGTTTACTGCATTGAAGCCAATGAGGGAGAGAACAGTTTAAAAGTAATATATTTTAGGGCATTATGATTATCCTAAGAGTTTGGAATAAGGGTTGCAGAGTGGAATATACTCGGGGTGGGGGTGACGGGGTATGGGGGGATTGTATACCAATGAAGGAGTTGTTTTGGTTTGTTTTTGGTTTTTTTTTTGCTTTTCAAGGAGAAGAGCAAACTGGAGGTGGGGGTGGGGTGCGCGGGGAGAAAAGTGCAACATTGATTAAATGGAAATCCAAAATCTCTTTAAATGTCATTGCAATTAATTAAAAAAAGTAAAAAAAAAAAAGATAAAGGTAAACATTGCAATTGGAAAATGGGTACAGGATACGAACAGACACTTCACCAAAGAAGACATTCAGATGACAAACAAATATATGAAGAAATGTTCAAAATCCCCAGCTCTAAGAGAGAGAGATGCAAATCAAAAGAAATATGAGATATCATCTCACCCCAGTAAGAACAGCAAAATTTAACAGAACAACAAACAAATGCTGGCGAGGTTGTGGAGAACCTGGAACCCTTATTCACTGTTGGTGGGAATGTAAAATGGTGCAACCACTATGAAAGGCAGTATGGTACTTTCTTAAAAAGTTGCAAATATAAATATCATTTGACCCAACAGTTCCACTATTGTAAATATACCCAAAAGAAACCATAACTGCCATCCAAGCAGATATATGCACACCCATGTTTATCACGTTGGGTTTTTTTTTTCACATTAGCAAAGAGTTGGAAACAACTTAAGTGACCATCAACAAACGCATGGATAGAGAAGCACTGGTATATTCACACAATGGAATACTACACTGCTTTGAAAAACAAGGAACTCATGAAATAGTGTACAAAATGGGTGACCCTGGAGGACATTGTGCTGAGTAAAATATTTCAGTCACAAAAGGACAAATATTGCATGGGGCCACTGTGGTAAAATGAGACTGACATCAGGGTTGGGGGGAGACTGAGAAAGATGGGATAAATTATGTACATTTCATTGAAACAAATGAGGGAAATAACTGTTTAAAAGGGTGATATTATTAGGTATTATTGTCATAACAGAAATCCATAACAAAGGCTGTATAGTGGAGTGGACTTGGGTGGAGGGACTATATAAAATTGAAAGAATTTTTCTTTTACTTTTCAAAGAGAAGAGTGAACTGAGGGAAGGGGTAGGCAGGGAGAAAAGTGCAGCAATGAATGAATGGAAATCCAAAGTCTCTGTAAACTTTCATTAGAATAATTTTAAAAAGTAAAAAAAAAATGGTATATCCATTCTAGAAGGAGTTTGACATTTTCCCAAAAAGCTATACATAGAAATTCCATATGACTCAGCTATTCCACTGCTTGGAATACACCATGAGAAAATGAAAACAGAGACACAAAGGAAGACTTTGTGCTATGTTCATAGCAGTGTTACTCGCCATAGCAAGAACACGGGAAAAGCCCAAATGAACAACCCAACCACAATGGAATATATTGAGAAATTATGGTATATTCACACAATAGAACACTATTCAGCACACAGGAAGAACAATTTTGTAAATGACTACCCAACTTGGGAGGGACTGGAGAGCATTATGCTAAGTGAACTAACTCAGTCTCATAAAGACAAATGCTGTATAAGATCATTATTGTAGAATGAATGCAAGGGTCCAAGGAGGAAGGGGTAGGGTTTAAATTAAAGTGTTGCACAACTTAATGATTGGAGGGAGAGGTGGTTAAAGGAAAGGGGAAAGATTCAGTGTGAAAAACAACACATACGAACTTTGGAAGTAAATCAGTATTTTTTTTTCTTTAGAAAAGGTCATGGAAGCCAGTTTGAAAGTATTTCTAACTAGCCCATTATAAGACATTTTGAATCTCAAAACAAATGAATAATAGTGAGATATTAAAAATTACAGATTTTTGGGTTATGATATAATGTTGTGACTGACAGGATAATATCCATACACATATAAGGAAGTTTGATTAACACCTCTATTATTCAAATATTGGCACCAACAACCAGAGCCAAAGAGGAGAAAACACATGATTTCTACCAACTTTTGCAGCCAGAAAACCACCAAACACTCAACCAAGAAACATTAATAATAATGGATGACTGGAATGCAAAACTTGGGAAGTAGGAAGAAGAATCAATAGTCGGAAAACATGGGCTTGGTGACAGATATGAGGCTGGAGATAGAATGGTAGAATTTTGTACAATCAATGATTTATTCATTGCAAATATCTTTAATATAAACATTAACAGACTATACACGTGGATTTCAATTGATAGTATGCATAGGAATCAGATTAACTATGTCTGTAGAAACAATCATTGGAGAAGCTCAAAATCAGGTGTGAAAAACTAGGCAAGGTGTTGATAGCGGGACAGAAATCAACTACTATTGTTATGTGCCGTCGAGTTGCTTGTGACTCATAGTAGCCCTCAAACCAGCTCTATCTTGGGCCAACTTTACTGTCTCTATCTCTCCTACCCTCATTATCCCAGTCATTGAATCAATCTATCTTATTGATGGTCTCCCTCTCTTTCTCTCTCCCTCCACCCTTCCAAGCATGATGTTCCTTCCTCTCGAAGTTCTGATCCCTCCTAGCAATATGCCCAAAGTATGTCAGTTGAAGTCTCAGAATCCTTGCCTCCAAGGAACAGCCTGCTTTTACCTTCTCAGGTTGTTCTCCTGGCAGTCCATGGTATATTCAATACCCTTCTCTAGCACCCCAGCTCAAAGGCATCAATTCTCTTCCTATCTTACCTAGTCATTGTCCAGTTCTCTGACTATGGCTAAGGCTATAGCCTGGATCAGGTGTACCCTAGTCTCCAAACTGACATCAATGTTCTTCAGTACTCTGGAGAGGTCTCTGACAGCAGACTTTCCCAATGTAATTAGTCTTTTGATTTCCTGGCTGCCGGTACCAAGACTGTTCTTTGTGGAGCCAAGCAAAACAAAGTTGTTAACAATCTCAATCTCTCCATCTATCAAAATGTTATTAATTGGTCCAATAGTAAGAATCTTTGTTTCCTTGATATTGAGCTTCAATCCATATTGAAGGCTACAATCCATGACCTTCTGCAGCAAGCACTTCAGATCCTCCTCAGTTTCAACAAGCAGAGTTGTGTTATCTGCATAACACAGATTACTGATGAGTCATCCTCCAATCCTGATGTCACATTCCTCCTCATACAGCCTGCCCTCCAAGATGATCTGTTCTTCTCTTAGGCGAGTTCAAACTAATGGTAAAGAAGATTAAATGAAGTCCAAATGAAACAAAATTATTTGGTCTTGAGTCTAATCCACTTTACTCAGGAACAGATTTGAGGCAATGAACACTAACGGACAAAGATCAGATGAATTGTGTGAGTATATCAAGAATATCCTCCATGAAGTGTATAAAAGGTCACTACAAAGAGGAGGAAGAAAAAAAACCCCAAAAAACAGAGATAGGTGTCAGAAGAAATTATAAATATTGTACAAGAGTGCTTAGAAGTTAAAGCAAAGGGAAGAAAGTAGGAAATAAGGAACTGAGTAGATTTCAGAAGGCAGCTCAGGAAAACAAAGCAAAGTATTATAATGAAAGTTGTAAAGAGCTGGAGTTGGAAAATTAAAACAGCAGAACTCTCTCAGTTGAAGGAACTAAAGAACAAATTCAAGCCTTGAATAGCAATACATAATGTTGCTATAGGCTGAATATTGAATGATGTAGAAGCATTAAAAGAATACTACACATCATGTAGGAACAATTATTTTGTAAATCACTACCTAACTTGGGAGGGACTGAAAAGTATGATGCTAAGTGAACTAACTCAGTACCATAAGGACAAATAGTGTATAAGATCATTATTATACATATAGATAATTAGTAAAACATATATGAGGATCTAAGAGGAGGAAGCAGAGGAGTGGGGATGGGCCGGGGAGTAATCATGATGTTGCATGATTTGATGGATGCAAGAGTATGTGATGAGGAGGTGTGGGCAATCCATTGTGAGGGGTGAGGTATACAATCTTTGTAGGTAAACGAGTATAAATTTAAAAAAAATTAATTGCAAGAAATTAAAAAGAAAGATGCAAGGAATACACAGAGTCACTGAACCAAAGAAATAGACTAACATAGAATTTCATAAAATAACATATGATTAAGATGCAATGGTTGTAAAAGAAGAAGTTCAAGCTGCTCTGAAGGAATTGGCCAAGAACAAAGCCCAATAATTGATGGAATGCCAATTTACATATTTCAACAAATAAATGCTTCCTTGGACATGCTCACCAGGTTGTGCCAAGATCTGAAAGATAAATACCTGACCAACTGACTATAAGTAATTCCTATTCATTCCCATCCCCCCAAAAATGTGTCCCAACAGAGGGTGGAAAATATAGAAAAATTGCACTAATATCATGCACAAACAAAATTCTGTTGAAGATTGTCCAAAAACATCTGAAACAGTACATCAACAGAAAACTACTGGAAATACAAGCTGGGTTTAGAAGAGGCCAAGGGAATAATAGACAGTATCACCAATGTCAGATAGATCTTGGCTGAAAACAAAGAGTACCAGTGGAATGTCTATCTGTGTTTCATTACTATGTAAAGGTATTTGACTGTGTGGGTCACAACAAATTGTGACCCAAACCTGTTATGATTGAAACTAAGACTATGTTCAAAGAATAATGTAGCTGTTGACAAGTTTGAGTCAATTATAATTCATAGAGTGCCTTATGCACAATAGCTCTGAAACTTGCTGTATCTTGAGCCAATCTCACTGTCTCTGACTCACCTACCTTCGTTACCCCAGTTACTGTGTCAATCAATCTTACCCAGGGTTGTCTTCTTCTGTGCTGTCCCTACTCCCTTCCAAAGATTATATCCTTCAAGAACTGGCTCCCTCCTGGCAACATACCCAAAATATATAAGATGGAGTCTCAAAACCATTTCTTGCCTCCAAGGAGCAGCTTAGTTTTATCTTCTTCAAGGCATGTTGATACTTCAGTTATGTGACATCAAGTCACCTACAACTCTTAACAAGTCTATTTGCATTAGCTCTGAATGCTGCCCTATCCTGAGCCAATCTTATCATCTCTAACAGACCTAACCCCTTTGCTCCAGTCAGTCAGTCAATCCACCTAATTCCAGGTCTTCCTCTCCTGTGCTGTCCCTCCATCCTTCCAAGCACGTCCTTCTCCAAGGATTGGTCACTCTTAGCCATGTACCCAAAGTATGTGAGACAGAGCCTCAAAATCTTGCATCCTCCGTGACTGACCTGTTTGTTCTCCTAGCAGGCCACGGAATGTTCAACACTCTTCTCCAGCACCACAACTCAAAGGCATCGATCCTACTATTATCTTTAGTTACTATCCAGCTCTCTGATGCATAGCATGTGATTGAGAAGACCATGACTTCAAGACATGAGTACATTTAAAAAAGGAGAGATTAATCTTGAGAGGCACACTCAAGTCAGCGTAGAACAATTTAAGCATTGAAAGTAAATATTAATGTGAATCCATTTTAACATATTCAGTAATAAAATAGATGAATCCAGCATTACATCCCTTGAAAGAATGGGGTATTTGTTTTCCCTCAGTGAGTTAGTACATTTTATTATTTTTAATCTGCATTTTCTGTTTATAATAAAACAATTTTCTCCCCTTTAGGATGCTTTTTTAGTCTCTGCTTTCCAGCCAAAATTGATTTGTTGTTGGGTTGTTTTTTTATTTAAATTGTATGTACTTTTTTATTATTTAAAAAATTACATATTTTAGCCTGGAAGGGGGGAGGGCTGGGCAGGGAGAAAAGTACAACAATGAATGATTGGAAATCCAAAATATCTGTAAATGTTCATTAAAATTATTAAAATAAAATTTAAGAAAATATTCCAATAAAAATACATATTTTAAATTTTATTGTGATTTTAATGAAAGTTTACAGACAGATTGGGTTTCCATCCATTGATTCATTGTTTCACATTTTCCTCCCACCTTCTCTCTTTGCCTTTCCCCAGTTGACTTTGTATTGCACCTCTTCTTTCAGATTGATAAATGACAAATGTGTAATACTTCATCATACATTCCTTTTAGACAGTCCGTCTCCTCATCTGTTCCAGTGCATTGTTCATTATCTATCCACTCTTTTTCTATTCTCATTTCCACCCCTGTGTCAAATATATTTTATAATAGCAGTGCTATGCAATTTGCCCTTTTGTGACTGAGATAGTTCAGTCAGCATGGTTTCTAGATTTACCTATTTATGTACAATGTATCTGCTATGGGACTTATATCTAAAATTTATACAACATCCAGGTACCACAACAAGAAAGAAGGCAAACAAGCCAATCTCAAAGTGGCCACAAAATATGAATAGACAAATTAATAGACAAAGAAGAAATTCTGATTGCAATGAACACATGATGAAATGTTCAAAATTCCTAGCTATCAGATAGATTCAAATTTATAAGACCACACATCACTTCAGCTACGACAGTAAAGTTCAACAGGGCAGCAAACAGCAAATGCTGGTGAGGATGTGGAGACATTGGAATTTTCATTCACTGCTGGTAGAAATGTAAAATGGTACAACAACAAAGGAAGGTTGTGTGACACTTTAAAATGGTTGGAAAAAGAAAAGACAACTTTTTAACCCAGCTATCTCACTAGAAGAAACATACTCTAGGGAAATGAGAGTTGAGACTCAAGTAGATGTAGGGCATGTTTGTGTTTATTGCTCTGTTATTTCAATAGTGAAAAGATGGAGGCAGTTTTTGCAAGCAAGGTTGTGTCATCTGCATAATGTAGGTTGTTGATGAATCTTCCTCCAGTCCTGATGACATCGAATTGGAGCACACTCATAGCTGACATTCCAGTATATTTGTAGTGGCTGTAAATTACATGGGAGGAGAAAGTTTGTCTTTCTCCATCAGAGCTGCTGATAGATTAAAATTATTCAAGAAGTTTGATTCAAAATGTTTGATAGATTAAAATCTTTAGGTTTGCGGTACAACTCCCACTCAGTAGGACCCCAGAGTTCTAGAGATTTTTTAATGTTGTTGTTAATTGTTAATTGCCATTAAGTCAGTTCTGATTCAAAGCAACCAGAAGTATAACATAACCCACCTCAAAATTTCTGTTGTACTAAATTAGCTGCTAAAGTGGAAAATTATGAATTTAAGTGTTGAATGAACTTGATGTCAATGTATTTTATAATGATTTTGTTGCTAGATCCTGCTGAATCAGAACCAACCCATAGTTGACCCTCTAATGGGTTTCCAGAGGTTGTGAATTTCAGGAGAAGAGATTGCCCATATTCTCTCACAGAGCAGCTGATTAGTTCTAATTTCCTGCCTCTGAGTCGATAGCTCAACTCATTACTACCAGGAGTATTGTTATTGTTGTGTATTATTGAGTCAGAACCAAGCCACTGCTTACCCGCCAATGGGTTTTCAGAGACAATAAATAAATCACTGCGAAGGAGACTGTCCATCCTTCTCCCTCATAGCAGCTTATGGATTTATATCACGTGCCTTCGTGAATGCAGTACAGCTTTTTACCAGTCAGCCATCAAGGAAACACACAACATGGATTGCCATAATAGTCACAAAAACAGATAGAAACATACACAGATTATGACTATGCCATGAGAAATATTTAATTATATTGCTGGAGAAGAGTACTGAATATACTATGGGCTACTAAGAGAAAAAAAACAGATTCATCCTGAAGAGGGTGAAACCAGGCTGCTGCTTGGAGGCAAGGATTCTGAAGCCCTGTCTGACATACTTTGGGTATTTTGTAAGGAGGGACCAGTGCTTGTAGATAAACATTATGCTTGGGAGGGCGGAGGGACAACACAGGAGGGGAAGACCCTCAATGAGATTGATTAACTCAGTGACTGGGGTATAGCTGTAGGTGTGTCAGGGACGTAAGTTTGGCTTGGGATGGAGCAAGGTTCAGACCTGTTGTACATTGGATCACTATGAGTCACGGGCAACTTAATGGCACATAACAACAACAATAATAGCAACAGCATTGTGTGAAAGGTCACCATTAATTGAACCTGAGCCAATGGCAATTAATAACAACTAAATCCTCACAGTTAGACCAAAGGCAACATCATGATAACTGAAGAAGATTAACGTTATCAAGGATTTCATTTTACTCAGATTCATAATCACATCTGTGGAAGCAGAAGCTAAAAATCAAGTAACATATTAAATTGTACAAAACTACTAACATACACCTCTTTAACTTACTCAGGGGGAAGGATGCCAGTTCAAAGACTAAGGTGAACCTGACTCAAGCCAAAGCATTTTCACTTGGATGATATGTATGTACAAGTTGGACAACAAAATGGGAACATTTCAAGAATAATGCTATCTTTGAATTGTAGTATCAGCAAAGCATTGAATATCCCTGAACTGACAAAGACTAGGCAAAAATAAAAATTTATCTTAGAAAATATACAGTTAGACTCCTCCTTACCAGAGAGGATGATGAGATGACCTCACATATTTTAGTTATGTATTCAGAAAGATGGAAAAGGACATCATGCTTGCAAAGATAGGGGGTCATCAAAGAACAGGAAAAACTTCAATAAGATATATTAACACAGTTACTGAAAATATAGACTTAAGCACATCAGAGATAATGAGGATGGCACAAGATTGGATAATTTCACCCTGTTGTACATAGGGTTGCCATGAGTTAGAAACAGCTCAATACAATGAGTATTCTTTCTTTTAAAAGTATTTTTCCAGAAACTAAAACAAGACATCAAATTGTTCAGTATTTAAAAAAGAAGATCCACGTTTTGCATCTGTCACCTTATTCTCAAGCAATAAAAGTTCTTCTTTGTTTATGTACATATCATTTATGATGGCTTGAATAACATCTAACTCTCTTAAGCATTGGATTGTTGTCTTTTGAAGAAAATCTATAACAAGAAGTTCAAATTAGATAATACCTTGAAAAGCTATGATATTGATAAATAAGGAAGAGGATAAAAAATTACAACCAGCATCCCAGACAGAAAGTTCTTTTATTTGACTTGAAATGAGAAAGCTGTATTCTAGTAGGTTGTTTATAAAGGATCTTATTTTCCCTGTTAATAATCTCTCCTGCTGAAGACACATCAAGTTCTTCAATATAGTATTCAGGAAACATGATATTAAAAAAAGTCTTTTAAGTATATTTATTTGTTCAGGCACTCTTGTTACCTGTTTTTGTTGTTGTTGTTATGTGCTGTCGAGTCACTTGCAACTCATAGCGACCCTATGTACAACAGCCCTAAACTCTGCTCTGTCCTGTGCCAATCACACTGTCTCTGACACTCCCATCCCAATTATCCCAGTCACTGAATCAATCCACCTCATAGAGGGCCTTCCCCTCCTGTGCTGTCCCTCCACCCTCCCAAGCATGATGTCCTTCTCTAAGGACCGGTCTCTCCCCACAACATGTTCAAAGTATGTTAGACGGAGCCTCAGAATCCTTGCCTCCAAGGAGCCACCGGGTTTAACCATTTCCACGACGAATCTGTTTGTTTTCCTAGCAGTCCACGGTATTCTCAATACTCTTCTCCAGCACCACAGCTCAAAGGTATCAATTCTCCTTCTATCCTCCTTGGTCATTGTCCAACTCTCTGATGCATAACGAGTGATTGTGAAGACCATGGCCTGTATCAAACGCACCTTAGTCTCAAGAGAGACACCATTGCTCTTCAGTACTTTGGAGAGGTCCCTAACAGCAGACTTTCCCATGGCAATGTGCCTTTTTATTTCCTGGCTACTGGTGCCAAGAGTGTTGACTGTGGAGCCAAACTAAAGCTGTGTACAATCTCAATCTCTTCACCATCCATCCTGATGCTGCCAATTGGTCCGGTGGTGAGTATCTTTGTCTTCTTCACATTGAGCCTCAATCCATATTGGAGGCTGCAACAGCTAATAAAGATATGTATAGTCATCAGTTAATAATCAGAAAATTAAGATGTGCTACTGAATCCAATTTCTTACCACAAATTTTCAGGTCAGCAGGATTAAATTTATATCAGCTAGGATGTGCTTTTCTGTTTCCCCAGGGAAGAGAAATAAAGACATCAAGCTCTAGCACGCTCTGATCTTTCACATAGCTTAAGCAGCCATTACTATGACATTGTCTCTGACAATGCATGAATGCTTAGAGAACTAAGATTTGGTCTACTTAGCTGCTCCAAAATGAAATTAGTTATCAGTTTTTCCTTGTTGTAATATGCAGACCCAAGGTATAATACAAATATTAGTTAAATCAACTATTAAAACTTTAAGGAAAATGTATGTACTTTTCATAGGTTATGAATTAGTCTTCCTCCAATCTGATGCCACATTCTTTTTCATAGAGTCCAGCTTCTCAAATAATTTGCTCAGCATACCGATTAAATACGTATAGAGAGAAGATTCAATTCTGGCACTGTTTCTTCTTAATTTTAAACCAGATAGTGTCCGCACAATAGCCTCTTGGTCTAGGTCTAGGTTTCACATGAGCACAATTGAGTACTGTGGGATTTTCATTCTTCTCAGTTTTAACCATAACTTTTTATGACCCACAAAGTCAATTGTTTTGCATAATTAATAAAGCACAAATAGGTCATCTTCTGGTAGATTTTACTTTCAGCCAGGAGCCAGAAAAGAGGCTGGAAATAGAATGATTACATTTTCCATGTTCAATGATTTACTAATTGCAAATACTTTAAAAATACAAACTGTAACTACATATGGATCTCACCTGCTGGACTGTATAAGAATCAGATTGACTTCATACACCTCACACCATTACCCCAGTTACTGTGTCAATCCATCTCATCCAGGGTATCCTCTTGTGCTGTCCTTCCACTCTTTCTAGCATGACTTCCTTCCCCAAGGACTGGCCCTTCCTGGCCACGAGCCCAAAGTATGTGAGATAGAGCTTCAAAATCCTTACCTCCAAGGAGAAATCTGGTTTTACACTCTCCAACACAGTCAGTTCCTCTATAGGAATCAGATTGACTTCATCTGTGGAAAGGAACATTGGTAAATCTCAATATCAGCAGTCAAAACTAGGCTGGGGTCAAATTGGATCAGACCATTAACTACTCATGTGCAAGTTCCAATTAAGGCTGAAGAAAATGAAAACTAGTCCAGGAGAATAAAAACATAATCTTGAGTCTATTTCACCTGAGTTTCATAAGCATTTTAAGAATAGGTTTGAAGTATTATTGAGCCAATATTCTCATACCAGAAAGTTATGAGATGTCATCAGAGAGAGCATTTTATCCATGAAGAGAGCAAAAGGTCATTACAAAGACAAAAGAGAAAAAAAAAATAAACAACAAAAACTGAAGTGAATGTCAGAAGACTAAAAATTTGACTAGAGCCTTGAGAAGCCAAAACAAGAGGAACATATACCAACTTAAAAGAGCTGAACAGAAGATTTTAAAGGACAGCTTGAGAAGACAAAACAAAATATTAAAATAGAATGTGGAGAGATCTTGAATGGAGAATAAAGTGGGAAATACTGTCTCTGATTTCTCAAACTGTGAGAACTGAAGAACAAATTTAAACCTCAAGTCGCAATATTGAAAAATGTTACGGGAAATATAGTGAATGATCCAGGAAGCATCAGAAGAGGAGGGAGATAATACATAGGGTTAACTACACCAAAAAGAATTGGCTTACACTGAAAAATTTCAGGAATTATGATATGAGCTGGAGCCAATGGTAATGAAGGAGGATGTGGAAGCTGCACTGAAGCCAATGGCAAATAACAACTCCTCAGGAATCGATGAGATACCAATTAACTTATTTCAATGAACAGATGCAGCTGTGGATACATGCCAGGAAATTTGGAGGACAATTGTCATGCCAATGGATTGGAATATGTCCATGTTTGTTCCCATTCCCAAGAAAGGTGATCCAACAGAATGTGTAAATATATAACAGTATCATTAATATCAAATGCAAGCAATCACTGCTGAAAATCTTTTAAAAATGGCTATTACAGGGTATAGATAAGGAACTGCATCAAGTTCAAGCTATGATGATATCTAGTAATTTAAGTGTCTGTAATATACCTTTGATATGATTCTAATGTTCATGAAATAACTATTTTATTGTTATGAAATATGGAAATAATCATACAGAAAATTTATAGCAGCATTAGAGTGTCATGTAGAGTCAAACCTTAAAAGATCCTTTTCAGAACTTGGACTGAAATCAGAAATGCTATAAGCAAAAAATTATAAGTAAGGAGGTAAAATCTAGTTATGGAATAAGATAGTCATCCTTGTGTTCCTTAATAATGGAAAGGATTCTGGTTGTGCTTAGGCTGGTTCTGTATAGAAACCAATTAAAGGTCTTGAGGATGTGGATAGGGGATTGCTCTGGCAACCCCAAAGGCAGTTTTTTCAAGCTCACCACCATCTGCTCCAAAGGAGAAAGTTAGACATTTGCCTCTCTGTGATTTACAATCTCTGAACATTCGATGAGTCAACTATAAAGTAGATTCTGACTCTATGACAAATAGCGATAGATGATAGATAGATAGATAGATAGATAGATAGATAGATAGATAGATAGATGATAAAGGAGAAAGAGATATTTAAACTCATAACTGTCAATTCTGAACCAATTAAAGGGTTGCACAATTTAATAGTTGGAGGGAGGGATCCATCATGTTTCTGAGTTTGTAATTCTCAATATGAAGAGATTATCTATCTTCACCCATTTGGAGGTGCTGGTAGAATCTAACGACCATACAGATGCAGCCTTTGGGTTAGAAGCACAACCTCCCATAGACTACTAGACCACCAGAGCTAAAGACTGGGAAATTGATCTCAAGGAAATGTGCTGTAGAGTGTAACAAAACAGGCCCATAAGTGAGACATCAGGGGATAGGTTTATAAAATAGTCTCAGAGGTTGATAAATCCAAGGTCAACGGATAAGAAAGGCTACTTGCTTAAATTCTAGAATTAGGATTGTGAATTACAGGCAGGACCTAGACCTAGAAAAAGTCAGCAAGATTTGTCATGCATCCTAAAAAACTTCTTTTGAACTAAGCATCTCAGCAGATTTTACCGTGGGAGTTATTACATTATGTAAGGTTTCATCAAGGAAATTATTATTATACATCAGATTTCATTAAGGAAATTACTATATCATAACTGACAAACCAGTAAATCATAGACAAGCAACTTATTGCACAACCTTAGCCATCATAGTGTCAGAAAATTAAAGTGACAGCAATGAGAAAAAGGTAGAGAGTTGTACCAATGTCCATACCCTTCCCCTCTGATATTTTGAATGCACTAGAGGCTTTGGAAGAAAGATGGCCAATCTTCTCTCCTGTAATTTATAACCTTTGAAACCCAGTGGAGGGTCAGATATGGGTCAGTTTCCAAATTTATTGCAATGAAAGAGAGAATTATGAGATATAGGAGACTGTGATAACTATGGAAGACATTTTAGTAGAATAATCAAAGTAGTGCATTAAGGAGAAAGAAGATTAATGATCATTGTGAATGCAATTCTTAAATTTCTGTTAAATCATAACCTTGGCTACACTTTAGATGTGGGAACATTGAGTTTGTTTTTGAGAAATAACATAAATCTATGATTCTGCTCACAGATTTATAATGAAAAACAGACTATTTCCTGGCAACTGTTAGCTGTTTCTTGAACACTTTAGAGCTGCACTTGGATTGAGTTTTGAGGGAACAGATATATAATATAAATCCAAATTAAAATTAATGATAGATACACTGGCAATATTTAAAATATTTCTTAACAGAATTAATAATCCAAACTTCCTGTAATTTAATAACCCATCATTATGAGTTTTATTCAGGTTGCTATTATCTCATTGAAATCTTCCTTTTACTTCTGAAACAGTTCAATTTACTTCCTTCAACTTTCTTCTTGTCTCCACAGCTATAATTATGTCCTGATGCTAATTATTTTTTCCAGTGACTTCCAAAGCCTACAATATAATATCAGGCTTTTTAATCTAGTAGCCAAGACTTATCACAATTTTCCTTAGTCTATTGTTCATTGAGTACTAATATTAGGTTTATCAGCAAGAGGACCACACTGATCCTTGCCTCTATAAAGTAGTCTTGTAGAAGAAACCAAAGCAAACAAAACTAACCCTAGTGCCTTGAGTCAATTCTGACTCATAGTAACCTTTACAACAACGTATAGAACTGCCTCATCAGACTTCCAAGGCTAAACATCTTCATAGACCAACTTATCTCTCAATCACAGGGTGGCTAGTAGATTCAAATATGCAATCTTTCAGATAGCAGCTCCACACATAATCCACTGTGCCAGTCACAGGACTCGTTTAACATGAAAAGAAAGAGAAAATTGGAGACAGAGATGAGTTTATTCTTTGGTTCTGCCCCCTAGCTGCGATGTGACTCTTCACATTTTACTTAACCTCTTGAGCCATACTTTGTAAGTGAGCTAAGAGAGATTTTTATATTGAAAATAAGAAGCTCTTTACTTCTCACGCAACAAAATAACACTCACTTTTGGAATTCCTCTGATCTCTATACTTGTTCTATGTTTCAAAACTTGGGCATATGAAAATTATTATTATTTTCTCTCTAATTATGAACTTGTAAATGTATCATTTCTATATATGCCTCCAATTGGCTAAGATAAATGATTTAAGACTTCAATTTTGCATTATCTGGAAACATTCATTTTCAATGAGAGGGGAAAAATTAAGAACTCAAAATTGGCTTCAATTACTTTCACTCTGGTTAAATCTGGCCCTTTGTGACTTCACACAAGCAGAGTTAAATGCCCCATTGCTTTTCCAAGGCTGTGATCACCATACCTGTCTTCCCAGCCATCTCAGGGTAGGATCGAACTGTTACTCCTTTGGCTAGTTGTCTAGTGTTTAACTGTTTGTGCCAGTTAGGGGTCTTAAATAATGTATTGTTGTTGTTATATGCCATGGACTAAGAACCAACTCATAACTTGCTCTCCAGTAGGTTTTCACTGTATATTGTTGTTGTTGTGCGCTGTTGAGTCATTTGTGATTAATAGCAACACTATGCACAACAGCTCTGAACTCTTCTCTATTCTGAGGCAACCTCTTGGTCTCTGACACACTTAACCTCATTACCCCAGTCACTGAGTCTCTCCATCTCATCCAGGGTTTTCCTTTCTTACTCTGTCCGTCCACCCTCCCAAATATGATGTCCCTCTCCAAGGACTGGTTCAGCCTTGCAATAGACATACCCAAAATATATCAGACAAAGCTTCAAAATCCTTACCTCCAAGGAGCAGCCTGGTTCCACCCTCTTCAGGATGAGTTTTTTTGTTACTCCTTGTCCTATCACAGAGCAACTCATGAATTTAAATTTTGTGATTTTGTGTTGGTGGTGCAACTTCTTATCACCAAGCCAAAAAAGATCCCTATTTACAACTCATGAATTTAAATTTTGTGATTTTGTGTTGGTGGTGCAACTTCTTATCACCAAGCCAAAAAAGATCCCTATTTACAAAATGCTTTCCTCCCAGTGTTTCCTCAGTTGAAGACGTTTGTGCGTAACCTTAAATGGCAAATGTAGCTTGCTCTCTATGTGAGTAAACAGACAGATTAACAATATAAAGAAAATCATAAGTAGTCACTGCATATTCTAATGCTAGTGTGAAGTCATGTCAGTATTTAGTTTGCTTTTTAATGGATATAGAGATTTCTTTCTCTCTTTTTTTTTTTTTTTAAGTCTCAGTAGCAGCTTTTTTGTTAGTTTTACTGATGTACTTTGTCAATAGTTTTTAGATAATCTCCAGCAGAATTTTGCTTGTGTGTAGTATTAGTGATATTTTTTGATAATTTCCATACTATGTTGGGTCACTTTTTTTTTTTTAAATGGGAATAAAGATAAAACTCTTGCAATCAATTGGCCGGATAGTTTTCTTCAAAATTTCTTAAACTTGGCAAGCGCATCCACAGAAGCATCTGCATGTAGAATTATGAAAGTTAATATTCCATTAATTCCTGGGGCTTTGTTTTCTGCCAGTTCCGTAAGAGCAGCTGTTGAACTTCCTCCTTCATCACCATTGCCTCTTGATAATATGTTGTTTCATGAGGAGGAATGTAGCACCCAGACTGGAGGAAAAGTCATCAACAATCTGCATTATGAGATTGTGATTGTTAACAATTTCAGCTTGTTCAGTTCCACAATCAACACTTTTTGCACCAGCATCCAGAAAATTAAACTACAAAATGCAGTAGGAAAGTCTGTAGCCAAGGAGCTCTCTAGAGTATTTAGAAGCAATGATGTCGGTCTAGAGACTAAGCTGTGCCTGAACCAGACCATAGTCTTTAAAATTACTTGCTAAGGATCAGAGATCTGGATAATAGCTAATGATGATAGAAAAATTATTGATATCTTTGAGTTATGTTGCTGGAGAAAAGTGTTGAACATACAATGGAGTGCCAGGAAAACAAACAGATCTGATCTGGAGAGGGTGAAACCAAGCTGGTCCCTGGAGGCAAAGATGTTGAATCTCCTTCTACATAATTTGTGCAGGTGGCCAGAAGTCCCTAGAGAAAGACATCATGCTCTGAAGTGTGAAGGGACAACACAGGAGAGGAAGAGCCGGGTTGACATAGATTGACTCAGTGACTGGAGAAATGGGATTAGGTTTGTTGGAGACAATTAATTTGGCTCAGGATATGGCAGGGTTCAGAGCTAATGTGTATAAATGAGTCATAAGTGATTCAATGGCACATAACAACAACAACAACAATTCCTTCTCCTGGATTTATATATTTCATCTTTAGTGAATCATCTTATCCAAAATGAGTTCTAGTGTTTTACAGTGTTAAAGCTTTGAAGCTAATAAAAGGTTGTGTACTTTGAATCTGTTAGGTTTTACCAATGAGAAAGGTATTCCCTGTAAAGATACACGAACTCAGACAGCCTATGGGGCATCACTGTAAGTTATAATTAATTTGAATGCTGTAGGTTTTGGTTTCAATACTTAGTACAACTTTTGGTTATATTTGTTCATTTTAACTTTATGTTATGTCTTTTTATATTTTCTCTTTTATTTATTATTTTAAATAAATATATTTTATTAGTTTTTGTAATAAACCCCATGTAGATAAGATTGTACACACTTAATACAGTGAGCATTAACTGCTCTTATTTTAATACCTTAAATTTCTTGAAAAATTTCACCATGAAACTAGTAACATCTGAATATCAATATCTGAATAACTTTGAAATACACTCAATAATATTTTTAGTACTTTAAGTTATCCATAACATATGTGATCAAATAACATAACTATTTCATTTTTTGTTTCTTGAATGGCTTTCTAATGATTCCTTTTCTTCAACTTTGATAGTTGAATGTCAATACCTTTACATTAAATCTTTCCTGTCTGATTCTGTTGGATCTCTTTAAGTTGACATTGCCTTTCCTAAATGGCTATTGACAGTATTAGGGGTCATTGAGTTGCCCTGAACTGGTGAGGACCATATGTGTCAACAGAATGATGCTCTCCAAGTTCTGCACCATCTTTAATATTATTGTTATTGTTGCTGCTGTTGTTGTTGATAAGTGTCATCAAATCATAGGCAACTCATAGCGACCCTATAATTTTTGTCCTTTCTCCAGGTTCATAGGGTTCTGGAGGCAAGCTATTTCAGCAATGAGCTCAGGGATGTCAGACATTGTGAGAATGGCAAAGAATAGGACAGGATCCACATCTGCTGGTCATTGGGTCGCTATGGATCAGTGCCTAACTATAATAATAGCTTCCATAAGTACTGATTGTGGATCCCTGTAGTTAAAAGTATTAATGACGAATCTTTTTTCCATTTTTCATCATGTTGTTTATAAGTCTAGTTAGGAGTATTTTTACTGTTATTTAATGACCGGTGTAATTGATACTGAAAAAATAAAGTTTTCCTCTTCATCATGAAGTATTTCGGGTATTATGCATTATTAGAAAGCAAAAGTTTTGACATCTTGTGTTACAGATTATTAATAATTAATGGTGTTCATGTTGGTATGCTGCTAGAAGCTATGACACTGGTAATTCAAATACTAGCAGAGTTAACCTTTGTGGACAGGTTTTAGTTAAATTTACAGATAAAGACAGATGAAGAATCAGAACTGGTAGCTCAATTATGAAATAAGTGACTTAGTGTAAGCCTTATGAATACACATTGAATATTCTTTATAATCTAGTAATCAATAGTGCTTAAATTCTTCCCAGCATTATTTTATTTTTGAAAGCAAATTTATCCTAATATTTTTTTAAAGTATTCGCAATCACCTGTTATGCATCAGAGAGTTGGACAATGACCAAGGAGGATAGAAGGAGAATTGATGCCTTTGAGCTGTGGTGCTGGAGAAGAGTATTGAGAATACCATGGACTGCTAGGAAAACAAACAGATTTGTCCTGGAAAGGGTTAAACGGGGTGGCTCCTTGGAGGCAAGGATTCTGAGGCTCCGTCTAACATACTTTGGACGTGTTGTGAGGAGAGACAGGTCCTTGGAGAAGGACATCATGCTTGGGAGGGTGGAGGGACAGCGCAGCAGAGGAAGGCCCTCTATGAGGTGGATTGATTCAGTGACTGGAATAATTGGGATGGGAGTGTTGGAGACAGTGCGATTGGCACAGGACAGAGTGGAGTTTCAGGCTGTTGTACATAGGGTCGCTATGAGTCGCAGGTGACTCGACGGCATATAAAAACAACAACAACAACATAACCTTTAATAAAACATAGGATTTATTTTTTTTTACTTTAAAATTTGGTCTCTGTGAAACTAATTCATCCTTCTCTATGTTCTTTAAATCTTTCTAAATATATTCTGTATTATTCCAAAAACAAAAGATTTTTGCCCTTAACAACAACTCTCTTGTTGGATCTCATTGAAACATATGGATCTGACTGGGAACATTGCAAGGATATTTGGTTTTCACCATTAGCAAAGATAAGTATTAGTAACTAGGAGATGGGAAAATGACAAGCTGTTATGAATAAGATTATCCCTAAGATTGGACAAGCATCCTGCTGATAAGATTCATACGTCATACATTATGTAAAAGCTAACCTTCTTGTTGTTATGTGCCACTGAGTCACTTGTGACTCATAGCGACTTTTTATGCAAGACCTCTGAACCCGGCTCTATCCTGTGCCAACATTACTGCCTTTGACACATCTATTCCCATTACTCCAGTCGCTGAATTGATCCATCTCATCAAAGATCTCCCTCTCTTTCTCTGTCCCTCCACCTTTGATGTCCCTCTCCAAGGACTGATGCCTCCTTGCAACATACCCAAAGTATGTCAGACAAAGCTTCATAATCCTTGCCTCCAAGGAGCAGCCCAGTTTCACTCTCTCCAGGACAAATCTTTTTATTCTCCTAGCATTCCATGGTATATTCAACACACTTTTTTAGCACCACGTCTCAAAGGCATCCACTCTCTTTGTATCATCCCTAATCATTGTTCAGCTTCATGATACATAGCACACAATTGTGAAGACTATAGCCTGGATCAGGTGCACCTTAGTCTCCAGCCTGACATCATTGTCATTGTTCTTCAGTACTCTGGAGAGGTCACTGACAACTTACTTTCTGAATGAAATTCATCTCTTGATATTTTGGCTGCTGGTCCCAAAAGTGTTGATTGTGGAGCCAAGCAAAATGAAGCTGTCAACAATCTCAATCTCTTCACCATCTATAATGATGTTGCCAATTGGCCCGGTGGTGAGAATCTTTGTTTTCTTGCTGTTGAGCTTTAATCTATGTTGAAGGCTGCAGTCCTTGACCTTCTACAGCAAGCGCTTCAGGTACTCAGTTTCAGCAAGCAGGGTTGTGTTGTTTGCATAATGCAGGTTGTTGACTAATCTTCCTCCAATTCTGATGCCACATTCCACCTCATACAACTCAACATGCTGAATTATCTGTTCTGCATATACATTGAAAAGGCATGGAGACAGAAAATATCCCTGGTGGACAAACTTCCCAATCTTGAACCATTCAATGTCTGTCTCCTTCCTCTGTTCTGATGACTCTTGGTTCAAGTATAGGTTTTACATAAGCACAATCAAATGTTCTGGGATTCCCATTCTTCTTAGAGTTAGCCACAGTTTGTTGTAATCCACATAGTAAAAAGTATTTACATAGTCAATGAAACACAGATACACATTCCTCTAGTACTCTCTGCTTTCAGTCAAGATCCATCTAACATTAACTATAATATCTCTAGTACCACGGCCCCTTCTAAAACCAGCCTGCACATCTGGGAGAAAAAAATAAAACTAGGAAGAAGGATTGGCCATCCACTTCTGAAGTAACAGGCCTTTGAAAATCCTATTTACAACAGAGAACATTTAGACTAGAAGACTGGCAATTGAAGGTGAGATCTCAGATATGGAAACACAAAGAAAGAGGAACAGTTATAAGCAGACACTAATGATTCAACAATGAATGTTAGAAGCATGAATGTAGGAAAATTGGACATTCTTAAGGAAGAAATGAAATGCATAAATATTGACATACTAGGTACTGGTGAAGTAAGATGGTTTGGCATGGGTCATTTTGAATCAGATGATCATATGATCTATTATGCCAAGGATGAAAAGGTGAGAAAAAATGGGGATGATTTCATAATTTAAAAAGTCATTTCCAGCAATCCTGAAGGCACACGGTTCGAATCTACCAGATGCTCCACTGGAGAAGGAGGGACAATCTCCTCCTGTACCAGGTGGATCCAATTTGATCTTACATACACACAAAAAAAGTCCTTTCTAGATTCATCATGAAATACAATGTGGTAACAGGATAATATCCATACACATACAAGGAAGTCCAGTGAATATACCATCATTCAAATATATGTACTGATAATTAGAGCCAAAGAGGAGAAAATAGAAGATTTCTACAAACTTTTGCAGTTAGAAATCAATTGAACACATAATCAAGATGCATTGATAATAATGGGTGACTGGAATGCAAACGGAAACAGGCAAGAAGGATCAGTAGTTGGAAAACATGGAGTTTGTGACAGAGATGAGTCTGGAGAGAGAATGATAGAATTCTACACATTCAATGATCTATTCATGGCTAATACCTTTTATAATAAACACAAATGCAGTCTAAACAAATGGATTTCACCTGATGTTATGCATAGAATCAAATCTATTATATCTGTGAAAAGAATAATTGGAGAAGTTCAATATCAGCTGTAAAAAAAAACAAAAAACCAAAACAAACAAACAAAGAAAAAAACCAAAACCCTAATTTAAGAATGGTCAAGTAGCTAAATATAAACTCTAAGCTAGAAAAATCATTGATGAAATAATAGGGGTAAATTTGCATTTGTGATTTATGGCGTAAATATATTTTCAATCATAACCAAAGTGGAAAAAACACAAAATATGAAGAAAGAGTACTTTATAAAAATAAAATTCTTGACCATTAAAAGAATCCTCAAAAAGTATATAAAGATAAACAGATAAGGAAAAACTCTTTGCAAGGCTATATCTGAGAATAATTAATCTCTAAAACAGGGAAAACTTCACCACCTGAAAAGAAAAGAAAAGAAACAAACAAAAATGAAAAAAAATTCAACTGAAAAATAGACATGAGTAATTACTTTAAAAGAGATATACAGGTGGCAAATAAGCACAGTAAAAAATCCAGTATCCAAATTTTTAAAAAAAATCTGCTCCAGCATATTTTCTGTGTGTGTGTGTTTTGTGTGTATGTGTGAGTGTTTGTGTTTGTGTGTGTGTGTGAGAGAGAGAGAGAGAGAGAGAGAGAGAGAGAGAAGGAAGATGGAGAAATATATGTGTATATGTGTGTTGTTTTTGCTATGTGCTGTCAAGTCACCTGTGACTCTTAGTGACCCTATGTACAACAGCTCTATAACCTGCTCTCTCCTGTGCCAATCTTATCGACTCTGACAGATTTAATCCCATTGCTCCAGGCACTAAGCCAATACATCTCATCCTAGGTCTTCCTCTCCTGCACTGTCCCTCCACCCTTCCAAGCATGATGTCCCTCTCCAAGGACTAGTCTCTTCTGGCCATGTGGCCAAAGTATGTGAGACAGAGCCTCAAAATCCTTGCTCCCAGGGAGCAGCCTGGTTTTACCCTCTCTAGGACAGAACTGTTTGTTCTCCTGGCAGTCCACAATATGTTCAACACTTTTCTCCAGCATTACAATTCAAAGGCATTGATCCTTCATCTTTTATCCTTAGTCATTGTCCAGCTGTCTAATACATAGAAAGTAATTGTGAAGACTGTGGCTTGGATCAGGTACACCTTAGTTCTCAGACTGACATTGTTCTTCAGTACTCTATAGAGGTCCCTGACAGCAGAATTCCCCAATGCAGTTCTCATTTTGATTCCATGACTGCTAGTGCCAAGAGTGTTGATTGTGGAACCAAGCAAGCTGAAGTTATCAACAGTCTGTCTCTTCTCTGTCCATCTTGAAGCTGCCAGTAGGCCCAGTGGTGAGAATCTTTGTTTTCTTTATGTTGAGCTTCTATCCATATTGAAGACTCTAGTTTTTTACCTTCTGTAGCAAATGCCACATGTCCTCATCAGTTTCAGCAAGAGAGGTGTGTCATCTGCATGAGGTAGGTTGTTGATGAATCCTCCTTCAATCCTGATGCAACATTACTCCTCATAAAGTAAATTTTTCCTAATCTGTTCTACATATAGATTGAAAACGTGGCTGGGGGCGGGGAAGCGTGAGGAGAGACAGACACAAAGAAACAGGCATGGAGCAATATGCACAGAGCAAGCAGGACAGCTGGAATTTGTGGAAGAACTATTATTGAAAAAATTAGTTTGGGAGACTAGGGAACAGGAAGCCCCACTTCAGGGCATACCCAATAAGAGCAAGCAGAACAGCAGGATTTGAGTGAGGTAGTTGGGGAGGCAAGTATTCTGAGGCTCTGTTTAACATACTTCGGACATATTGTAAGGAGAGACCAGTCCTTGGAGAAGGACATCATGCTTGGGTGGATGAAAGGACAGTACAGGAGGGGAAGGCCCTCTAGGAGGTGTATTGATTCAGTGACTGGGATAACCAGTATGGGAGTGTCAGAGACAGTGTAATTGGCACCAGACAGAGCATAGATTAGGGCTGTTGTACACAGGGTCGCTATAAGTCACAAGCAACTTGGTGGCACGTAAAAACAACTACAGCAACAGTTGGGGAGGGCGGTCACGACTGATTGCTGGCCCATGTGGGCCCTTTTCACCTTAAGACTGGGGTGCAGATCCAGTCCTCAAGGAGAAAACCAACGCTTCTTGGTTTTCCATTCATGTCTTCATACATGGCCCCTCCATCACATACATCTTCATGCACATTTCCCCTGCCCCGGTGAGCCTTTCCACGTTCACCCACCCTATGTGGTTGCACAAGCACACATGCCAAAAGCTCTTCTGGAACCTGGACTTCAGACGAACTGGCTATGGCCTCAGGCATGAAAAACTCTATCTCAGCAATGTCAGAAAAAAAGCAGGCTGCTTCACACTCTACACAAGCCCAAAGCAAAATGTCAGCCCCCAAAACTGACACACTGTCAAAGGATTTCCTAAAGCCAGAAAGTCTGATGGAACTTTCTGACACAGAATGTTTTCAATGGATGGACAAAAACCTTGAAAAACTACAGGATACTGCAAGCAAAAACCAGGAGGAGCTTAATAAAACCAATCCAAATAAAACAAGTGAGGCATTAGAGGCTCTGGAAAAACAAGAAATTGCAATCCAAAATATGAGGTCCAACATTTTAGATGCTGTCAACAGTATGGAGGGACAAATGAACAGAACTGAAGAGATAGAACACAGAACCAGTGAAATAGAAGATGAAATTGTCACCACAGATCTGCTGTTGTTGTTTGTTGTTATGTGCCGTTGAGTCGTTTGAGATTCATACCGACCCTATATACAACAGCCCTAAACTCTGCTCTATCCTGTGCCAATCACATTGCCTCTCATACACCCATCCCGATTACCCCAGTCACTGAATCAATCCACCTCATAGACGGTCTTCCCCTCCTGGGCTGTCCCTCTACTCTACCCAGCATGATGTCCCTCTCTAAAGACCTGTCTCTCCTTACAACATGTCCAAAGTATGTCAGGCAAAGCTCCACAATCCTTGCCTCCAAGGAGTAGCCTGGTTTAACCCTCTCTAGGATGAATCTGTTTGTTTACTTGGCAGTCCATGGTACATTCAATACTCTTCTCCAGCACGACAGCTCCAAGGATCACAGATATGCTAGGGAAATAAAAATAGAATCAGAAAGGAAGGAAAAATAAGAAAACATAGGAATAATGTGGACAGTATAAAGAGAAATAATATGTGTATAATTGGAATCCCAGAACTGAAAGACACAAGTAAAGTCACAGAAAAATTGTGGAAGAATTACTAGAAGAAAACGTCGCAGGATAATGAAAAATGACAGAATATTTATTGAAGAAGCTGAATGAACACCAAATAGAATTTATCCCAAAGAAAAATACCAAGGCATATTATAGTCAAATTTGCCAGAATCAAAGATAAGAAGAGATTCTGAAAGCAGCAAAGGAGAAACAAAGAGTAAACTATAAGGGGAAGCAGATAAGATTAAATGCCAATTTCTCAGAAGAAACCATGACAGCAAGAAGACAATGGAGTGACATATATTAAACACTCAAAGAACATAACTGTTAACCAAGTATCCTATACCCCGCAAAATTGTCCATCAAATGTGAAGGACAGATCAAGATATTCCCAGAAAAACAAAACCGAAGGGAGTTTGTAAAAACAAGGTCAGTGTTGCAGGAAACACTGAGAGACATCCTTTTTAAAGAGGTGCCACAGAAAGTAGAAAGTGCCAACACCAAAAATAACTCAACAAAATGATAGCAATAAAAACTTTTCTCTCAATAATCACACTGAATGTGAATGGTTTAAATGCACCACTGAAGAGAAAAAGAGCAGCTTATTGGATAAAAACCCCAAATCCATCAATACGCTGTCTACAAGAGACACACCTAAAAAATGAAGATAAAGACTAAAAATAATAGGATGAGAAAACATACCAAGCAAATGACAACCAGAAAAAAGCAGGAGAAGTGATATTACTCTCTGATAAAACAAATTTCAAACATAAACCATCACAGAGGAAGAGGAAAGTCACTACATAATACTTAAAGGGTCAGTTAAACAAGAGAACATAACAATAATAAATATCTAAGCATCAAATGATAGAGCTGCAAAATATATAAAACAAACTCTAACAAAACTGGAATAGAAAATAGGCATTCCCAGTATAATAGCTGGAGACTACACCACTCTCAAAAACACATAGAACTACCAGAAAGAAACTTAAAAAAAGATGCTGAAGAATTATACCATAACAATAAAGCCACTTGATCTCATAGATATTTTTAGGCTAATGCATCCCAAGAAAGAACGCTATACCTTGTTCTCCAATGTGCATGGAACATTCTCCAGAATAGATCACATTTTAGGTCACAAGACAAGCATCAATAATTTAAAAAACATAGAAATAATAGAAATAAACATAGAAAAAATAACATCTTCTCAGACCACAATGCTTCAAAATTAGAAATCAGTCGCAAGAGGATAAAGTGGGAAAAAACATACATTTAGAAGCTGAACAAGACCTTGCTTAAACATGACTGGGTACTAGAAGAAATAAAAAATGAAATTAAAAATTTCTTTAAATAAATGACAATGAAAACACAATTCACCAACTTCTGGGAAACAGCCAAAGCTGTAATCACAGGTCAATTTATAGCAATAAGCAAACACATCAAAAGGCTAGAAACAGTGACCATTGATTCTCTAACCCAACATATGCAAAAATTGAAAAATAACAGCAAGAAAACTCAACACGAGGTACAAAAAACTTGAAATTATAAAAATTAGGGTAGAAATAAAAGAAGTAGAAAAGAGAAAAACAATTGAAGCCATCAACCAAACTAAGAGGTCATTCTTTGAAAAGGTCAATAAAAATGAAAACCAGTAATAAAACTAACAAAGGAAAAGAACAAAAAGACACAAAAAAATCCAATTGAGAGATTAAATGGGCAATGTTACAACAGAACCAACTAAAATAAAAAGGCTAAGAGTAGAATATTATGAAGAACTACACTAAAACAAATATAAAAACCTAGAGGAAATGTACAAATACTTAGAAATTCACAACCTACCTAAATTGGTACAAACTGAAATTGAACACCTGAACAGACTCATAACAAAAGAAGAAACTGAAAAGGTAAGAAAATGACTTCCAGCCAAAAAAAGCCCTGGACCAGATGGTTTTACAGTGAATTTTATCAAACATTCAGAGAACTGTCATCAATTCCACATAAACTATTTCAGAAAATAGAAAATGATGAAGTTCTCCCAGAATTATTCTATGAAGCAAACATAACCTTGATACTAAAACCATGTAAAGACACCATGAAAATAGAAAACAATAGTAATATATCTTATATCTTATATATTTATTATATATAATATATATATGATATATTATTATATATTATATAGTAAATTATATATCATATATCATATATCATATGTCATATGTCATATATCATGTATCATATATCATATATAGAATATATATAATAGAAAATAGAAAGATAGAAAATAGGCCAATATCTCTCTTGAACATAAATTCAAAAATCCTGACTAAAATCCTGGCCAATATAATCCAATGATTAAAAAAAAAAATTTTAAAAAATCACCATGACCCAGTGGGATTCATAACAGCTATGCAAGGGTAGTTCAACATAAGAAAAACAGTAAGTTAATTTATCATTTTTTAAACGGTTTTTTTAAATTATTTCATTATTTTTTGTGTGTACCATCAAATCAGATCTGACTGGTACAGGAGGAGATTTTTCCTCCTTCTCCAGCAGAGCATCTGGTGAATTCGAACCCCTCACCTCTGAGATTGCAGTGCAGCTTCTTGCCACTAGGCCACCAGAGCTTGCTTAATTTATCATTTTAAAGCAAAGAACAAGAACCACATGATCCTATTAATTGATGCAGAAGAGACCTTAGACAAAATTCATCATCCTATGCTGATTAAAACACTCAACAAAATGGAAATAGAGGGGAATTCCCTCAACATAGTAAAATGTATATATGAAAACCCAAGAACCTACATTGTTCTCAATGGAAAGAAATCAACGACATTCCCTTTGAGAACAGAAACTAGGCAAGGATATCCAGTATCACCTCTCTTATTCAATATTGTTTTGGAAGTCTGAGTGATAGGAATAAGAAAAGAGAAGGAAATAAGCAGTATCCAAATTGGCAAATAAGAGGTAAAATTATCTCTATATGCAGATGATATAATAGTTTACTTAGAAAACCCTAACAATTAAGAAAGAAAACAATTGGACATAGTTGAATCGATTCAACACAGAGGCAAGATACAAGATCAACATACAAAAAATCAATTGGATTTCTCTACAGAGAAAAAGAAACAAGGTAGGAGGTATCTCACTCCCTGATTTCAAATCCTACTACACTGCTGTGGTGGTCAAGACAGGATGGTAGCATATTGACAGACACAAGAATCAATGGAATATAATTGAGAATCCAGAAATCAGCCCATCTACCTATGACCAACTGATTTTTGACAAGGAGATTACATCTGTCAAGTGGAGAAATGAAAGCCTTTTTTTTTATATATTTTTTTTTTGGTGGTCCCACAGCTGATGATGGTTTGCAAGACCAGGTGAATACAGTTAAGGTAGCTGGAGACCATGTCCCTAATGGGGACTAACACAATTCTGACACAACACTGCCTCAATACCTTTTGCTTTTAAATTAATGATAGTCACCACTTTGTTAGTTTCCAGTGAATAAAGTTTAATATTTTTGTCTTTTTGAGTGATTCTGAAGAAATCAATAACTGTATGCCACATTGAATGATTCTAGTGCATTGCAATTTTTATAAAAGTATTTTAAGTATATTAAACCAAATAGAAATATTTTTGTTGTAAATTGTGTTTTTTTTAAAAATGGTGCTGGCAAAATTGAAAATCTATCTGTAGAAAATTCAAGCAAGATCCACAACTCATTCCGTATACAAAAACCAACTCAAAGTGGATCATGGACCTATGACTAAAACCAAGGACTATAAACTTCATTAAAGTTAAGCTTGGGAGAACTCTAGAAGCCCTAATCCACATGAATAGTCTTTCAAGCATCCTGAAAAATCTACAAGCAGGAGAGGATAAAATAGATGAATGGGACCTTCTAAGAATCAAATCCCTATACACATCCAGAAACTTTCCCAATGGGGTAAAAAGGGAAGCCACAGATTATGAAAAAATATTTGGTAATGACTCTCTGGAGACTAAGGTGCACCTGATACAGGCCATGGTCTTTGCAATCCCTTGTTATGAATCAGAGAGTTGGACAATGACTAGGGAAGACATAAGGAGAGTTGATGCCTTTGAGCTGTGGTGCTGGAGAGGAGTACTGAATGTACCATGCACTGCCAGGGAAACAAACAGATTCATCTTGGAGAGGATTAAACCAGGCTACTCCTTGGAGGCAAGGATTCTGGGGCTTCGTCTGACATACTTTGGACATGTTGCCAGGAGGGACGGGTCCTTGGAGAGGGACATCATGCTTGGGAGGGTGGAGGGACAGCGCAGGAGGGAACGACCCTCTATGAGATGGATTGATTCGGTGACTGGGGTAATAGGGATGGGTGTGTCAGAGGCAGTGCGGTTGGCACAGGATAGAGCAGGGTTTAGGGCTGTTGTGCACAGGGTCGCTATGAGTCACAAATGACTGGACAGTACATAACAACAACAACAATGACACGTCAGATAAGGGACTTATTCCAAAAGCCTTTTAAAAAGTGAGTCCAAATCAGATCATCTCACACCCTATTGTGAACAACAACCACACCTTAATCTCAAACCCACACCAGAGAACACACCTTTGCAGAATATGGCCATTCTGCTCATCTTCCCAACCTGGAAATAGCCCCAGGCTGGCAGCCAAAAGTCTTTATACAGTTGTGGCCATAGGAAGAGTAATAAGGTACATTCCACAATTACCAGTAGAATTTTAATCTACTTGAAGAAAGTGAATGTATCATAAATGATGGTAATGATGACAATGATTAACAAAATCAGTGCTATCAATACAGCATAATAAGAGAGGCAGTTGGAATAGCACCAGTCTTGTACTCTACATTGTATGCATTTTTTATTCTCTTTTTTTACATCTAATGACCAAGAAAAGAAGTCTAGAAGTAAATATTGAATGTGTTAAACAATAGTGTTGAGATTCAAATTGAGATCAGTCTGATTTCTGTTCTCTTCACTATGTCATATTCATCTTTAATAAAAAAATGACTGTGTTTTCAAGGTCCAAAGGTAGAAATTAGTAAATCTTATTCGAGAAGGCTTTGTGAATTAAAGAAAATATTTCTTAATTAGGAAAGCTATGTTTACATTTATTTTTACATTTCATTAGAAATATTAACTTTATACTCATTCAAAAAATCTTGCAAATAATCTACTTATGGGTCTATATTTCCTCATTAAGACATCAAAAGAGAAAGAGGGTAGGTAAACTAGGACCCATCACAAGCATAAAATTTCTTTTTAGGCTATAGTATTAAAAATCCAGTGTGTAATTTAACTAAATAAATAAAAATCTCCAGCAAGAAAGATGCATTATACTTCAACTTTTATGCATCATATTCCTTGTATTGTTCATTTTGTTGGTATTGTTGTGTGCTTTTGAGTCAGAATCCAAAATTATGTTTTCTGTAGTTGGATAGAAGCCCAACTATAACAAAGTTCCTTTTTAAATATAATGCATTAAAGATCCACTGTTATCACCTGTATTTTATATAATTTAACTCTGAATAGGAAGCATGACAAATACTCTTTTGAAAATTACCAATATAAATTACCTGAATTTTAAAACAGAACTTAAGTTCAAATGAAATAATATATCTTATTCCCTTTCTGTTTGTTGGCACAGGGAAGGGGCAGGCTCGAAGTTTTCCACATGTGTTTTTTATCCTCTTTTAAGGTTAAAAAAAAAACTCATCCTGTATTGGGGTGGGAAAAATACTCAGCTAAAAAGTTTATTTTTTCTCTGTCTGAGTTTTGAGGAAGATGTCTACTTGTGTTTATTGTTTCTACATTATTTTGCAGTGCAAAGAAAAGCATTTTTGCTTATAAAAACCACAGGGAAAAATTTAAATTAATAAAAAGAGATTAGAGCAAGTTGAAGCCATCCCTTTGAAGCTTCCCAAACAATCCAAAGGTATAAAGCAGGGCATCAAAGGAACATGGTCTAAGAAAGTATTCCTTCACCCAAAAATCCTTGGAACAAGTCACACATGTAGTCCTAAGTGTTTAAAATAGTTTACTGCAAATTAACTAGGATTTTCCACCCCCTCATTTGCGCTTGTTGGTCTTTTTCTAAGTCTCTTCAACATATATATTTACCGAATATCTTTTTTATACCTGCTACCTTTTCTCATTCTTCCTACTATTTTTGATGTTGAGTTAGCCAATAAATTACCTAATAAAATTTGAGTTCATTACTTTTAAATATAAGTGCATACATAGCCATGTTGTTGTTGTTGTTAAGTGCCATCGAGTCTCAGGTGACTCATAGCGACCCTATGAAGGAGAGTCCTCGATGCTTGGGTGCCTTTCATCCTCTCTCCAGGTTCATAGGGTTTCCGGAGCAAACCTTTCCTATTATGGAAGTGGATGTCACTCCTCCTTCCAATACATAGTCATACATGAGGAAATTAGGCACATATACATAAACACCATTTTGTTTTAAATTTGACAATTTCATCCAAAAAAAACCAAGCAAATATTAAAAATTTTTAATGCTTTCATTTTAAAATAAAGTGTGTTAGAGTAACATAATGCTTTGATATCTAAATCTGATATATTTTGATCACATGCAGACAAATATGAAAACTGCTCCAAGTTCAAGACTGACGTTCAGCCAGGTTTATATATATATTCAATTAACAATTGCTACAGTTACTTCAGTATAAAAGGTTCAAAAGTTAAGTGATAAAATTGATGAGAATATGAGAGACAGGAATAAAATCAAAGCACACTTCTACAGCACATTCCAATGATGAAAATATTTTCTGTGCAAATGGAAAATAGTGCTGCTTGAGACACAAAGGAGCAATGGGGCATCGGGATTGGAGGATGATGCATCAACAACTTACATTATGCAGATGACACAACCCTGCTGGGTGAAATTGAGGAAGCCTTAAAGCACTTGCCACAGAAGATCAAGGACTACAGCCTTCAATATGGATTGAAGATCAATATCAAGAAGGCAAAGATTCTTGCCACTGGGCCCACTGGCAGAACCATGATAGATGGAGAAGAGATTGAGGTTGTTAACAGTTACAGCTTGCTTGGTTTCACAATCAACTCTCTTAGCACCAGAAGTTAGGAAATCAAAAGATTAATTTCACTGGGAAAAATATCTGTGAAGAACCTCTCCAGACTACTGAGAAGCAACAATGTCAGTCTAGAGACTAAGGTGCACTTAATCTAGGCCATGGTCTTCACAATTACTTGCCATGTATCAGAGAGCTGGAAAATGACTAAGGATGACAGAATTGTGGCCTCTGAGTTGTGGTACTGGAAAAGAGTTTTGAATATACCATGGATCTCCAAGAAAACAAATAGGTTTGTCTTCGAGAGGGTGAAACCAAATTTCTCTTTGCAGGCTAAGATTTTGAACTCTGTCTCACATACTTTGAGCATGTGGCCAGAAGGGACTGGTCCTTGGGCAAAGATATAATACTCAGAATGGTGGAGGGATGATAAAGAAGAAGAAGACCTTGAATTAGGTGGATTGATACAGTAACTGGGACAACAGAGGTAGCTGTGCTGAAGACAGTGAGATTGGTTCAGGACAGAGCAGGCTTTAGAGATACTGTACATAGGGTCACTCTGAGTCACAAGTGATGCAAGGGCACTTAACAATGACACAACAACTTAGGCACAAACTAACAAAGTACTAAAAATAGTCTTTGATTTAAAGACAGGAAAGCAACTCACGATCTTTTAAAGACATTTTTGTAGCAACAAAAGAGGCTGATTGCAGAAATTAGAGAAAATAAACCCAGAAATTTTAAACATCTCTTATGGAAAATTATTTTTGTGACATTAACACTTAGATCTGTACAAACAACTTACACATTAATCTGGACTCTTCTTTTTTAATTTAGGGGGCTTTTGCAAGATTGCTTTGAGTTCTGGAAATATGTTCTTTTTGTTTTGTGCCATCAAGTCATCTGCAACCCATAGTGACCCTGTGTACAATAATAGCTCTGAATCCTGCCCCATCCTTAGCCAGTCTCAATGACTCTGACACACTTGCCCTATTACCTGAGTTACTGTGTCAATCCATCTCATCAGAGTCATACTCCTCACAGAGTAGAAATAATATACACTATGAATTTTAATCCCAAACCTACAGTTGACTAGTAGCATAGTTTTGAATACTCTAGTAACCTCTCTGAGATTCTGTTACCTCATTACAAAACATTAGTAATGAAATATCTCCTACAGGACGAAGAAGCTACTGCTGAAACAGAGCATGGGAACACTGTAAGGCTCAAACTCAAGATAAATGCATCAGAAATGTATCTTTTCTCCATATATTTTCAACCTATATCTGGAAACAGATAATTTGGGAGACTGGACTACATGAAGAAGAATGTAGCATTAATATTAAAGGAAGACTCATTAACAACCTGCATTATGCAGATAATACTACCTTGCCTGTCAAAATTGAGGAGGATTTGGTGCATTTACTGCAGAAGGTCAAGGACTGAAGCTTTCCATATAAATTGCATCTCAACATCAAGAAAAGAAAGAACTATCCATTCATTTATTGATGGGCACTTGGGCTACTTCCATCTCTTTGCAATTGTAAATAAAAAAACCAATAAACATGGTGTACATATACTAACAGCCCAG
The DNA here is from genome assembly GCF_000299155.1 of Elephantulus edwardii. Taxonomy (NCBI): domain Eukaryota; kingdom Metazoa; phylum Chordata; class Mammalia; order Macroscelidea; family Macroscelididae; genus Elephantulus; species Elephantulus edwardii. The sequence goes on from NW_006399771.1 coordinate 8,350,940, forward strand.
AATAAGAGATATTTCATTGCAAGGAAGACTGTGAGGGAGGAGAGGTAGGTAATTGTGCAACAATGAATGAATGTTTTTTTTTTAAAGTTAACAGGGAAGGGAAAAGGGAAGATGAGGGGGAAAATATGCCAAAATGAATTAATGAAAACCTAATTTCTCTGTAAATGCTCCTTAAAATCACAACTGAAATAAAATTTTACTTAAAAAAATAAAGAAAGATTCTCACTCCTGGGCCAATAGACAATATCATGATATAGAAAAGATTGAGATTGTTAATTATTTCATCTTTCTAGGATCCACAATCAGCAGTCAGAAAGTAATAAAGATACATTGCATTGCGAAAATCTGCTGTCAGGGACCTATTCAGAATGCTTAAGAGTCAAGATATCAGTCTTGAGACTAAGGTGAACCTTATCCAGGCCATAATCTTCACAATTACTCACTGTGTGTCAGAGAGTTGGACAATGACTAGGATGAAAGAAAAAGTATTGATGCCTTTGAGTTGTGGCACTGAAGAAAAGTATTGAACATACCATGGACTGCCAAGACAAGCAAGTCTGTCCTGGAGAGGGTAAAATCAGCTTGTTCCTCACAGATAAGCAATTTGAAGCTTTTACTCATAATATTTGGGCACGTAGCCAGGAGGGATCAGTCATTGGAGAAGGACATCATTCTTGGAAGGGGAGAGGGTCAAGGCAGGAGAGGAATAACTTAAGTGAGGTGGATTGACACAGTGAATGTGACATGGGATCAGGTGTGTCAAAGATGGTAAGGTTGGGCCAGAAAAGGTCAGGGTCCAGAGCCATTATTCATAGGGTCACTGTGGGTCATAGTTGACTTGATGTCACATAACAATAGAAATTATTGAAAATTAAGTGTTTTTACATATGTAAAATGTCAAATAAAATGCCTGCGGTACAAGAAGTTCTTATAAAATTCTTGCCATTTTAAAATTCAAATTGATCAGCCTTTGAATTATTCTTCATTTCTATCACCAGTGCTAGATTTCAGATTCTCCTCAGTTCCTACCGAGTTGATTCCACTTGTCATCTAGCTAGCTATTCTAATTCATCCTCCACTCTGCTACCAGGAAGGACTTCCTAAAACTTAATCTGATCGTATTGTTACCTTGTTTAAAGTTATCAAAAGGTTTCAGTATATTTCTAAAGCTTTATAGATACAGTTCAAACTTCTTAGATTAACCTCCAACGTCTTCAATGCCCTGATGCCTGTCTGAAAAGTCTAGTGACACCCTCTGATTCCCCTCCTGTGTTCTTTACACAAGCCGTAGGACTTCTTTCTGTTGGCAAACACACAGACTTTATTTAACCATTGTCCATACTAGCACACAGACAGTTCCCACAATCCAGAAAGCCTGTTTTCTTCTCCATTATTATAACAGGAGATATAACCTCTGCAAAGACTTTTCTTGACTCCTCATAATGGCTGATACACCCTTTCTCTGTGTCCATTTTTCCTTGTGTTGCTCAACAACAACAACAATGGGTAAGTGCACAGAGTGGAGCTGGACTGTACGGGTTCAAGTGCTGGCTGAAATACTCATTACTAGTGTACTTTTAATCTAACAAACAAGGTGCCCTGGGGATGTAGTGTATAATATGATGGGCTGCTAACAGAAATATTGGTAGTTTGACTCCACTAGCCACTCCAGGGAGAACGGTGAACACCCACTTTCTGAAAAGATTTATAGCCTCAGAAACGTAATTGAGGGACACTGTCAGTCTGAATTGACTGGAGATTAGTGAGTGGATGGGTTTAATAAACTACTTCATTCCCTGTCTCATTCTTCTGTATAAAATTGGCATGGAAATGAAAGGACTCACAGTATTGGAAGCATAACTTACATGCAAGTCAAAATCTTAATATTCTTTTAAATTCTCTAACTTCCTAATCGACTTGATTCCTTACCATTTGTTTTATGCACTCTTCTAAAGGTATTTTCTCTTCACCTTTCAAACATAATAGCATACACTGCTACTAATTTTACCAAACCTCTACCAATTTCATTCTGTTCCTTTGGACTATATCTGAAAATGTTCATTACACAACACAGATATGGTAGATTTCTAGTCCAAGTTAATAATAATGAGACAATTATCCAATAAAAATATCAGAGATTTAAATCCACATGTGGATTGGGGATATATGGCAAATCTATTCCATTTTCTCTCCCAATTTGAAGCAAGGAAAACTGGTGGCCTCGTAGTAAGGAGCTGTGCTGCAATTCTGAAGACATATGGTTCAAATCTACCAGGCACATCATGAGAAAAGGATGTGTAACCTCCTCCCTTGAGATTAACTGTCTCTGAAAATCTGCCACAGAGTCAGCTATGAGTCATTTCCCACTCATCGGTACACATCATCAACAACAACAAGTTTGAGCATATTGACTTAAATATTACTAAAGAAAGGCAATCTAATACCTTAATTAGTTTTAAAGTTTCTTAAAACAAAACCTCAAAGGGTTTTGGAAATATAAGAATGCTTCTAAAACACCTATATAACTCTACATACATCTATGATTCCAAGACAAATATATATCTATTAAACATTATATATTATATTAATATATTAAATTATATACCTATTAAATAGCTCACTCAAGTAAAGGACATATTAAAAATTATGGGTGAAAGAGTTTTCAAAACAGCACTTAAACACTGTTCCATCATGCTGAGTACAGTAAATAGGCAAAATATTATTTTTTGGTACATTTATTTATATTATTCCAAGTAATTATCTTTTACATATTTAGCCATCCTGGTTAAAGAAAGATTATCACATAAGTAATTTCAGCATTTTCTTCATGTTAATAAGAGATACTTACTAAGCAGGGATATGTTATTTAAAGTAAAAGTATGTATATAAAAATAGGCATAATTCTGTTTTAAATTTGAAATTTCCCCTGTTTTATCACAAATAACAGGCATAATAGGAGAAATAGATATATCCTGGTTGTGTTTTTTCAAGATAGTACTATTTACAGTGATACACTTCTTTTTCCCCCAAGAAGACATACTTTGAGGTTTTTAAAAACTAGTTTATTTATTCATTAATTGTTTCATGTTTTACTCCTTTCACCTCCTTTCCCCTTTGCCCAGTCCACTTTTAATGCACCTCTTGTCCCAGATGATTGTCATGTATATAATTCCAAATAATATATTCCTTTCAGACAGTTCTTTCCCTCTTGTGTGTCAATGCAGTGTTCATTATCTATCCACTCTTTTTCTATTCTCTACCCAACCATCCATGACAGTCCTTTTTTATAACAGTGGTGTTATGCAGTATTTGTCCTTTTGTGACTATTTCATTCAGCATATCTTCCAGGTTCACTGATGTTGTGTAACAGTTCATGAGTTCATTGTTTTTCAATGGTGAATATTCCAATGTGTAAATTTACCACAGTTTCTCTATGCATTTGTTTGTTGATAGGCACTTGGGCTGCTTACATCACCTTGTGATTGCGAATAATGCAGCAATAAATATGGATGTGCATACATCTGCTTGAGTCACAGTTCTGATTCTTTTGGGTATAGTTACCATACTGGACTTACTGGTTAAAATGGTAATTCTATTTCCAACTTTTTGAGAAAGTGCCAGACCACCTACCATAGTGATGTATCATTTTACATTCCTATCAGCAGTGAAAAAGAGTTCCAATATCTCCACAACTTTGTCAGCATTTGTGATTTGCTTCCCTATTGAACATTGTTATTGATGTTGGAGAGAGATAATATCTCACATTTGTTTTGATTTGTACCATTTTTTCACAAGTTTGTTCGCCATCTGAATGTCCTGTGCCAATTTTATTAGTAGATTATGTTTTTCTTGATGAGGTGCTGAAGCATTCAATACATTTTAGATGAGTCCCTTATCAGATACGTCATTGCCAATTATTTTTTACCTGCATGTAGGTTTCCATTTTACTCTATTGGAGAAGTTTTTTATATGCATAGTAATTTGATTCTTAGAAAGTCTCATTCATCTGTTTTGTTCTCTCCTGCTTGTAGTTTTTTCGTTATGCTTGGAAGTCTCAATACGGTACATTGGGGCTTCTAAAGTCGTTCCTAGCTTTTCTCTGATGAATGTTATAGTCTTTAGGTTTACCCCTACGGCCCTAATCTACCTTGAGTTGGTTTTTGTGCATGATGTGAGATGAGTGTTGCTTAAGTTTTCTGCAGATGGTTTTCCAATGTTGCCAACACCATTTGTCAAAGAGGCTGTCACTTCTCCATTAAACTCATTTTGTATCATTGTCAAAAATAATTTGAACATAGACAGATCAGCTGATATCTGGGCTTCAATTCTATTCTATTGATTTATGTGTCTTTCACTCTACCAGTACCATGCTATCTTGACAAACACAACTCTTTAGTAGGATTTGATATCAGGGAGTGTGATGCCTCCTACCTTGTTTCTCTTTTTTTACTAGTGATTTGCTTATTCAGGGTATTTGTAGAAAAAAATGTCAGTGGTGCAAATCTATACAGAGATGTCTCGATATATATCTATAAGAAATTAGTAAATGAAAATATTTTTTAATTGTATAGTACACTGAATTTTACTCAAGCATAGATTAAATTTGGAAAATATGTCATTGTTTCTCTGAGGACACTGTTTTTATAGGAAAAATAACAGTATGTAATACAAAATATGATAGGGGGTATATGATTCTCCAGTCACCTTTGTAATCAGTACCAACAGTTTAGTTTGATTTTGTTTGATTTAATCACATGACTATCACAATTTCCCTTTTTCATTGTTTCAAATTATTTGATGCCTGAAGACAGCCCACATCAGCTGTGAGTTGTAAAAATTCTGTGGGAATGAATTTTAATTAGTTCCTTAAAACATTTTAGACAATTTGGAGGCAAACAGAGGACTGGGCAAGCAAAGAAACATTTATACAATTTGTTGAAGTTAAATGTCAACCATGGAGACTAAAAGAGAAGTCTATTGTTGATGGTTTTGTTTCCTGTAGTTTGAACTACCTCGTAGCTGACCATCTAGGAGGTTGCCAGAGTCAGGAAATTGCACAGAAGGGGACAGCCCATCCTTGACCCATGGAGCAGCTGGTGGATTCAAACCCCCTACCACTAGACTGCCACAATTATTATTATATGAGTGGCATCCACTCCCTAAACAACATTCCTCCGGAAGCTCTATGAACTAAAGTAAATATCAATAGTTATAGAAAGGCTTCAGGCCTTTTGTTCATAGAGTCAATAGATGTCCTTTACTTGAAGACAATCAACAAAAACAACAAGAAATTAGAGAGCTCTGGTGGCATAGTGGTAAGAAACTACCTTGCAATATGATTCAAATCTCTCCACTAGATACTCTGCAGTAGAAAGATGGATAATCTCCTCCCAAGTTACTAACTACCTCTTAAGATCAATTGCGTCAGTTCTGACTCCATGGTACACAACAACAAGAACAATCAGAACTTAGTTTTTGTATGAAACATGAACTCACTAGAACAAACTATGACCTAAATGGGTCCTGATCTCAGCTCTTATTTTCCTCTGCTGTTTAAATTATTATTAAAATTCAGAGTTTTAGCCCTTTATCTATCCATTACACAAAAAGCTGACCAAATTTATAGGAAAGAATTAACATGGAAGTTGCCAGGATAAGATGTTAGTATGTTTTTTCAGTAGTTACTTCTCAACTCGAATATATGATCTTGAACACATGACCGCTTATTAATTATACTGTGTGTGCCATCTCATGGATTGCCAAGAGAACAAGTAGATATGCCTTGGAGAGGGTGCAGCTGGAGTGTTCTTTGGAGTAAAAAATAATGAGGCTTTGCCTCACATAGTTTGGACATATTGCTAGGAGGTGCTATTCATAGGAGAGATACATGGTGTTGGAAAGGGTGGAGGGTCGGCAAAGAAAAAGAAGACCCTCAACCAGGTGGATTGATATGGTGACTGCTGCAATGGGTTCATGTGTGTCAGGAAGTGTGGTGATGGCTCAGAACAGGACTAGGTTCAGATCTCTTATTTAAATGGTTGCCATGAGTTATACTCAATTCACCACCAACAACAAACAAAACAAGCATCATATTTAACATATGAGCTATTTAAAGCCAAAGTAGTAGATCAACAACATTGATTGTTGAAATAATTAAGTTCACTTATAAATTTTGTTTGCTGTAGAATATGTTGAAAATTATTTTTGTAGAAAGTATAGTTGTCTTGTTTTGTCGGTATGTGCCATTGAGTAATCACTGACTTATAGTTGACCTTCCAGTGGATATTCAGAGGCAGCTAACTGAATAAGAGAAGATTACGCATATTTCTCCTGTGGAGCAGATGACAGACATAAATCACTTTCTGTTGCACTGTCTGTAAAACTCTTTAATACTAAACCACCAGAGCTCCCAAAAATATTGTGATATAGAGTGAAAATCTTCATACCTACACACACTAAAAAAATATATAAATCAATTCATTCTTCTGTAATAGATAATAGATTAAAATATGTCTCCATACATTTTCAGTACCTTCTCAATCTCCATATCTTTCCTATCTTCATACCTTATCAATCTATATTCAGAACAGATTATCTGGGAGGCTGGGCACTGTGAGGAGAAATGTGGCATCAGGATTGGAGGGAGAATCATCAACAACTTGCCTTATGCAGATGACTTATGTAGTTCCTGATTTTGGTTAGCTTAACCTCTACATTTTTCTACTTCATTGATTTTGTCTCTTTGTCAAGGTAAATAGATTGATTTCTGAGTTCTAGATCATATTTCATTGATCCATATGTCTGTTGCTGTACCAGTACCATGCTGTCTTAATTACTATGGCTGTGTAGTAAGTGTTGAGATCAGGAAGTATGATGTCTCCTAACTTCTTTTTAATTTTTAGCAGTGTTTTGCTTAAATGGGGTTACTTTCCTTTCCAAATATAATTTAAATTGCATTTTCCATCTTTTTGCAGAATAGCATTTGTATCTGTATTGGGGTTGTATGGAATTTTTAAATGGTTTTTTTATAGAACTGTCATTTTTTTTCTTTCTTTTTTTATTATTAAATTTTATTAGTTTTAATGAACATTTACAGAGATTTTGGGTTTTCATTCATTCATTGTTGCACTGTTTTCTCCACCCTCATCCCCAGTTCGTTCTTCTTCCCCGCCCCCAATGTCTGTTTTAATTTTCCAGTTGCCACAGTTCTTGTCAAAGCTAGTTCTGATTAATCTCCTTTGTCAGTGTGTCTCTTGCCATTCCCTATCACTCCTCCCTGAGAGAGACTTCACTCTGATTCATAAAGAAAAGGCGATGGCGTATTCTCTTAGCTACTTCCTGCTGAAAAGGGACACTGTGGGTTTCAGGGTGAATGTCTTCTCTCACTACTCTCAAGGGCTCCCTTGGCAGTAGGAAACACATAGACTATTGTGGAGATTGATTTTGGAATTTAGATGCACTGTTATCAATTGTGCTTAGCTGTACATGTTCATATCCTTGAAGATGTATCATGGAAGTGTTGCAGCCTAGAAGATACAAATTTAACTACCAAGTTAAAAGTGCCTGAGTCAAAAATTGAAAAGCAATAATATTCTGAGTAGAGGTTCTAATAGTGGCACAAATCAAGTTACAGAGGTAAGGTGGTTCCATTGCCATCCTTACTCTAACTTAATTCTTTTTTTTAATTTAAATTTGTTATTAATTTCAGTGAAAATTTACAGAGGCTTTGGATTTCCATTCATTCATTGTCGTAGATTTGTCCCCTCCCAAGGCTCCCCCCCACCAGGCATTACCCTCTTGGAAAAAGTAAAAGAAAAGATTCTTTCATTATTTTACAAACCCTCCCCCAGGTCCACTCCACCATATAGCCATCGCTCTAGACTTCTGTCATGACAGAAATACCTAATCACATAACTCTTTTAAACAGTTTTCTCCCTTCTCTGTTTCAGAGCAGCATACATTATTGAACCCATCTTATTCAGTCTCTCCCCAACCCCAAGGACAGTCCCATTCTACAACAGTGGCACCGTGCAATATTTGTCCCTTTGTGACTGGGACATTTCACTCAGCATAATGTTCTCCAGAGTCAACCATTTTGAGTAATATTGCATGAGTTCCTTGTTTTTTAATGCAGCATAGTATTCCATTGTGTGAATATACCACAGCTTCTCTAGCCATTCGTTTGTTGATGGGCACTTAGGTTGTTTCCAACTCCTTGCCATTGTGAACAAAGCTGCAATAAACATGGGTGTACATATATCTGCTTGGGTGTCAGTTATGGTCTCTTATGGGTATATTCCCAGTATTGGTATTGCGGGGTCAAATGGTATCTCTATTTGCAACTTTTTGAGAAAGTGCCATACCGCTTTCCACAGGGGTTGCACCATTTTACACTCCCACCAACAGTGAATAAGGTTTCCAGTTTCTCCACAACCTAGCCAGCATTTATTGCTTGCTGTTCTGTTAAATTTTGCTATTTTGACTGGGGTGAGATGATATCTCATAGTTGTTTTAATTTGCATCTCTCTTAGGGCTAGGGATTTTAAGCATTTCTTCATGTGCTTGTTAGCCATCTGAATGTCGTCTTCGGTGAAGTGCCTGTTCACATCCTGTACCCATTTTTCTATTGGATTCTTTACCTTTATCTTGTTGTGGTGCTCAAGTATGTCATAAATTCTGGATATAAGTCCCTTATCTGATATGTTATTACCGAATACTTTTTCCCAGTCAGTGGCTTCCCTTTTTCCCTGTTGGAGAAGTTTTTGGATGTGCATAGGGATTTGAGTCTTAGAAGATCCCATTCATTTACGTTATCTTCTCCTGGTTTTTAACACTATATCTTTCTATCTATGAGCATGATATATTTTTTCCATTTCTCTAGGTATCTTTATGTTTCTGTTTTGTAGTTTTGTAATTTTTTTTAGAGATGTCTTTTGTGTATCTTATTGGGTTCATTGCTAATTATTTCTTCTTGTGTATTCTAACTGATACTGTTTTTCTTATTTCATTTTCTGTGTTCTCTTTGCCATTGTAGAGATTTCTGACTTATTTTTGTATGTTGATCTTGTATCCTTCTACTTTTCTGGATCAGCCAAGTATGTCGAACATACTTATTTTTGGTTTATAAGTTATTTATGTTATTTATAAATAGCAGATCCCTAAAGATTTTCTAGGTTTACTATCGCATCATCATCTGTATATAGAGATAGTTTTACCTCCTCTTTGCCAATTTGGATGTCTCTTATTTCTTTTTCTTATCTTACTGCTCACAGGAAGAATTCCAAATACAATGTTAATTTGATTTGGTAATAGTGACCATACTTGCTTGGGTCCTGTTCTCAGGAGGAATGCCTTTAACCTTTCTCCATTGAGGATTCTTTATAATAATCTTGTGTTCTCTTCTGGTACCTGAGTCCTCTCTACAACTGTCAGTTCTCAGTAGAAGGTTGAATGTACTGGAATTTTGACTCTCTATCCATCAATACTACTCTGGGAGTTGTTGATTTTACTAAGTTTTCTTCTTTCATGTCAATCTGTTTAAGAATCTTCATTAACTACAAAAAAAATCTGTTGTCAGGGGCCTTTCTAGAGTACTGAGAAGCAACAATGTCAGTCTAGAGACTAAGGTGCACCTAATCTAGGCCATGGTCTTTGCAATTGGTTGCTGTGCATTAGAGAGCTGGACAATGACTAAAGATTACAGAAGAAGAATAAATGCTTTTGAGTCATGGTGCTGGAGAACAATCTTTAACATATCATGGACTGCCAAGAACACAAATAGGTCTGTTTTGGAGAGGGTGAAACTAAGTTTCTCCTTGGAGGCTAGGATTTTGAAGCAAAACTCTGTATCACATCCTTAGGGCATGTGGCCAGGAAAAACCAGTCCTTGGAGAAGGACATCATTCTGGGAATGGTGGAGGGACAGCACAGGAGAGAAAGACTTTAGATGAGATGGATTGATACACAAACTGGGGCAATGGGGGTAGGTATGTTGGAGTCAGTGAGACTGGTTCAGAATAGGACAGGCTTCAGAGCTGTAGTACATAGGGTCATTGTGAATCACAGGCAACTGAATGGCACATAACAACAATTTAAATTTTGCGTTTCACTTTAGACAGTAAGCTTTCTCACAATCCTTTCCAACTTCTATATGACAATGTAGGAGGCCAGTAAAACTTCTCCACACACCTGCTGCTGTTGTTGTTATGTGCCATATAGTTATATATTATGTATTTTTTCTGTAGTCTATTTTAATATATAATAATATTTAAAATTTATTTCAAAGATGAAAGAAAACAAATTTACAGATGAGAGATTTGATCATGGCAAGTTTGGGATATGTACCAGTATCCTAAAGATGATCCCTTCATGTGATCAGATGTTTCACTTGACTTTAAATAAATCTTCTTCTAAATAATTTTCTTCTCCATCTCATGTATATAAATCTTTATTTTTTTTTATCTGAAGCAGACTGCTATTGTGATAATCCTGTTAAAGGTCCAATTCAAATTTATATAATAATTAATAGAAAAGAACCCAATTAAAGGGATCTCATTAATCTATTTCATTACAGTTTACAGAGAAAATTGAAACCTCAAATAAATAGAAAATGGTGTCATACAACATATTTATTTGTATCTCTTGACCTAAGACCTTGTGTAGACTGTTCAATTTCACTGCGAATGAACATAATTTCTACTTCTCTCCTTACATGGTCTTAAATAGTTATTGATGCTGTCGTATGGAATACAAATATTAAAGGTAGCTATGAAAACCAAAACAGCTCTGCGGCACATAAATTGTGGTTATAGAAAATGAAAAAAAAAAGTTCAACCAACAGTAAGTCAATATTTTTAACCAAGTAACATATGATTTGTGTACTCAATCAAAATTGCTTTCAACAGAAGAGTGAATAATTAGAGTATTATCACTCTTCCACTGAAAATACTAAACTCCCACAATATTACATTGTATTAAATCATAACACTTCTATTTGACATTACTATTTAAAATGCCACTCAGTGTGGTTTATTGTCATTGTAAGATATATATAATGGCATTTACAACATAGCAATGCATAAGAAAACTATAGAGAGATAAAGTTTGATATATAAATAATCTTGAGATTTTCATATGCAAGTATAGTACAAACCTTAAAAACAGAAACTTATTAGATTTTCACATTAATTCAGTTTTATAGAGAGAATATATATTTGGAAAGAGTGTAAAAAATGCTGTATGTAAATACACTTGATAAAAGCCTATAACTTTTTTATATTACCATTCAAAACCAATAAATAACTGACTGGATTTTTAAAATTTTTCTATTTCTTTTCACAAAGTGTGTCATGTTGTTTTTCATTATAAAATAAGAAAGTCTGAGAATAAAAACTCTGAAAGATGTTGTTGGGTTAGGAAGTGACTTGATAACCAATAGCTTCTCCTGATCTTGAGACTTGTGTCTTCCTTACACCTTGGCCCATTACTTGTTGGTACCCTTCCAACATTATTATCACTTGTGAAACTATTCTTTCACCAGCATGCCACTCTGGATTTTTCCCCTTAAAAACTCAGTATCTAAAATAAAACATTTTATATGTGTTTTCTTTGTTTCCTTGAGCTATGCTATATTCTAATCCTAACAGAGATATTAGGTAGTATTTACTCAGCAGAAAACTATCTTTTTTTGAGTCATTTACCTGAAATATATAACTAATATTTTGCATTAATGTTTCAAATGTTATTATATAGCAGCCAACAAAGAAAAAGTCACTCTGTATATACTGAATAAATATCAACCCTCATTTCACCATTATGAAATCTAAAAAGCATGTCTGATAGTACTTATTAGACTAATTAATAGATTTCATTCTCATCTGAGAATAATATCCATGGAAATTAATAACTTCTATTCTCTTCTTAAAAAATCTCTACTTGACACAGTCTTACTAATCCTTACCTTCCTATAATAATGATTCTTCCAAGTTTATCAGCACTAATAATATACAATATATTCTCAAACGGTATGCTCACTTACTATTTACTGTCTTAATATCTTATTTAGCTTTCAATCCATTCTCATTTTTCTACTCAGATATTAGAAGAGTCATTGGTTCTACTAGATTTTCTCTGTATGGAAAAAAACTTTCATTTACAGTCATACATATGATTTCTTCACTTCATTCAAATAATTTATGATACAGCATCTTCTCTATAAGTCAATACTGACTGCCCTCTTTAAAACTGAAACTCACTTCTCATCCATAGTGACCATGATTTCTTCTTATCTACTTTTATTCCATATCAACTAAGAACTATGTGGTTTCAATTATCTTTTGTTTTGTTTAGTAAAGACTGTTGAACACACATAAACAAAATATCAGATAACTAAATATCAGATAAATGAATGAATGTCTTCTTAAGTCAATCACTTTACTAATCCTTAAGAAAAAGAAATCTTAAACATTATATTTTTTTAAAAAAATAAGTATAGGAAAACATATCTAAATGTAAATAAAAAACAAAACAAAACAAAAAACAAACAAAACCTCAAACACACCACAATGGGAAAGGAATACAAATATAAAATAAGAAATTAATACAAATATAGCTGGAACTATCCTCAGCAGAATGGACTGATACAGTGATAACCACAATGATCTTGGACAGGACAGAAATCCTGAGAATGCTGCAGGCTAGGGAAAGGCTCAGAACCATTAATAAAACTGCTATGAGTCATACTAGACTTGACCGTACCTACAAACTACAAAAGTGTAAATGAGGCCAATTGAATTATTTATTTGTACAATGACAGACATATAGATTAATAGAAAAGAATAATGAATATTGAAATCAACCCATCAACCTATGGTCAACTGATAATTGACAACATAATAAAAAATATTAAATGAAGAAAAGATAGCCCTCTTAACAAATTGCCTGCAGAAAACTGAAACAAGATCCACATCTCATACCATACACAAAAGCCAAGTGGATCAGAGACCTAGGAGCATAACCTAAAATCATAAAGATCATAAGAGACAAAATCGGAAGAAAATTAGAAGCCCTGGCCTATGTATAAATAAGTTTGTGAACAATAGCCAAAATGGCACGACATGGAAAGATAAAATCAACAATTGAGACCTTTTTAAAATCAAACTCCTGTGTGCACCCAAAAAGTTCTCCATTAGAGCAAAAAGACAGCCCACCGATTTGGAAAAAAAATATTTAGCAAAGACATTTCAAATAAGGTTCTCATAATAAAAGTTCCCAGAATATTCCAAGGCTTCCACAAGAATAAAAATGATAAACCAGTCACAAATTATGAAAAAAAAGAAATGAAAAGAGTCTTTTCATGTTAAGGACATTCAGAAGGCCAAAAATCACAAGAAAATGTTCAAAATTACTAGTATTCAGAGAAATGTAAGTCAAAACAAAAATGAAATATCATCTCACTTCAGCAGCAGTAGCAAAGTTCAAAAGAATAGCAAACAGTAAATGTTTAAGCGAGTCTAGAGAGTTTGGAATACTTATGCACTGTTGGGGAAACTGTAAAATAAAACAACTACTATGGAAGGTGGTTTTACATTTCCCCAAAAAGATGAACATAGAACTTCCTTATGGCCCAGGTTTTCCATTGCTAGGAATAAATCCCAAGGAAATTGGAACTGAGGCATGAATAGACATCTATTTTCATAGCAGCACTAGTCACAATAACAAGAAAATAGAGGCAGCCCAAATATCTGTTGACAAATGAATATGATACAGAGCTAAGGGAAAACGGTTTCATAAATTACCATAAAACTTGGGAGAGTGTAGAAAGCATTTTATTGAGTGAAATATCTCAGTCCCATAAGGACAAATATTGCATAAGACCACTATTGTGAAAGTAGGAAGATAACTAAGTAAGATTTGTTTAGATGTTCAAAAGTTAAAGAAGAGAAGAGGGTGACAAAAGAGCAAAGGGGAAAATCACTGGGTTAGCAGTTTAATAACTGCTAGAGATTAATAGGTATAAGAGGATTGAATTAAAGGGAAAACTTAATGGAGTCTTGAAAAGAAGGGGTTCTAAGAGGCAGAGAGAAATGATAATTCTATAAAATATAATCTCTATCAATAATTTATGAAATAGCTTGCTTCCAGAAATGATATGAATGCGGAAAAAATGATGAAAGTTATACTAGTGTTCAGGTCTTTTGTTCATAGGGTTACTATGAGTCGTCTATGACTCGATGGCAATTAACAACAATGTAGAGAGAGCTCTGTTGGCCTGGTGGATAGAAAGTTATGCTACCATCCAAAGGTGATTTTAATCTGTGGCCCTCAGGACTGGTTTTAATTGGTTTTGGTTAAACATTCTTCTAAGTGGTATAGCACTGGTCTGTCCATTTGTTGTACAGAGGTAACCCATGGTTGCTGTGATGCTGTACTCTGTGACACTGATGTATCAAATGTGATAATGGTTACCCGTGGTGAACAGTGTTTGGTGGAGATCCCCTATTAAAACAAGCTTGAAAGCAGGAGTGGAATCCACTTCTGAAATAACTTACCTCTGGCAACTATGAACGTGGAGAAACAACAAAAGTTATACGAGTGTTCAGGTCTTTAGTTCATAGGGTCACTATGAGTTGTCTATGACTCGACAGCACTTAACAACAGAAACATACCAATGGTTGTATAAAACACAAAATATATGAACAGAATACATGTATATTAATGGTTATATGCAAACCAATAAATATTTTAAGAAAAAAGTTGAAAATAGAGATACCATTTGGCCCAACTCTCCTACTACTAGGAATATGCTGTAGTAAACTTGGATGTACGTGAATACATCTATTTGGATCACAACTCTGGTTTCTTTAGGATATAATCTCAGTAGTTGTTGTGTACCATCAAATCAAAACCAACCTATAGCTGATCCTTTATTGGGTTTTCAGAAGCACTTAATACCACAGTAGATTTCCCATATTTCTCTCACAGAACAACTGATGGATTTGAATTCTGTGACTTCAAGATTGCAGTGCAGATTCTTACTATTAGGCCACCAAAGTTTCCTATATTCTCTGTAGTGAGACTGTATTTTCAACAGTACATAATAGCAACAACATACTAGGAATATGCCCTAAAGAAACAAGAGCTGTGATGCAAACAGGTGTATACATGTTCATGTTTATTGTAGCATTATTGATAATAGCAAAGAGATGGAATTAGTTCAAGTTCTTTCAATAAATTAAAGTTCAGAAAATGAATGATATGTCCACACAGTGGAATATTCTGTGGCAGTAAAAAATGGACTTTTAATATACTATGGAACATAGATGAATCTGGATTATATTATGCTGAGTGAAATAGCTTAGTAATAAAAGGACAAATATTTTGCACGACCACTGTTATAAAAATACAGTGGACACAGGGAAAGAGAAGAGCAGAGTAAGAATGAGTAGTTAATAAACACTGCATTGGAATGGGAGGAGGAGGGATTGTCTGAAGGAGATGGATAATTAGATAATTGATAATCTGGAAGAAGACATGAAATACAAAGTGAGTTGAGGAGGGGAAAGGTGGAAAATGTATATCAATGAATGGATGAAAATTCCTCCTTTCTGTAAAATCACACTTAAAAGAGTGTAAAAAATAAAAACAGGTTATGTGGGGAATTAATCCTCTAATATTAAATGCCATAGAGTTTCTAGAATTAAAATAAGAGAGTATTAATAGACTTTTGGATCAGAATAAAGGATTTAGAATGTGATCCTACTCTGCATGATCTTTAATAAAAGTTTAGGCTTGAATATCAAATCAGTAGGAAAAAATTTTAATACTATAAGCTTAGGAAAACTAGTGACTGAATATTTAAATATTAAGACTCTATAGCTCACATTATATGCTGGGAAAATTTAAAATTAGTCGAGTATAGAAATGTTAAATTTTAACAAAGGTAGACTATGCAGCTGGGAAATGAATGGTCCTACTTCCCTTTTGCAAAACCAGAGTGACCTTGTAATTACAGCTTGAAATATTCCAGTTCTTAATCTACTAAGTACATTTGAACATTTTGCAGCTGTTCAGTTCCATTTGAAACTTTCTTAGCTATGACTGCAGTGACAGAACAATTCAACTGAATCTCAGACCACAGAGATAGTAAGTAGGTGCTTCCTAAGGATGTCAATATATAAAGCTAACTGAAATACCACTGAGATAGTAATATGGGGTAAGATGAGGGAAAATGATTTCTGATCACTATTCTCAAGGAAGTTATTAAATGTAGTTGGATAAAAACAATAATAAAACATTAAGCCTGATGGAAACACTGCCTTGATTCACCCTTCAATAATGATTATGCTAATAAATGTCTTTCTACAAATAAAAGTCTATTCAGTTTTAAGGCTGTAGCTTTGGCAACAGTCATGTGAGCATGTTGTAACATTAGTTTATGCAAGTAAATGGCTTTTTTTTAATACCTCTTTCTGAATAAATGAGGAACAGGTACTTAGAATAAAGGTTTGGATAGACAATTGTTGACTTGTCCAGAGATGTCTATATCTTGGTTTATTATGGATATTACAATGTTCCAACACTAAATCTTACTTCTCTCTTAGAATATTTCTGGGTCTTTGAAGTTCAGCCTGTGTTTCTTAAACACCATAATTTTCTCTAATTGAATTCTGATTCAGAGATATCATGCACTTTCATAATTCAAAAATCAGGTCTACAGTTATGACTCTAAAAGCTATAAAATATACTTATTAAATTTCTATTTTAGAAACTTTGTCTTTCTGAAAACATATCAGACTCTAGACTATTATTACCAATTTACTATTAAATGAGTAATGGCTTCCTTAAGCATTTATTTCACTAGAAAGCCAGCAATTAGATTATCTTTTATCCAGGACTTTGAAGACTGTTATTATTGCCCCTAATAGTATAGAAGCTAATGATAAGAGAAATACAGCATTGTCCTTGTAGCCCCAAAAAAGTGTATTGTCCTAATCTCTTTCCCCTCTCTCTTCCTAGTAGTGCTGCATGAATACATTAAAAGGTGGGTGGATATCCCAAGGAAGTTTGCCTCCGGCTCTCCATTCTATTCACAAAGATTGTGGAGAAATGAAGAGAACAATGTGTTGTCTTCAACTTTAAGTCCTCTGGCCCCAAACCATTCTGTGCTGTGACCAGGAGAGTATGTAAGTGGGTAGTTGTAAACCCTTCAGTATTTTCAAGAACCAATAGTAGAAAGAAGTGATGGAATCTACTTAATTTATTAAGAGATCTGATATCCTGTGCTAAAGAAAAATATGACGTTGTTCCATTGGCGACATTAATGAGAGAAAAGAAATTGTCAAGTTTGTACCATACTTTTGTTGTTGTTCTGTTAAAGTTGTAAGGGACCAATAGCTCACTCACCAACAGGTTTTTAAAGGCAAATTGTCATGTTAATCACATGAGAAGAGATTGTCCATCCTTCTCCTGGAAAGCAGCTGATGGCCTTGAACTGCATGCCTTTGGGACTGCAGGTCAGCTTCTTGCCTCTATACAAGAGTTTCCTTACAAATAAACCCGTTACATTATACAGAATCTTAAAGAACTTTGGCATTTAAAAGACATGTTATGAAACTAAAATGGTTTTGATTGAAAAACTTTCCGTAAACTATTAAACACTTCAATGAAATATCAATAAATAAGAGTTGACTAAAGCTAGAACTATTCAAAATGACTTATCCTATAACAGATTTTATTTCTGTAGCAAAAGTGCTAAGCATTATTTTTGCCCTGTATTATTATTAT
>NW_006399771.1:8368823-8422462 GCF_000299155.1 Elephantulus edwardii
TTTCTACAAACACATACTTCTTTCTTTACACACAAGCAAATTATACAAACCTCAAATGTGAAAAAGTATATCATATTTTAGTTTAGCAATAAAAAATTATGTTCTTAAATAATTCCTTAGTTAAATGTTTAAAACACTTTGGACCACCTAATTAGAGTACAAATAAAATTGATAAACAAGGCAGAAAATAAAGATAGAGGGATAACCAGCTGTTTAAAGAATATCAAAATACTTCTAAATTCAGAATTACACTAGATCTATTCCACTTAAAGATTAGTAAATTTATTTTCTCATATCTTAATATAAATATTAAAATAACTTTGTGTTGTTGTGTATCATCTAGTCATATTTGACCCACAACTGATCTTCCAGTGGGTTTTAGGAGGCAGATAATCACACAGAAGGAGATAATCCATCCTTATCCCAAGAAGCTGCTGGTGGCCTCTAACTGCATACCTTCAGGATTGCAACGTAGTTTCTTACCACCATTATTGTTATTGTTGTTATGTGTTGTAGAGCCCCCTATGACTCATAGTGACCCTATATTCAGCAGCTCTCAAGCCTGACCCGTCCTGAGCCAGTCTTATTGGCCCAGTTACACTGTCAATCCACCTCATCCTGGGTCTTTCTCTCCTGTGCTGTCCTGTATATGTATATGTATATTTCTATGTACATGTATATGGTGGATGGTAAAGAAAACTGAGAAAGACTCTCAACAAGATAGATTAACTCTGTGACTAAAGCAATAGGCTCAAACTATCAGAAATTATAAGGATGGCACAAGATAGGACAAGTTCAAGTAGGTTGTTCATAGGGTCACTATGAGTCCTACTTAATTTGAGGGCACTTAAATACAAAAAGGACTGCAGCCTTAAATATAGATTGAAGTGTAGCATCAAGAAGACAAAAATTCTCACCACTGAGCCAATTAGCAGCATTATTGTTCTGCCCACTAAATGCCCCTCAAAGAAATTAAAAAACATGTCTGAAATTTCAAGAGCATTTTTTATTTTCCATGCGTGGAGACTTTTCTCCTTCCTCAGGAAGGTGGTGAAAGAAGAAAAGCCCCGAGTTTCCCCTCCCACTTGCTTTTATAGCTCTCTTGAGTGCCCCTATTAGGGCAGGGGGATTGCGATCATGGTTGGTGGGTTGACTTTTGATGGACTGGCTACTTTGCCCACCTTTACTTCTTTTGTGTCACGTAGACACTAGTTAATTCCTTACTTTTCAAGGACAGACAAGGCTTTACACGGGGCACTCGTGTTTTCCCTAAGCTAAGAATTTTTATGGCTCACTTCTGCCTCTAGCGTTAATGGAGGTTTATAAAAATGGGGTTTCTGCTGTCCCTTCAATTATAATACATGGTAAAGACATTGATATTGTTAACAGCTTCAGTTTGCTTGGCTCCACAATCTACACTCTTGGTACCAGCAGCCAGGAAATCAAAAGACAAATTGTATTATGAAAGTCTTCTGTCAGAAATCTTTCCAGAATACAGAATAGCAACGATGTCATTCTGGCGACTAAGATGTGCCTGATCCAAGCCATAGTCTTTGTAATTACTTGCTATGTGTCAGAAATTACTAGAGATGATAGAAACAGAATTGATACTTTTGATCTGTGGTGTGGGAGAAGAATACTGAATATAACATGGACTTCCAGGAGAAGAAACAGATTTGTCCTAGGGAGGGGGAAACCAGGTTTCTTCATGGAGATAAGGATTCTGAAGCTTCATCTGACATACTTTGGACATGTTGCAAGGAGGGTCAAGTCCTTAAAGAGGACATCATGCTTGGAAGGGTGGAGGGACAGCACAAAAGAAAACTCTTGATGAGATGCATTGACTCAGTGACTTGTGTAATGGGGGTACTTGTGGTAGAGAATATAAAGTCGGCTCAGGATAGAGCAGGGTTCAGAACTATGTAAAAAGGGATGTCATGAGTTGAAAGCAACTCTATGACACATAACAACAACTACATCAATGTATATGTTTATGTTTATATTTATGTTTATGAATATGTTACTGCCTCTCTTACACCCTCATATAGCCCTGTCTGAGATATTAAACAACACAGAGAGTCCACTGCACACGCAAACACTTCAGGTCAGTTTCAAATAATTTCTTCAAACCCACATTTTAAAGCAGTTCACACCAGTTCCTCTTGCTGCTAAGAATTTACACTTCTACACCCTGGATGTGCTCACTAAGTTGTGCCAAGAAATCGAGAGGACAGCCAGCTGGCTAACTGACTGGAAGAAATCTATGTTTGTTCCAATTCCAAAGAAAGGTGACCCAACAGAATATGGAAATAATAGAACAATATCATTAATATCACATGCAATCAAGATTCTGCTGAAATTATCCAAAAACATTTGGAACAATATGTCAACAGAGAATTTCCAGATGTACAGGCTGGATTTAGAAGAGGTCGTGGTACTAGGGATATTATAGCTAACGTAAGATGGGATCTTGGCAGAAAGCAGAGAATAACAGAAGAATGTCTATCTGTGCTTCATTGACTATGCAAAGGCTTTTGACTGTGTGGATCACAACAAACTATGGCTGACTCTGAGAAGAATGGGAATCCTAGAACATTGTGCTAATGTGAATCCTATATTTTGGACAGTGTTCTATATAGAGGCAGTCTTCATAACAGAGCAAGGAGACACTACATGGTTCAAAATCAAGAAGAAGGTCCGTCAGGGATGTATTTTGTCTCCATACCTTTTCAATCTGTATGCAGAATAGCTCATCAGAGACGCTGGGCTGTATGAGGAGGAATGTGACATCAGGATTGGTGGAAGAATCATCAACAACCTGTGTTATGCGGGTGTCACAACCCTGCTTGCTGAAACTGAGGAGGACCTGAAGCACTTGCTGCCAAAGGTCAAGGACTGCATTCTTCAGTATAGATTGAAAACAAAGATTCTCACCACTGGGCCAATTGGCAGCATCAAGAAAGATGGTGAAGGGATTGAGATAGTTAACAGTTTTCGTTTACTTGGTTCCACAGTCAACACTCTTGGAACAGCAACCAGGAAATCAGGAGATTAATTGCATTGGGAAAGTTAGCTGTGAGGGACCTCTCAAGAGTACTGAAGAGCAATGACGTCAGGCTGCGTCAGGCTGGAGACTAAGGTGTGCCTGATCCAGGACGTAGTCTTTGCAATACGTGCTATGCATCGGAGAGTTGGACAGTGAATGATAGAAAGAGAATTGATGCCTTTGAGCTGTGGTGCTGGAGCAGAGTGTTGAATATACCATGGAATACTAGGAGAACAAACAGGTTTATCCTGGAGAGAGTGAAGCCAGAATGCTCCTTGGAATCAAGGATTCTTAATCTTCATCTGACATACTTTGGACATGTTGCAAAGAGGTACTGGTCCTTGGAGAGGGACATCATGTTTGGGAGAGTGGAGGGACGGTGCAGGAGAGGAAGACCCTCGATGAGATGGATCTATTCTGTGAGTGGAGTGGTGGGAATGAGTGTGTTTGAAATGGTGAGGCTGGGACAGGACAGAATAGCATTTATGGCTCTTGTACAGAGGGTCGCTATGAGTTGCAAGCCACTCGATGGCACATAACAACAACAACAACAGATACACTGAATCAATGTTTTAATAAGTAGAGGATATATAAGAATTCTCTGAGAAGTATGTAAAAATATAAAATCTGATTCCCTTGATCTTAAGAGAAAGTGTGAATTTTAAACAGAAGATTGACTCGTAAAAAACCAGTTTAAAGTCATGCTGCAGACATATACTGTACTTTCAGAATTTCCACAGACAACTTTCCACAACTCTTCGCTTCTCTGTTGACCAAATCCTGGGCTTCCTTCATTACCCAAGTATGTAGAAAACATCCCCCAGTTTACCTTGTAAGGAAGTCACCAAAGAAGGGAATGACAAACATTCAGGCATTCTATATTCTGTGGATCTTCGACATTGGCTTTAGACTAACAACTCTGACAAAAGGTGGGGAAAGAATTAAAATTGCAATTTCCCAGATCTACAAAATGAGAAATAAGAACTAGTTATATTTCTTTTAATAAGTCATTTATGTAACTGTGATCCATGTCAGAATTGAAAAATAACTTTCAAATTGTGCTCAGTGAAGGGTTTCTACTACAGAAACTTTGTTTATGAAAAAGTGTTTACTTATGTTGATGCGTAATGTGTCAGTAATTACAGGTGGGAGTTGTGCAACATGATTAATGTAACTGATGTGTGTCAAATGCTATAATGGTTACCCATGGTGGACAGTGTTTGGTGGAGCTCCCCGATTAAAAGAAGCTTGGAAGCAGGAGTGGCATCCACTTCCGAAATAGCTTGCTCCAGAGACTCTATGAATTTGGAGAAATGATGAAAGTTATACAAGTGCTCAGGTCTTTCATTCATAGGGTCACTATGATTTGTTTACAACTCAATAACACTTAACAACATAGAGAAATCTCTGTTGGCCTAGTGGATAAAAAGTTATACTACCAAGCCAAAGGTGGGTGATTTTAATCTGTGGCCCTCAGACCTGGTTTTAATTGGTTTTGGCCATTCTTCTAAGTGGTATAGCACTGGTCCATTTGTTTTACAAAGGTAACTCATGGTTATTGTGATGTTAAACACTGCGTCACTGATATGTCAAATGTGATAATGATTGATTATGCAGGACAGTGTTTGGTGGCACTTTCCTATTAAAACAAGCCTGGAAGCAGGAGTGACATCCACTTCTGAAATAGCTTGCCTCCAGAAACTCTATGAACATGGAGAAACGATCACAATCATACAAGTGTTCAGGCCTTTCATTCATAGGGTCAATATGAATCATCTACGACTCAACAAAACTTGACAACAAAAACAATTTCTAGATTGTATGAAAGACAGCCTTGGTTGCTAGGAAGGTAGGGAGTTGTACTGCAAATGCAAATACAGGTAAGTGAAATCCAGCAGTTATTTCACTGCAGGGTCAGCTATGAGTATATGTACCTCAAATGGATGATAGAAAGATAGATGGATAGATGGATAGATGGAGAGGCGGAGAGATGGATAGAGAGATAGATAGAGATAGATCTCACACACATTGATGTCAAGTAGGAACTAACTCACCGTCAAGAGGATTTTCACAGACTGAAATCTCACAAGAGGATATTGTTCATCTTTCTTCCTGGAATAGCTGGTAAATTCAAACTACTCACTGTACAGATCCTTACACATTAGGCCACCACAGCTCCTATTGTACACTCAAATGTAGTGGCTGAGCAAGTGAGATTTTACAATGTAAAAATGTTGAATTGGCACCTATGAAATAAATATATATACACATTTAAGAAAACCTGTTGATGTTGGGTGTGACTGACTTAGTAGGTTTTCAGAGGCCATAAGTCAAATGAAAAAAGATAATATATCTTTCCCCTATAGAGCTTTGGTAGGTTTGACCTGCCTGGCTTCCAATTGCAGCATTACTCCCTACTCACCAGGCATCAGAAAAAAAAAAAAAATAAAATAAAATAAAGAAAAAAAAATATATATACACACACACACATTTAACAGCAATACATTTCTTTTTAAAGAAAGCAAGTGATAGACATAGGTATGAATTGGAAGGTCAATTTGGTTATTTAAAAGAAAATCTGTAAAAGTTGTTAAGCTGACTTAAACAGCTCACAGAGGAAGAAAAAGATATATTTTAATCATAGCATGTAAACTAATAATTATAAACTAATTGTAAAGGAAAAGTGACTTTGAAATTGTGGTTTCATTAAGTCATATATTTATTCAGCAAATATAACTTTTAGACAATGATATGACAGTAAATAAGACAAACTATTTTATTGATGTACATTCTATTAAAAAAAAACAGTAGAAAAATACTACACAGTTTAATCATGAGAAATGTTAAGTATATCTTTGTAAGGGAAAAGGCCATTAGAAGTGGTTGTATTAAAAGGTAAAAAGCAAAAAGCTATTCTGTCAGGTTATATTTTGAAAGATGCATGAATAAATTTGAGCAGAAGCTTTCAACATGGAAATAATGTGTTTTAAAAGACAGAAGAAAAGATGCAAATGTTTTGGGGTAAACGGGCTTGGATGCTTGGATACTATAGCAGAAGCAAAGATTCCAACATGCCTTCAAAAGTTAGTAAAAGGAGAGAGGGTAGGAATGAGAATGCGAGGCAAGCGATACGTCATGTAGAACTTTGAGAACATTTCCAAGATTTTATTCCAGATATTATGTGAATTAGTTAGGCATTTTTCAGTACAAGTATTGACATAATCAACTGAAGCTGATATGAACAACTTCACTGTCAACTGAAGAATGTAGAAGTGAGGCAAGAACAAAAACTAGTAAGATCACTTATTTGTCTGAGACAGAGATGAATCAAGATAAAACAATTATTTGAACTTGAGTTGTAGCTAGCTGAGAAATTGATCACACACTGGATTTATTTTGAAGATGGCATCAACAGTTAAGCTGATGAATTGGATGTGAAATATACTATATAAAAGGCACATAGAAGAGTTCTAGTTTGGGATGCTGAAAACTTGACTACTTATAATATTTTTAGTTGAGATAGAAGTACTGGGGAACTGGTAATCTTGGAGAGGATATCAAAAGTGAAATTTTGACATATTAAATTTGTTCATCTGAATATAGATGCTGAATAGAGAAGCATAAAGATATCAGACTGAGACTAAAAGAAAAAAAATATTTAAAACTGGTGAACAGAATATTGACTAATCTATCATGTAAGAGGTATGACAATTCTGAACACAAGATAAACAATAGTTTGTAGAAGAGGTGCTAAACATAGAACATTAAGAGTTTTTATTAAAAATGACAATTTATGAGACGTCTAATAACACTTATAAAATGCTAGTTTATTTACAAAATTCTAATACATTGATTATGAGAACAGATTCTTACAATTTCCCTTACCCTCCACCCATCTAATAACATTTCTTGACCTTTTATTAGAGGTTGTTCATAAATGAATCTGAGAAAGGTGAACAGTCTCCCCCCCAAGTTATTAAGAGCCTCAGAGTAGCCAACTGGCATCAACTATTAGTTGGTTCTGACTAGACGGCAATGAGAAGTTTTGTTTATCAGTATATCGTGTATAACTAGTTTGATACATTATCCAATCAAATGAAACCCAAGTTTTCTTCTGATGATCACCTCTCAGAGACCTACAAAATGTTTATAGTAATATTCTTCTGACTAGTCAATTTATGACACTTTAAAAGAAAGGTAAAATTGTTGTTGTTCTTATGTGCCATCTAGTAGCTTGCGACTCATAGCTACTCTATATACAACAGCCCTAAATTCTGCTCTGTCCTGTGCCAACCACACTGTCTCTGGCACTCCCATCCAGATTACCCCAGTAACTGAATCAATCCACCTCAAAGAGGGCCTTTCCCTCCTCCACCCTACCAGGCATGATGTCCCAGGACTGGTCTCTCCTTACAACATGTCCAAAGTATGTTAGACAGAGCCTCACAATCCTGGCCTCCAAGGAGCCACCTGGTTTAACCCTTTACAGGATGAATCTGTTTGTTTTCCTAGCAGTCCATGGTACCCTCAATACTCTTCTCCAGCACCACAGATCAAAGGCATCAATTCTCCTTCCATCCTCCTTGGTCATTGTCCAACTCTCTGATGCATAACAAGGGATTGCAAAGACCATGGCCTGTATCAGACGCACCTTAGTATCCAGAGAGACACCATTGCTCTTCAGTACTTTGGAGAGGTCCCAAACAGCAGAGTTTCCCATGGCAATAAGCCTTTTCATTTCCTGGCTACTGGTGCCAAGACTGTTGACTGTGGAGCCAAACAAACTAAAGCTTTGAACAATCTCAATCTCTTCACCATCCAGAAGGAAAATTTCTTCAAAGGCAAAATAGAAGTCAATTTTTAGAAGGGTTTTTCTTATGTAGATATGAACTCAAGAAGAATATTTATAGAAAACCTATTACTATTTATAGTAATAAAGATTATAATAACACCAGTAGACTCATAGCCAAACTTTAATGATTTGCTTAAAATATTGAATATTGTCAAGAGAGTTTAATAGATATGCTCTACTGCACATTAATGTGATATGGAGAATTTAATAAAATGGTTTGACTTAATATATTTTTAAAAATATTTCTTTATATCTTCTTGGAAAACATATTAAAACAATCTATAACTCTAAATATTTCTTCTATTATAGCATAAAGCCCCAGGTTCTATTTTTATAAACTTGTTAATATGCACATATTAAACAACTCTAATATTTGTGTTTGGGAAAATAAATTGATCAATATTTGACCTTTATGTTTTTGGAGCAGTTTCGTTTAAAAAAGTTGACTCTGCATCTCATGCATAAAATCTTTTCATAAACATCAAGAAAGTTTGAAAAAAATATAGTTAAATGAGAATAAAAAGTTTTGGTTAAATGATGATAAGTTTTATTAACATTTGATTTTTACTAACAACACTAGTGTACTATATTCAGTAAGGTTAAAAAAATGGAAGGAAAAACTCTTTGTAAACAATACATCTTGGTTACATATTCACACTAGTAATTTCATAGCAAATGTATATCACGTGTACCACCATGAATACAGGGCCAACAGTAATCAGATTGCTTTGTGGATTTAGTATAACAAAATGATTAGACAATGGATTTAATCATGTCATGCCTGGGATTTGGCATTGTAACAACTGTAAACCAGCTGCTAGTCCTGCCACAGTGGAAGAAACTTCCCAGTCCTTTGTAATTAGCATGTCTGGAGTGAGCCCTTTGATTATTTTCAAGACAGGAAAAAAAAATAGTAATTACACACATTGTCAACATTCACAGGGATGGCATGACTCATGCAGTTCTATATGATTAGAGACTTTCCTTGCATCACTTCTTTATTACCTAGTGGCATCTATAAGTTATCACTGCCATGAATTCAGGAAATGAATATATAGTTTCCATGACAATGCCAATAATTCTAGTACATTCTCATGAGGATGTGCTAATACAGTAATTTCACACTTGCAATCATTTTATGTGGTAGTATGGGGTAGCTTACTTAATTAGGTGTATTTATTAGCTCCAATGCAATAGTCATATCGTAGTTCCAATAAGCTTCTTTATAATAACCAATTTAATTTTTCTGTCAGTTTATATCTGAGAAAATGCAAGTGGATGTATAAAATGTCTATAAGATTGTTAATTTTTTTAAAAAAAGATTGTTAATTTTCCTTAATGGATTTTGAAATGCCCATTGTGTCTCTATCCAAAATACCGAACAGGAGAGACAGATTCATGCAGGCATCAGAAAGCATGATCCTGCTACTCAACACCAAGAATGTTTCAAAGGACAATTAGTTGGAGTGGATAGTTAAATTTTGTTCTGAGAGTTTGAATTAAAAATTACACTGTATTATAAATACACTGTACAGATGATAATCTGCATGTAAATTTTCATTATCTGAAGTAGGGTAAATAATGCTAGCCTGATAAATTAATAAAGACATTGTGGAAAATTCAGTGGCTAAATATAAGTATATCCTGAGGTCCAATTCAGATATTCCTTTTGTCAACTCCTCCACACAATCATTTAAGGATCTCTTACATCATATGGCTCTGATTTTATTTTGATGGATGTTAGATGCCTGTGAGTCAGGTATGACTCAAAGCAATCCTATCAACAACAGATCTGAGGCTTGTCCAATTCTGTGTCATCCTCATCATCTCTAACACTCTTGAGAACATTGAAGCAGTCACCATGTCAATACATCTGGTTGAGGGTCTTCCTCTCTTTCATCAACCCTCCACTTTTCCAAACATTATATCCCTTTCCAAGATAGCCTCTCCTGGCAACGTGTCTAAAGCAACATGTCTTTGCCATCCTTTGCCTCCAAGGAACACTGTGGTTGAACTTTTTCCAAGACTTATCTGTGTATTCTTTAGGCAGTCCGTGGGGTATTTAGTGCTCCTCTCCAACACCACATCTCAAAGACATCAGTTCTTTTGTCATCCTTATTCATTATTCAGCTCTAAGATGCATAGCAAAATACCATAGCCTGAATCAGGCACACCTTAATCTTCAAACTAATGGCATTGCTCCTGATTACTCTGGAGAAGTCTCTGGAAGTAGAATTGCCCAAAGTAATATACATCTCCTGACTGCTGGTATTGTGTTGATTGCAGATCTAGGTAAGATGAAACCGTTGACAATTTCAATCTTTTCTCCATCTACCATGACATTGGAAGCAGTGGTGGTATCCACTTCTAAACAATATGCCTCTGGAAACTCTCTGAACTCTGAGAAATGGCAATGCTTATAGAAAAGCGTCCGGTCTTTTGTTCATATTGTCCCTGTGAGTTGTGCTCAATTCAATGGCAATGAACAATAACAACAACAACAACCACGATATTGCTCATCAGTCTAGTGGTAAGGATCTTTGTGTCCTTGATGTTAAGGTACAATTCTTATTGAAGGCTGTAGTCTTTGATCTTCAGCAGCAAATATTCCAACTCTTCCTCACTTTCACTGCATCATTTGCATAAGTTTTTGATGAGTCTTAATCCTATCCTGATGCAACGTTATTGTTGTTATTTGTTCAGTCTGCAGGTAGAACAGATAGGAAAAGGATACACGGCTGTCACACACCTTTCTGGTTTTTAAATCATATAGTATTTCCTTCCTCTGTTTGGACAATACCTTCTTGGTCTATGTGTAGGTTTTAAACAAGCATCAAGGGTTCTGGGATTCTCTTTCTTCTCAAGGCTAGCTATAGTTTATTATGATCAGTTTGGTTAAATGCTTTTACATAGGCAATAAAACACAAATAAACATTCTTCTATTTGCTGCTTTCAGCCAGTATCCATCTGGAATCAGAGATGATATCCCCAGTGCTGTAGCATCTTATGAATCCAGCTTGAACTTCTGGCAGTTCTCTTTCAATGTACTGGTCTAGCCGTTTATATATATAAAAACCAAGAGTTTTATTTCATGTGATATTAATGACATTTTTCAATAATTTCCACATTTTTATTGGATTGCCCTTCATGACAATGGAAACATATATGGATCTTTTCCAGTCGTCAGTCAGCTAAGCAGCTGTCCTCCAGTATTCTTGGAGTAGACTTGTGAACTTATCAAGGGCTGCATCTAATATTTGAAAGATGTCGATCAGTATGACATTAATTCCTGAGGCCTTATTTTTCCAGTGTCCTCAGTGCAGCTTGACTTTATTTCATTACCATTGTTTCTTCTGTAAATTTTTCAGTGTCAACCAACTTTTCTTGTACAGTGATTCTGTGTATTCCTCCATCTTATTTTGATACTTCCAGGATCATTCAAGATTTTGCTCATTGCATCTCCCAGTATTGGATCTCAAGGTTAGAATGTATTAGTTTTTTAAACTTTAGAGAACTTTAGAAAAACTTTAGAATAACCCAATATGTTCTTCGCTTTTTATTCTCTTTTTATTCACTTTTAATTCCAACTCTTTGTGCATTCTGTTATGTTCTTTTGTTGTTGTTGTTGTTATGTGCCATCGAGTCGTTTCCAACTCATAGCGACCCTATGTACAACAGCCCTAAACCCTGCTCTATCCTGCGCCAACCGCACTGCCTCTGACACACCCATCCCGATTACCCCAGTCACTGAATCAATCCATCTCATAGAGGGTCTTCCCCTCCTGCGCTGGCCCTCCACCCTCCCAAGCATGATGTCCCTCTCCAAGGACCCGACCCTCCTGGCAACATGTCCAAAGTATGTCAGACGAAGCCCCAGAATCCTTGCCTCCAAGGAGTAGCCTGGTTTAATCCTCTCCAAGATGAATCTGTTTGTTTTCCTGGCAGTCCATGGTACATTCAGTACCCTTCTCTAGCACCACAGCTCAAAAGCATCCACTCTCCTTCTGTCCTCCCTAGTCATTGTCCAACTCTCTGATGCATAACAAGCGATTGCAAATACCATGACCGGTATCAGGCGCACCTTAGTCTCCAGAGAGACACTGTTGCTCTTGAGTACCTTAGAGAGGTCCCTAACAGCAGACTTTCCCATCGCGATACGCTTTTTGATTTCCTGACTGCTGGTGCCAAGAGTGTTGACCGTGGAACCGAGCACACTGAAGCTGTGAACACTCTCAATCTCTTCGTCATCCATCCTGACGCTGCCAATTGGTCCAGTGGCGAGAATCTTTGTCTTCTTGACATTGAGCCTCAGTCCATACTGAAGGCTGCAGTCCTTGACCCTTTGCAGCAAGTGCATGAGGTCCTCCTCAGTTTCAGCAAGCAGGGTTGTGTCACCTGCATAACGGAGATTGTTAATAGATCTTCCACCAATCCTGATGCCACAATTCTCCTCATAGAGCCCAGCCTCTCGGATAATCTGCTCTGCATACATGTTGAAAAGGTATGGAGACAGGATGCATCCCTGGCATACACCCTTCCCAATTTTGAACCATGAAGTGTTACCCTGCTCTGTTCTGACTACGGCTGTTGGTCTTTTGTTGTGGCAAGACAAATTGTTGTGAGAAGACAATTTGTTTTGTCTTTTGCAACTATCTTTGGGTGTTTTGTTGTTGGTATTGTTTTGTTTTGAGGTGGCCTTTTCTCCCCCTTTTTATTGTGATTTTAATGAAAGTTTACAGAAAAATTGGATTTAATTCATCTTCTCTACCCATCCAGTATCCAGTTCATTTTTTTATAAAAAGTATTCATTTGTATACATAATTTCCTCCCTCTCCCCACCTCCAGTCCAGTTTGCTATGCCCCTTTTAGTCTGCACTGTTGTCATACAAATAATGCTTAATCATATACTCCTTTTAAATAGTTCTTTCCTTCTTTCTTCGTTTAAAAGTTCTTTTCCTTCATCTGTTCCAATGCAGTGTTCATTATTTATCTCCTGTTTTCTCAGCTTCGCCTCAACCCCAATGTCAGTACTGGTTTATAACAGTGTAATGCTGTATTTGTCCTTTTGTGACAGAGATATTTCAATCATCATCATGTCCTTCAGGATCACCCATTTCGTATTTTATGAATTCTTTGTTTTTCAGTGCTACACAGTATTACATTGTGTGAGTAAAGCGTAGTTTTTGTATCAAGTCTTTTGTTAACAGTCATTTGGGTTGCTTCTATCTCTTTGCTATTATGAATAACACAGTAATAAATATAAGTGTGCATACATCTGTTTAGGTAGCAGCTCTAGTTTCTTTAGGATATATTCCTAATAATGGAATTACTGAGTCAAATGGTATTTCCATGCTCAATTTTCTGATAAAGTGCCAAACCACCTTCCAAAATGGTTGCACCATTTTACACTGACATCAGCAGTGAATAAGAGTTCCAATCACTCCACAACCCCAATAACATTTGTTTTTTGCTGCATTGTTGAACTTTGTTACTGTTGATGTGATTAGATAGTATCTCATAGGGTGTTTTTTTTAATTTGCATCTCTCTAATAGCTAAGGATTTTGAACATTTCTTCACGTGTCTGTTTGCTATCCAAAATCTCAACAAGAAAAATGTAAACAAGTCAATCACAAAATGGGCACTGGATATGCATAGAGACTTCTCCAGCTGTCCTTTGAAACTTTTTGTTTTTCTCTTTTACTTCGGCATTTTGTTCCTTTGTTTTGACTTTTTGACATTCTACTGCAATATTCAGAATAGCTTCTAAAATTCATTTTGGTCTTCCTCGTCTGTCATTTTAACAACCTTTTGTTCTCTTCATGGATGATGTCTTTGATTTCAAATAAACTAGATAATTTTATCTAGTATCTTAATTTATTCAGGGAATAACGATTAAGAGAATCAAGTATTGTGCACAGAAGTTTTTGAGGAAAAGCCTTGAAATAATATCTATCAATCATTTTTTAGCACATTTACTTGTGTAGGAAGACTTGAAAGACTAGTCTAGTAACCCAGAAATAAAAACAGAAAACAAAACAATCTTTCTAAAATTTTTCTTATGTCTAAAATGACAAGAATAGAAATGACTACCAAAATTTGCTTTGGGGTAAAAAGGGTATGCATGAAACATAAAAAGCTTAAATTTGTGACTTATAACATTGTGGAACTTAAAGGACAAAAGTGGGTATATTTTGAAATTATACTGTTATTAAATTTATTTTTATAAATATTGATTATAATAACTCATTATTTCTGTAATCGGATAAATGAGATCAATACAACAAACTAGTCAAATAGATACAAATGGATTTTTTTTCTTTGATCATGTTGTTTTTAGGTGCCATCAAGTCTCATAGACCCTATGAAAAACAGATCTGAGCCCAGCCCTATCTTGTGCCACCCTTATAATTGCTGTTATACTTGAGCACATTGTTACAGTCACCATGTTAATCCATCTGTTGAAGGTCTTCAACTCTCTTGCAAGCCAGCAACCTTATTATTAGGTCTTTTTCCAAGGACTGGCACCTCTTAACATGCTCAAAATATATAAGATGAAGTTTCATTTTCCTTGCCTGTAAAGAACACCCTGATTGTATTTTCTCAAGACATACTTACTTGTACTTTTAGCTGTCCATGGACAATTTAGTACTCTTCTCGAACACCACAACTCAAAGGCACTGATTCTTTTTCTACTTGTACTTTTAGCTGTCCATGGACAATTTAGTACTCTTCTCGAACACCACAACTCAAAGGCACTGATTCTTTTTCTATCATCCTTATTCATTGCCCTACTTTCATATGCACAGATAGTAAAAGAGGCTGGTTTGGATCAGGTTCACCTTAGTCTTTAAATTGATATGCTTGCTCTGTAGTACTTTTAAAAAGTCCTTGATAGCAGATTTTTCCCATGCAATGGTTCTTTTAAAATTGTGACTGGGGTTACTTTGAATTTAAGTAAAATGAAATTGTAAACAATTTATCTCCTTTACTCATTTATCAGGATAGTGCCTATTGGTCCAGTGGTCAGGATTTTTGTTTTCTTGATGTTGATATGTAATCCGTATTGACAATTGAAGTCCTTGATCTATATAGCAAGTGATTCAAGTCCTCTTCACTTTCAGTAAAGTTTGTTACCTGAATAATACAGGTTGTTGTCAGATCGTGATGTCACATTCTTCTTCATAGAGTCTATTGTTATATGATGAGCCAGAATCAACTTACAACTGGTAAGTTGAAACCCTCTTGCAGGTTTCTAGAGACAGTTAATTGCATAGACGACTGTACATCCATCTCCCGTTAATAGTGAGTGGTTTTAGACTGCATGCTTTGAGATTACACACAGCTTCTTACTACTAGGCCACCAGAGCTCCCTTCATAAATTCTAACTTCTTGAGTATGTTGCTGAGCATCAAAATTAATCTAATCAGTCACTTAATTCCCATTCAAAGGAAAATTCCATTTTTCAGAAGGTGATTGCTAATTTTTCTCCCACCCACTGAGCCACTGGTGGATTCCACGTACCACTGAGGCACCACGTTTGGGTTAGCAGTGCGCCTCCCTATCATTATGCTTCTGGAGCTCTATAAATGTCAAATTAAAGATACACGAAAGCATTAGTTATTTTAATTCTTTTAATCGTTTAATATTCAGCAATATTAAATATATCTCCTATATGTTCTTCATGGATATGCGTTTAGTTTTTGTTTATATAAAAAAATACCATATTAAAACTAGCTATATTGTTTGGCAAGATCTTGGTGTCATTAGTTTATTACCTAGGGTGCACCTAACCCTAAGTTGGTATCAGTTGGCAGTTTGAATGTATCAGCCCCTCTAAGGGATGGGTTATCTCCTTCTCTGTGATTTACAGCCTCCAGAAAACCCTCTAGCATGTCAACCATGTGTTAGTTCTGACTCAAGGCAATGAAGTTTTTTCTGGGGGCGTTGTGAGTTTTGATTTTTACATTGGCATTTATACAGCAAATATTTTTTTAACAAAAAGGAATATTTTTTCTTTAGAGTGTTTTCTATTGGCACATTTGATATCTTCAATGTATTACTCTGACAGATGTTTTAAAGGGACTGTTAATTTCAATATTAACAGAGAAACGTCTGCTGCTTGAAAGAAAAACTGTCTATTTTGTTGCTCGAACTCTTACATGATACATTGATATTACATAACAAGATAGTAATAAACACTATATTCAGTGTAAAAAGCAAAGTTTTATTAGTTTTTTTTCTTCTTTCTATTGCTTTATAACCATTTGGAAGTAACTTCAGTCTTAGAAAAATTTTTCTCCTTATTCATTGAACGTTAGAAATAGGTCTGGTGTTTCCTTGAGTTCAGTGACTACAAAGAGAAGTCTTATTTTGGTCTGATTTTTATCTTCTAAAGAATTTTTAAAGAAAAGACATATAATCCATTTTATTTCCATTTATATCACTACTTTCTAACAAAAAAAGACACTACATGAACTTACTATTAAATTCATTGCAAGTAATGAATTAAAAAAAAATAAGGGTTTTAATATTTCCAAAGACTATCAGATATTCTCTATGACATAGTAAGAAAGAGGAAAGGAGTCTGAATTTATCAAGCAGCTAAGTGGGGAGCTCTATTTATTTGAGACCATGTGTTTTTGGTCTAAGCCAAAAAAAACCAAACAACCCAATAACATAATATTTGCAAAGTAAAAATCATTTTTTCCAAGCAAAGTGTGATGATTAGATACATTACTTTTCCTCTTAGTGTTATAACTCATTCTCAAGAAGCTTAGAGAATGAATTTTGTCCAGAACTTTGAAAGATTAATACTTAGTTTAAATTTTTTTCAGTTATTCCTAACAAAGACTTTTACGCTGGTGAACTGGTTATTGTGTTAGTGGTTAAAGGAAATGTTTCTTAATTGTAATT
The DNA here is from genome assembly GCF_000299155.1 of Elephantulus edwardii. NCBI lineage: Eukaryota > Metazoa > Chordata > Mammalia > Macroscelidea > Macroscelididae > Elephantulus > Elephantulus edwardii. The sequence goes on from NW_006399771.1 coordinate 8,385,636, forward strand.
CCAATGAAACAGCTTTTTAGATGCATGATGTGGATAAATGACCTAACCTTTGTTTCTGTAAAACGGAAATAATGACAATACTTAATTCACAGTAGGGCTGTGGATATCACTGCAACACACTTTTGATAAAGTACTAGGATTGCTGTGTTGTTCTGTGATATCTAGAAAATTCCAACTTATATCCACTCTATAGTCCTGAATAAAATTTGTTGCAATATTTCCAAGGCTGTAAATCTTTCTGGAAGCAGAACGTCATCTCTTTCTTTTGGATTAGTGAGTTTGAGCTATCAACTTACTACCAGCAAGTGAGCACTTGAACATTGAGCCACTAGTGCTCTTTATGTGATATTATTAATTTTTTATAAATCAAGTAAAACAAAAAAAAAGATATGAGATTAGAACAGAAAATGTAACTTTATGTTATCCTTATATTTTGGACCAATTATGTTCATTTATATGGCACATTTATTTGCTCATACAGTCAGTATTTTAAAACCCAAATGTACACCAAAAGGACCCTGGTGGTGAAGTGTTCTTCATGTTGCCCTACTAGTCCAAAGTTCAGTAGTTCAAAGCCACCAGCTGCTCTAAGGTGCAAAGATGATCAGTGTCCTCTCATCAAGATTTACAGGCTTGGGAAGCCAATGAAGGACGAAATAAGTCATAATTGACTCCACTGTCACTGTTTTGTTTTTGTGCTAAATCCATACCAGAAAAATCATTTTGTGATTATAATAATGACAAGACAGAAGTAATCCATCTCATAAGCAGCTCAAAAAGTTCTGCCGCTACAGAATGTTAAACAACTTTATATGCAGTTATGAATGACAACTTGAAGAAGCCGCTGTGTACACAATATTTTCCCACAGTAATGATAAATTGGAATTGTACTCAATAGCTGGTTTACATGTAGTATTTCTAATCTTCTCAATAAAACATAACATACATATTCCATTCATATTTTATGTGAGATTTTGAGAATTATAACTAATTTAATGCTTTTTCTGAATTCACACTCAGATTATATATTTCAGATCCAAAATTCATATATCTGCTTTTAATCTTTCCGCTACATATTATAAAGGCAAGATCGTAACAACTGAAGAGAGCTCTGGTGACTTAGTGGTAAGGAGTTGTACTGTCAACTCAAAGGCACGTTGCTTGAATCCACCAATTTGCTCCTTTGGAGAAAGGTGTGCAGTGGGCTCCCAATGCAATATATTGCCTCTGAAAACACACAGGAGGGTAAGTTATGAGTTGTTTCCAGCTCAATGATACATATCTTCTGAACATATATAAGTTGTATAACAATATATTTTCTGAATTCTGAGTATTTTTTCTTTCCCCCTTTCCTATTTCTTCTTATGAACACTTTCACTATTTGCATCCCATATTAAAAAAAAGATAAATCCTTAGACTAACCTATTAGTACTAAAACTTTGCTGTTAATTTAATTCCCTTGTTACAATCCCCCCCAAACCCTATGTCCTACTGCCAAAAAAAAATGGACTCAATTGGCCTGTGATGTTACTTAGTATTGATATTTATTTTAGACTCTTCTAGGTGATGTTAACATGTTTATTTTAGACTCTTCCAGGTGAGAAAGACTTGAAACACTTGCTGCAGAAGATTAAAGAATATAGCCTTTAATATGGATTTAATATTGGTCAAGAACCAATGAACTAAGATATAAGTAACTACTTGAGTGGTGCTAGATATAAGGATCAGAGACTTAAATTAAGAGATTAAGTTATAAGTCTCCAGAGGTAAGAATAGATTGGCAATAGGCACCTAACGGAAAGATTGCAACTTTGATCTACTTCCCAAAGAGCAGCTATATAAAAGCATTTTGAAGAAAAGTTCTCTTCTGACACACACAAATCCATCAGTCAGAATTGATGCAAAGCCAATTGTTTGGTTTTCAGTTCTAAATCATTTCATTAAGAATCAGATGACAGGAGAGATAAAGTGTTTCAGAAAGCAGACAAAGACAGATTTTTAAAACTTAACTCTTTAATGATCAGTTTCTTTTCTGCTTTGAGTGTTTCGTGGATACGATGTGGATTGACATAGTGCCATAATGAGCTCAAGTATAGCAGAAATGAAAAGGATGGAAAAAGATGGGATAGAGTTCAGATATGTTGTTCCTAGGGCTGTTGTGAGTCATCCTCAACTCAGCAGTACCTAACAGCAACATGAAATGTATTTTTAGCGATAGAAAGCATGCTGACATCAAGAGACAGAGAAGGATGTATTGAAGTAATATGGATTTTGATACTATTGTGTGGGATACAATGTTGTAGTGGACTTGGAAAATAGGATTGGTGGAGCAAGGCTTATTCCACTGGATTCATGTAGTTATTATATACGTTCATGGTTTAAAAAAAAAGGCTAGAACAGAACAAAGACAAAGAACTGCTAGAAGTTCAAGCTAGATTTAGAAGAGATAATGGCAGCAGGGATATCATTGCTGATGTCAGATGGATCATGTCTGAAAGAATACCAGAAGGATATTTATTTATGCATTATTGATTATGGAAAGGTATTTGACTGTGAGGGTCATAGAAAACTATGGCTATCATTGAGAAAAATGAGAATTCCAGAACACTTAATTGTGCTCCTTCAAAACCTATACCTAGACTTAGAAGATGTTTTGCAAAATAGAAAAGGAAAATTACAAGGTTTAAAGTTAAGAACGGTGTTCATTAAGGTTATATCCTTCCTTTATGTCTATTCAGTTTGTATGCTGAGCCAGTTACTTAAGCAGTTGGACTCTGTAGAAGAATGTGGCATCAGGATCAGAGGATGCAGATCACACAATCTTGCTTGCTAAAAGTGAGGAAGACTTGAAGCACTTGCTGCAGAAGATTAAAGAACACAGCCTTCAATATGGATTTCATATCAAGAAAAGAAAAATTCTCACCATTGGTCCAAAAGGCAACACCATGATAAATGGAGAAAATATTGAAACTGTAAACTCTGAGTCCACAATAAACACTCGTGGTGCCAACATTTAGGACATCCCCCACACCCAGCTGTAGCCAAGGCAACAGTATTTCAAGAATGGCTAGCAGAAGGGCAGAGCAAACAAGCAGAGATTGTTTCTCAACTGATAACCCATGTGCCTTGTGCTTTTCCACTGCCCTGGAGTTTGAACTCATTGTATACTTAAGAATTTGTGAACTGCTACATGTGCTACGTGACTGCCGCAAGTGCTACATGCAAAAATGCTGTGTAAACCCTGAGCGAACACTGAAACAATGAATTCAAACTGTGCTTTCATCACCCAATGAGAAGCTGATACCCAGTTGTATTCCCCTAAAGTGTATGAAAAAACCCAACTTTCTCTACTCGCGGTTGGCTCCTCTATCTCTTGCCAGAGATAAGAGTCGGCCTGGAGCTCCGCAATAAACCTCTTATCTCTTGCTGTTGCATCAAAAAAACCAAAAAAAAAACATTTAGGACATCAAAAGACATTGAACCGGGGAAGTCTACAGTCAGGGACTTCTCCAAATTATTGAGGAACATGTTTGTTTCGAAACTGAGGTGTTCCTGATTGAAGCTGTGGTCTTTTAAATAACTTGCTGAGCTCTGGATAATGAATAAGAAGAACTGATACCTATGAGTGGTGGAATTAGAGAAGAAAAATTAATATCCCATGAAATCACAAAAGAACAAAGAGATACATCTTGGAGAAGGTGCAACTAGAGTGCTTGTTGGAGGCAAAGTTGGTAAAACTTTATCTCACACATACTTTGAGCATGTTGCTAGGAGTGGCACACATTATGCTTAGAAAGGTCGAGGGTCAGTGAAAAGACACTTAATAAGATGGATTGACACAGTGACTGTAGCTATGGGCTCAAGTATGTCAGAGATGGTGAGGATTGCACAGGAGAGGCCAGCATTCAGATCTGTTGCTTATGGCATTGCTATGGGTTGTACTCAACATGATGACACATAACCTAAACAGCAGCCATAAGTGGTAGCACATATAAAACAGGAAAAACAACTACCCAAGAAATTTAAGAGATTGAAAATGTTGCCACATGATGTGTCCCATGGATCACAAAAGGCTTCAAATAGGGACTAAGTTTACGACTCATATTTCATTTTGCTCTACTTTAGTGTGGATTTGCTTATTGCTATGGTACTGGAAGCTAGTCATTGGTATTTGAAATACCATCAGGTTTACACATAAAGTCTTGGTTTCAGCAGAACATTCAGACTAAGACAAAGAGCCAGGGTGTCCATCCATTTATAAAAATCCAGATCTCCAAAGCTCTAAGGATAACAGACTAATATCGTTGGACATACTGCTAGAAAATTAGCCCCTCATTTTGAAAAACACTCACAATACAACTGGTGATAAACTGCTTCCTTAAAGTAGGGTCTAGCTTAATGAGGCATCTAGAGCAAAGCTTTTACCAAACAAAGACCTTTGTTGACTGATGTGGCAAGACTGAAAATGAGAATAAACAGCTACAAACATCTATGAGTAATTGAAACATAGAACGTACAAAGAATGAATGTGGGAATATTGGAAGCTGTAAGAAATGAAATATAATGCATTAAAATCACAATTCTAGGGAATAGTGAGCTGAAGTGAACCAACAATGACCATTTTAACCATGTGATCTACTATGCTTAGACTGACATACTGAGGATTAATTCGTTATCAAAAAGAATATTTCAAGACCTATCCTGAAGAACAATACTATTAGTGATAGGATACCATCCATACAAGTATATCAGTTGTTATAATACAACTATTATTCAAATATGCACACCAGCCAGTAGAGTAAAAGATGAAAAAGTTGAAGATTTGAAATTTGAGAGGAAACCTCACAATTTTTGCTTCTAAGGAGGACATTTTTGTTGTTCTTATGCTGCCTCTGACCCATAGTGACCCTATGTACAACACCTCTGAAGCCTTCCCTGTCCTGACTCAATCTCACTGATTCCAACACACCTATACCCTTTTTTTCCAGTTACTTTATCAGTCCATCTCATGCAGGGTCTTTTTCTCCTGCACTGTCTGTCCATCCTACAGAGCATTATGTCCTTCTCTAAGGGTCTATTTTTCAACACTTTGACTGCATATACTTCAAGGATTCTTTGATTTGAAAAAAGAAAAATATTTTATAATGTCATTTTCTGTAGGATTATTAGAAAGATATTTGACAATGCTAACAGATATTGTTAGTAGCAACTTTATCATTTCAACAGAGGACATCAATTTGGTTGAAAGATTGGGATTAAGTGACAAATAGTAGTAAATGCTAGGTCAAGTACTCTGTGCATATTATCATATATTTACGATTCACAGCAAAATCAGTGGAAAAACATTTCAATAACACCATTTTTCAAATGGGGAACACAAAACCTACATAAATTTGGTCTAAAATTACTAAGAAAATAAGTGACAGATTTAATTAAAATACAGACAGTAGAAATACAGGGGATATGTATGTAATTTATTTCTACACAGTTCAAACTCTCAGATTATGCTTTGAAATAAAGCTACATAATATGAAGAATTGAAAAATATTTCAATCTATCAAAGTAAAAGGTTATATAGGTTATGAGAAACAGGTTATTTGGGATGAAAAACAGATTATTATGGTAATCTAATATCGTTGAGTCAGCTCATAAAGAAACATAAGGAAAAACTCTTAAAAATTGAAATTTTTTCAAGATTAACAATAGCAACAACTAAACAATCTAATCAGTGAAAGGAAAACAGTTGAAGTAAATGTCAAGCAAAATTCAAATAATTTTCAGCAATGAATCAACAAAAAAGTATAAAACGTTTATAGCTCGATTTACTAAGTTATACATGAGCAATTAGTAAGATGTCTTTACTATTTAGGATGGCTAAATATAGCCGTGGGGATGACTTAGCATAATAGGTATCATAAAGTCAGTGGTTTAAATTACAAGCTGCTCAAAGGGACTAAGATGGGAAGCCTCTGCTATTAAAGATTTACAGCTTCAGAAACCTGGTAGAAGATTCTCCAGGAGTCAAACTCCACTCTGTGGCCTGAGGTTTCAATTTTTGGGACGGATAAAGGATTAAGTAGATATAACATATTATGTTGGGTTTTCATATATATATATATATATATACACACACAGATGTATATATTGTTAATGTTGTTAGGTGCTATGGGTCAAGTATGACTCATAACAAACCAACAAACAACTCTCTTGAACCCTGTTCAATCCTGTTTCATCCTGATCATTCTTGACACCCTTGAGCCCACTGCTGAAGTCATCATGTCAGTTCATCTCAGTGGAGCTCTTCCTATCCTTTGTTTCTCTATCTAAGCATGATATCACTTTCCAAAGAGTAGCCTCACCTAGCTACATGTCTAAAGTATGAAAGACTTAGTCATGTTTGCCTCCAAGGAGCACTCTGACATATATGTTTGTTATTTTGGAAGTCCATGGGATATTCAGTACTCTTCTCCAAGATCACAACGCAAAGGAGGGCATCAGTTCTTCTTCTGTCACCCCTATTCATTGTCCAGCTTTCTGATGCTTAGTAGGTGATTGAGAAGGCTATGGCCTGAATCAGGTACACTTTAGTCTTCAAACTGATATCATATCTCTTCAGAATTTTTGAGATGGCCCTGATAATGGACTTGTCCAACGCAATAGACATATTGACTTCCTGCCTGCTGGTACCAAAGATGTAGATTGTTGATTCAAGCAAGATGAAATCATTGACAGCTTCAATCCTTTCTCCATCTATCATAATGTTGAATGTTGGTCCTATAATGAGGATCTTTTCTTGATGTCAACATGTAAATAATATTGATGGCGGTAGTCTTTGATTTTCTGCAGCAAGCATTTCACATCCTCTTCACTTTGGACAACCTAAGTTGTGTCATCTGCATGATGAAGGTTGTTGATGAGTCTTTTTCTAATCCTGATGTCTAGCTTTGTGAGGTATTTGCTCAGTATACAGACCGAATAGGTATTAAGAAAGGATACATCCTTGATATACACCATTCCTGGTTTCAAACCAAGGAGTGTTTCCTTGCTTCACAACAACTTCTTGATCTAGGTATAGAATCATATAAGTGCACTATAGTGTCCTGAGATTTCTAGTCTTCTCCATGCTACCTATACTTTCATGTGATCCACAAACTCAAATTTGCCTTTGCATAGTCAATAAAACATAAATAGATATTCTCCTGGTTTTCCTTGCTTTTAGCCAGTATCCATCTGAAATCATTAATCATGTTCCTGGTATTCTGTCCTCTTCTAAAACCAGTTTGAACTTATGGTGGTTCGCTGTCTATGTAGTGTCTATGGTAGTTCCAGCCATTTTGTAAAGATCTCTAATAATTTTTGGCTTGCAGGAGATATTAGAGCTATTGTTTGATAAGTTTCATATTCTGTTGGATTATCTTTTTTTTAGGATGAGGACAAATATGGATCTATTCCATTCAGTTGGCCAGGGAGCTATCATTCAAATTTCCTACCATAAAAACTGGTGAGCATATCCAAGTTTTCAGGCATGTATGTATACTAACCTGTTGTCGTGTGCCATCAAATCAGAACCAGCCCATAACAGATCTTCCAGTGAGTTTTCAAAGACAGTTAATCTCACAGGAGGAAACTGCCCATCCTTAGCCCATGAAGCATCTGGTGGCTTTGAATCATCAGACTTTGGGGCTACAGCATATTTTCTTACCATTAGGCCACCAGATATATCATTTAATATGAAGAAGATACTATGATTATGGTAGGATCTGAGGAGAATAAGTATAACTGGGACAGAACTAAGGATGTTTGTTATTACGGGACTAATTTAGCAGTCTAATTCCAACTCATTTTATTTTAACTAAGAAATCAGTACATAGAATCAGAGGCTGCCTTCTTAAAGTGTGCTTATGTATATGAAGAAATACAGTCTTAAAGATCTTATCAAAGCTTTTATTATAACCTAGTTGAACTATGTAATTTTTAAATCTATTTTAATAATTGATGGTGTCCTTAATGGACAAATCTTATCTTTTATTTCTGTGTCTGGTTCCATCCTTTTGGTGTTATCAAACCATGGAATGAAGAAAGAAGAAATGAATGAGGCGAGAAAGAAATCCTGCTCATATCCTGCTTACTGGGCATCACAGGGATTCCTGTTCAACACAGGAGTGAACATCAGCCAGAAATGGGATTTAAGAATCGTTCTCAAATTTTTAATACTACTGACATTTTTAATTTTCTTACGATATTATCATATCTCTGTGTTCAACGAACATATATTGAGTAGCAGCTTAGTGGCTGCTACATATTGTTTCAGGCAATAATGAACAAGTCCTGGAAAAAGAGCTCTATTTCATGTTAAATTTCCAGATGTGTTACTCCTGTCTAAGGTTCTTGGTAGGATTTTTTTTTTTTTTTTTTAGTTAAGACTTCTGTGGGTTTCCTAAAGACTCTTAGTGGCATAATGCATAATTTAAAATGTGGCAATTAAGATCAACCAGTCTCTAGGAAAATACAGGCAGTCACCTACTTCCTTGGAACATGAAGGTTGGAGTGGGGTGGAGCATCACTATATGGTCTTAAGGAAAAATAAGGCAGTTGGTGGTTTTGTGGGCTATCAAACTCTATTTTTCTTTAACTTCTTGTACAATTCCTGATACATAGTAAATTCAGGTGCCAAATGTATATTATATACAATGGAGAGCTAAATATTGGCAGTCTGTCCCTATGCCATTTATAGGCCCTAAAAACCCATGGGAGGATCAACTCTGAATTGGTTCCAACTCAACAACACATAATAACAACATATTAACTAAAATGTAAATTATGTATTTAGATCTTGTAAACTAAGTATGGAGGAAATACATGTATTTTTACATTCCTGACTCCAAGGAAAACTTAATGTCACAGTGAATAGTCCTTTCAGATATTTTTTTAAATACCATTTTTTATTTTGTGATTTTAATGAAAGTTTACATAAAAGCTAGATTTTCATTCATTAAATTTACCCCTCCCCCTTCCTCTAGTTAACTTTTTAAAAAAATATTCACTTATTATTGTATGATTACCTGCACCCCACTTCCTCTATTTTACTTTGCAATGTACCTCTTATTCTGGTCTGTTGTTGTACTTATAATGCCTAATCATACATTCCTTTTAAATAGTTATTTCTTTAATCTGTTCTGATGCAATGTTTGTTATATATTCACTCTTATACTATTTCAGAAAATTATTATTATTATTATTATTCATTTTAATGAAAATTTACAGAGATTTTGGATTTCCATTCATTCATTGTTACACTTTTCTCCCTGTCTATCCTTTCCCCCTAGTTCACTCTTCTCCTTGAAAAGTAAAAGGAAAATTCTTTCATTGTTATACAATCCTTCTCCCCAAGGCCACCCCACATGAAGCCTTCATTCTGGACTCATGTCATGACAATAATACCTAGTCATATATGCCTTTTAAACAGTTCTCTCTCTCATCTGTTTCAAATAAGAATTTTTTATGGATAAATTGCTATTGCAGAAAAAGAACTCCTCGTTTTCCAAAAGACATGGTCTTCTACAAATTTTCAGAATTATTATTTTGGATATATCCAGGAACCCATAATCTGCAAATATATAAGCAGCCAAGCATGAAATGTAGTTATTATTAAATTCCTTTGAATCAACTACAATTCCCAGAAACCCTACAAACAACAGATTAAAATTTGCCCTATCTTTCACCATCCTCAAGATCTCCATCATGCTCAAGTATGTTGTTGAAGTCATTGTGTCAAATAACTAAGCATAACATAATGTGATTTAATTTTGGGGCACCCATTTGTCCCACTTTTTATCAGACAATCACATGGTACATACAATGCTGGTTTAAATAACAGTTAAAAAGAAAATTTCACATTCTTTCCTGAAGTAAAATTTTTTGAGTGGTAGGATATTATCTATATACATACCAAGGAAGAGCTTTTAATATAACATTTATTCAAATATACATTTATTCAAATATACATGATAATAGGTGAAGCCCAAGAGGAAGAAATTGAATATTTTTCCAAATTTTGCACATTAAAATTGACAAAATATGAAATTAAGAAGTGTTAATGATAACTGGTGATTAGAAAGGTAATGTTGAAAACAATGAAGAAGGAATGGTCAATGGAAAGTATTGACTTGATGACAGAAACCAGATCACAAATAGAATGATTGGATTTTGTATATTTCTTAAATAATTTATTCATTGGAAATAACTTTTTAAAAAAATACAGATGATGAATTTACACATGGACCTCACCAAATGAAGAGTGTAAGAATCAGGGGGTGGGGGTATGTCTAGGGAAGGAATCTGGAGAAGTCCAATATCTGCAGTCAAAACCAGTACAGATTCTGACTGTGGATTAAGCCATCAATTGCTCATGTACAAGTTCAAATGAAGGCTAAATAAGATAAAAATAAGTTTATGAGAACCAAAATACAAGCTTAAATCTATCCCACTTTAATTTAAAAATCTCTTTAGAATAGATTTGATGAATTAAAAACTAATGATGACATCAAGGATATTATCTATGAAGAGAAGATCAACACACACAGCCACACACACGCCACATGGATATCAATGCAAAGATAGAGAGAAAGGAATAAACAAAAATAGATGTCAAAAGAGACCCTGAAAATTGCACCAAGGCATTGAGAAGCCAAAACAAAGGGAAGAGATGTTGAAGTCAAAGAGATGCGCAGATTTTGAAGGACACCTATAGACAACAAAGCAAATTATTATATCAGAATATGTAGATATGGACTGCGGCTCAATGTCAAGAAGACAAAGATTCTCACCACTGGACCAATTGGCAGCATCAGGATGGATGGTGAAGAGATTGAGATTGTACACAGCTTTAGTTTGCTTGGATCCGTAGTCAACAGTCTTGGCACCAGCAGCCAGGAAATTAAAAGGCACATAGCCATGGGAAAGTCTGCTGTTAGGGACCTCTCCAAAGTACTGAAGAGCAATGGTGTCTCTCTGGAGACTAAGGTGCGTCTGATACAGGCTATGGTCTTCGCAATCACTTGTTATACATCAGAGAGTTGGACAATGACCAAGGAGGATAGAAGGAGAATTGATGCCTTTGAGCTGTGGTGCTGGAGAAGAGTATTGAGAATACCATGGACTGCTAGGAAAACAAACAGATTTGTCCTGGAAAGGGTTAAACCGGGTGGCTCCTTGGAGGCAAGGATTCTGAGGCTCCGTCTAACATACTTTGGACATGTTGTGAGGAGAGACCAGTCCTTGTAGAGGGACATCATGCTTGGGAGGGTGGAGGGACAGCGCAGGAGAAGAAGGCCCTCTAAGAGGTGGATTGATTCAGTGACTGGAATAATTGCAATGGGAGTGTCAGAGACAGTGCGATTGGCACAGGACAGAGCAGAGTTTAGGGCTGTTGTACATAGGGCCCCAAGAGTCGCAAGCAACTTGACGGCACATAACAACACCAACAACATGTAGAAAGCTGGGATTGAAGAATAAAAAGGGAAGAATTCACTCAGTAATTATTAAACTGAAAGAACGCAAATTTAAGTTCTAAGTTGAAATACTAAGATATGCTGTTTAAAAAATCTTGAGTGAACAAGAAAGTATCAAAAGAGGTTAGAAGGAAAACACAAACTCACAGTATCAAAAAGGCAGCACTGAAATATTTTAGAAAGTAACATATGATCAAGGGTCAGTGATAATAAAGGAAGAATTTCAAGCTGCAGGCACTGGCCAAAAATAAGGTCCCAGGAATTGATGGAATACCAATTAACATGTTTTTAAATTACAGATGCAGCCTTGGACGTATTCATCAGTCTGTGCAGGAAATTTGGAAGAGAGCTGCCTTGTTGACTGATTGAGAGATTCTTCTTTTTTTCTTTTATTTTATTAGTATTAATGAACATTTACAGGGATTTGGGGTTTTCATTCCTTCATTGCTGTGCCATTCTCTCTACCCTCTTCCCCAGTTTGTTCTCCTCCCGCCCTCCGAATGTCTGTTTTAATTGTCCAATTGCCACAGTGCTTGTAAAAGCCAGTTCTGTTTAATCTACTTTGTCAGTGTGTCCTTTGCCATTCCCTATCACTCCTCCCTGAGAGAGACTTCACCCTGATTCATAAGGGAAAGGGGATGGCGTATTCTCTTAGCTACTTCCTGCTGAAAAGGGACGCTGTGGGTTTCAGGGTGAAGATCTTCTCTCACTACTCTAAAGGGCCCCTTTGGCAGTAGGAAACACATAGACTATTATGGAGATTGATTTTGGAATTTAGATGCACTGTTATTAATTGTGCTTAGCCGTACATGTTCATATCCTTGAAGATGTATCATGGGGGTGTTGCAACCTAGAAGACACAAATCTAACTAACAAGTTATAAGTACATGAGTCAAAAATTATGGAAAAATAAAAGGAAAGATTCTTTCATTGTTTTACATACCCTCCCCCAGGTCCCCTCCACCGTGTAGCCATCGCTCTAGACTCCTGTGATGACAGAAATACCTAGTCACATATCTCTTTTAAACAGTTTTCTCCCTCCTCTGCTTCAGTGCAGTATACATTATTGAACCCATCTTTCTCAGTCTCTCCCCAACCCCGGGGTTAGTCCCATTCTATAACAGTGGCATCATGCAATATTTGTCCTTTTGTGACTGGGATATTTCACTCAGTATAATGTTCTCCAGAGTCAACCATTGAGAGATTCTTATTTGTTTCTATTCCTAAGAAAGTTTGTCCAACACAATGTGGAACATATAAAAGATATTTTTTAAAAATCATTGATATTGTATGCAAGCAAAACACCACCAAAGATTTTAAAATGGCTAAAATAGTACAGAGAGAGAGAATTGCCGGAAGTGCAAGCTGTACAGTGTTCAAGAGACCATATAACTAGGAATATCATTACTGATGTCAGAATCATGTTTAAAAGCAGAGAATACCAGAAAAATATCTATTTGTGATTTATTGTGTGAATCATAACAAATTATAGTTAACATTTAGAATGAGAATCCAAAACCCTTTATCGTGCAAATGTGAAACTTACACCTAGACCAAGAGGCTGTTGTGTGAACAGAGCAAGGAACTATGTGGTTTAAAATTAAGAATGGTATGCACCAAGGTTCTATCATTATTCCATGTATATTCCATCTGTATATTGAGCAAATTATTGTGGAAATTGGACTTTATGAAAAAATGTGGCATCAAGACTGGAGGAAGGTTCATCAATAACTTTGGCTATGAATATGATACAATCTTCCTTGCTGAATATGAGGAGTACTTGCTGAATTTACTGTCGAAAATTGAAGACTACAGCCTTCAAAAGGGAGCTCTGGTCACAACGTAGTGTATGGATTTCATTTCAAAGTCAATAAAACAAAAATTCTCACCAATAGGCCATTGCTCAAGATAGATGGAGAAAAGATTGAAACTGTCAACAACTTCATCTTACTTGAATCCATAATCAATACACTTGGTGCCAGAAGTCAGGAGACTAAGCAACATATTGCACTGAGAAAGTTTTCAGGCAGGAACCTCTCCAAATTATTAAGGAGCATTGATGTCATTTTAAGGAATAAGGTGCCCCCGATTCAGGCCACAGTCTCTATAATCACATATTATGCATCAGTGAGCTGGACAATGAATAAAGATGACAGAAGAATTGATAACTTTGAGTTGTGGTGTTCAAAAAGAGTACTGACTATTTCATGACCAGACATGTCTCAGAGAAGGTCCAGCCAGAGTGGTCCTTGGACACAAAGATAATTAAGCGTTGTCTCACATACTTTGGACTTATTATTAAGAAAGGCTATTCCTTTGGCGGGGACATCTTGCTTGGAAAGATGGTGGGATGGTGAAAGAGAGGAAGAACCACAAATAGACGTATTGACATAGTGATTGTAGCAATGGACTCATGAATGTCAGAGATTCCGTGGACGAGCAGGACAGAGGTCAGATTTACTTAGTTGTTATCTACTATGAGTTGTGCTTGATTCAATGGCACATAACAATAAGTGCTACCAACAATATTTTCCTCAGTCAATGAGAATAAGAATATAATTTTTGTTATTAAATTTGAATTTCTGCTTTCTCTGTTAATTTAACAGATTCATTTTTAGATTATTAAATTATAGCCTTGTATTATTTTAAAATATTTTATTTTTTGGCTTAAAAGGTTTCTTTAAAAGGATTTTTTTAACACTTCCCATTTTCCTTCCAAGAAGATACTTTTTAATATTTGTGCTTTCACACATCCAAATTATCATTTTAGCAGCTCAATCTCAAAGTTCCTGTCATTTAAGTTCTGCTGTGTGTCCTTTAGTTCTTTAAAAAGTAGATGATCCCTTCTCTAGGAGTGTCTTTGTGGTAGAGAATTGGACTGTCAACCCAAGGCATGCATTTCAAATCTTTCAGATGCTTCATGGGAGAATGTTGGCCAACATCCTCCCAAGCTATTTATCACCTCTGAAAACCCACTAGAGAGTAAGAAATGGGTCATAACTGAATCGTTGTCATATAACAACAACAAAACTAATAAAAGCTTTCAGGTGAATTCAATATCCAATTTAATGTGTTTCTTTTATCTCCTCACTTCCATAGTATAAAATAAAATTTTATGTTTTATTAATTTTACCATTTCAGAATAGTACTTGGAAGGAAAATATTTCAAAAATTATAGATTCTGAAATTAAATAAATATTGCTAGGTTTTAAGAATACTGAGAAATGGGTGTTCCTTACCATTTTAATCTGTATGCAGAACAGATCATCAGAGATGCCGGGCTGTATGAGAAGGAATGTGGCATCAGGATTGGTGGAAGAATCATCAACAACTGGGTTATGCAGATGACACAACCCTGCTTGCTGAAACTGAGGAGGATCTGAAGCGCTTGCTGCAGAAGGTCAAGGACTGCAGTCTTCAATATGAATTGAAGCTCAACATCAAGAAAACAAAGATTCTCACCACTGGGCCAATCAGCAACATCAGTATGGATGGTAGAGATTGAGATAGTTAACAGTTTTAGTTTACTTGGTTCCACAGTCAACACTCTCGGTAATAGCACCCAGAAAATCAGGAGATGAATTGCATTGGGAAAGTCAGTTGTGAGGGACCTCTCAAGGGAACTGAAGAGCAACAACATCAGGCTGGAAACTAAGGTACACCTGATCCAGGCTATAGTCTTTGCAATTATGTGCTTTGCGACAGAGAGTTGGACAGTGAATAGAGATGACAGAAAGAGAATTGACGCCTTTGAACTGTGGTGCTGGAGAAGAGCATTGAATATACCATGGACTGCTAGGAGCACAAACAGGTTTTTCCTGGAGAGAGTGCAGCCAGAATGCTCCTTGGAATCAAGGATTCTGAAGCTTCGTCTGACATACGTTGGGCATGTTGCAAGGAGAGACTAGTCCTTGGAGAAAGACATCCTGTTTGGGAGAGTGGAGGGACGGCGCAGGAGAGGAAGACCCTTGATGAGATGGATCAATTTCGTGAGTGGAGTGGTGGGAATGAGTGTGTTTGAGATGGCAAGGTTGTCACAGGATAGAACGTTGATTAGGACTCTTGTACATAGAGTTGCTTTGAGTTGCAAGTGACTTGATGGCACATACCAAAAACAACAAACTATTTTAACAGAACCTCAGTTTTGAAGAATGTATAGCCAACTCTAGGTGGACTAGGACTAAAACCAAGGACTATAAACTTCATTAAATATAAGCTTGGAAGAACTCTAAAAATCCTAATCCACAACATAAACAGTCTTCCAAGCATTCTAAAAATCTACAACCAGGAGAGGATAAAAATAGATGAATGGGACCTTCTAACAATCAAATCCCTATGTACTTCCAAAAACTTCTCTCACAGGATAAAAATGGAAGCCACAGACTGGGAAAAAGTGTTTGGTAATGACATAGATAAGGGACTTATATCTAGAATTTATAAAATACTTGAACACTACAACAAAATAAAGGTTAAAAATCCAATTCAAAAACAGGCACAGAATATGAAGACATTCAGAGGGCCAACAAGCAAATGAAGAAGTGTTCAAAATTCCTAGCTCTAAGACAGATGCAAATCAGAACAACTATGATACATCATCTCATCCCAGTTAGAACATCAAAATTTAACAGAACACCAAACAACAAATGCTGGCGTGGTTGTGGAGAAACTGGAACCCTTATTCATTGTTGGTGGAAGTATAAAACGGTGGAACCACTATGGAAGGCATTACAGCGCTTTCTCAAAAAGTTGCAAATAGAAATACCATTTGACCCAGCAATTTATGCTGTGTGAAATATCTCAGTCACAAAAGGACATATACTTCATAGTGCAACTGTTGTAAAACAGGACTGACATTGGGATTGGTGGGCAGGCAAATAAGATGGGATAAATAATGTATACTGTATTGAAACAAAGGAGGAAGAAAACTGCTTAGAAGGGATATGTGATTAGGTATTTTTGTCATGACGAATATAGATAGAAGGCTGCATAGTGGAGTGGACTTGGTGGGAGCAATTGTATAACAGTGAAAGTATTTTTCTTTTACTTTTCAAAGAGAACAACGAACTGGAGGGGAGGGGTGGGCAGGGATAAAAGTGCAACAATGAATGGATGGAAATCCAAAATCTCTGTAAATTTTCATTAAAATTAATAATAATAAAAAAAAAGAACGTATAGCCCAAAGTATAATTCTATTGAGAAAATTGTTATATCATTTTTTGTAAATTCCTTGCACAATAGCAATGCATATAGTTTTGAAATTATATTTGTTTCTAATTATGTTTATATGCTTATAATGTTGAAAATACATCTTTTCCTATAGGATACTAAGATTGGCCTAAAGGCTAAATGTTCATCAATACCATCTGATAGGCAGAAAACTCTTATTAATTCTTCTCTCTTTAAATAAATTTGGAACTATTATTATTTTTAAGGCAAATTAAATGTTGAAATTTTTAAAAGTGACTTTAGATGAATTAGTAGCTTTTTAAAGCAAACCAATAATGTCTATTATATCATCTCATCTTACATTCCTACTCATTTTCCTACTACTGTAAATTGAAACTTATAAACTTTACTAGTTTGTGTCATTAACCGATAAATCTATTAATTTTAATATTTTAATTTATTGTATTAATTTCATAGATTGTTAATGATTGAACAATGATTTAGTCACTAAATAACATGAAGATTAAAAATAGGTGTACTTTCCTTGTTGGGAAAAATATCTTCACACTTTAGTTATAGCAGGGGTGAAATTAATTTCTCTTGGACGAGTGAGGCGATGAAACAAATTTTCTCATTTTTTTAATTCTGAAGTAAAAGACATTAATTAGATTCCCTTAGGCAGTTATGTAAGTCAAACAAACTCCTAGGATTTAACAAGATATTTAACGTTTAGTGAAAAGAAAAAGAATTTTAAAAAATAGGTCAAATTCAGGAAACATCATAAAATTGTACCTTGGAGAAATCACTTGCACTTTTATAATTTTAAAAGGTCTCTCTCATTCATAGCTAGCAAAAGTCAATAACAAACTTCCATGCTGTGCTCAAGAGCTCAAAATGTGTTTTAGACACAGAATACTGTAGTAAGCAAACAAAAATCCAATGTTAATATGAGCTTTTTCAAAACGGAAAATACAAAAACATAAAACCAAAATTAAATATTGTGTTATGGTGTGCCTCAGTTAGCAAATTGTTTTGTTTCATCACAAGATAAAACAAAATGGGACAATATATAAGTTTTATGTCTGTTATCTTCATGATTTCTTCTTAACATTTTAAAACTACTGGAATAGGGAACAAAGATCCCAGATTCTACAGACACCTATCTACTAAGAGATAAACCAAGATAATCATCCACGTGAAGAAGTTGGCATGTACCAAACCCAAAGGCCTACAGAATTTCAAGAATTCAGACACAAGTATCCATTGTATATAATACACAACAAGCAACATCTTCACAAGACAAAAGCAACACATCACTGTCACACACCGGAATAAAGAAGTGGAAAGAGTACTGTGGTTAAAATGAATTGAAATTTTAAAAGTTTATAAGACTGACTATTCTTGATAAATCATTAAAGATATGCTCAATTAAATAATTTGTATGTTTCCTAGATCTCTATGTGAGTTCTTTTCTTTCTTAGGGCAAGCTACCTCTTACTTGGATTGCTTGCAATTTGTCTAATCATCTCTTACTCACTTACTACCTACCCTCAAGTTTAGATTAGGGTCAAACCTATAACAAGAGGATACTCTGTGTGTGTGTGTGTGTATGGATAGATAGATAGATAGATAGATAGATAGATAGATAGATAGATAGATAGATAGATAGATTTATATATGTAAGAACAGATTGGCCGGAAGGCTGGATTGCATGAGGAAAAGTGTGGTATCAGGATTGGTGGAAGATTATTCAACAATCTATGTTAAGTAGATGACACAACCCTGCTTGCTGAAACTGAGGAAGTGTTTGTTGCAGAAGGTTAAGGACTGCAGTCTTCAACATGGATTAAGGCTCAATATCAAGAAGACAAAGATTCTCACCACTAGGTTAATTGGCAGCATAAGGATGGATGATGAAGAGATTGTTCACAGCTTTAGTTTGCTTGGCTCCACAGTCAACACTCTTGGCACCAGCAACCGAGAAATTAAAAGATGTATTGTTATGGGAAAGTCTGCTATTAGGGACCTTGCCACAGTGCTCAAGAGCAATGATGTCACTCTGGAGAGTAAGGTACACCTGATACAATCCATGATCTTTGCAATTACTTGCTATGCATCAGAGAGCTGGACAATGACTAGGAATGATAGCAGAAGAGTTGATGCCTTTGAGCTTTGATGCTTCAGAAGAATATTGAATATACCATGGACTGCTGGAAGAACAAGCAAGTTCATCATGGAGAGGGTGAAGCCAGGATTCTCCATGTTGCAAGGCGTTTGATCAGTCTTTGGGAGGGACATCATGCTTGGTAGAGTTTAGGGACTACTCAGGAAAGGAAGACCCTTGATAAGATGGATTGATTAAGTCATTGGGGTAATGGAGATAGGCATCTCAGAGACAGTAAGATTGGCAAGATATAGAGCAGGATTTAGGGCCATTGTACATAAGGTAACTTTGAGTCGCAAGCAACTCAATGGCACATAACAGCAACCTATTAATGATTAAGTTGAACAGACAGAAAACAAGACTTGAAGAGTAAATATCAAGGATGAGAAAGTAGAAGATTAGAAGAAAGACATAATGCAAAAGGCAGAAGGAGCCCCTTTGAGAGAGAAGTCAAATATATAAACATGTAATTGGTTTAGGGGGAAAATGTGGTCTGCTTTCCTAAAAGATTTGCAGCCCTGGAAGAAGTTTTACCATGCCCTAAAGGTTTACTATGAGACAGAATTGACCCAACAACAATGGATTTTGGCTTTTGGTATTTAATTACAAGGAAAGAAATTTATTTATCTGATTGGTTAGGATCTTAAATGTTTCAGAAGGAGCAAGTGAGAATGAATCTATCAGTTAGGAAGAGTTAATTAGTGACTTGTGAGACCTGGTTTTAGGAGAGATGCAAGTTACAAGGAATTGCAGAGTGAGTGAGCCTATCTAACTGGACTTAATAGACATGTCATTCAAGGAGTTCTTCTTTGGTTTGAAATGTTTCTCAAAGTAAACTAAACACCATTTCATGCTTATTATCTTCTGACATATCATAGGTTTCTTGTCTTTATATAGTTGGAAGTCTTTTCCTGAAAGAATATCAAATCTATGAAGATGCAAAATTTCTATTTCATTTGCCTTATGTTCACTACACAACTAAAACAATATTTGGTACACAGTTAAAATACAAAAATATTTGTAGAAAGAAGAAATTAAATTTTTAATAGATCAATTATAAGAAAGAGAAATTTAATGCTTTAAGTAAAAACTTGAATTCAGTCACAGTGGTCTTTTGTAAATACTTTCATTTATCCAAACGCAAAAGTTTAAAAGGAATAGAGAAATACATATTGAAATGCAGAGAAAAAGTAACTTAGTTGACTCAGTAATAATTTGACATAGACAGACAGAGGATAAGATATTGGTAATGGAAACACAGGAAAATGCATAAATTAATCTTGATCAGAAGACAAAATTGGTCCCTTTGTAGAGAGTACTGAGATATTAATGAAAGATAATGTAGATATTTTCTCATATGAATGATTGATAAAGAATTTTAGAGAAGAATCATTTTACATTGTAATTGTAATAATGGATAAAATATCTATGGCAGTTGAGAAAATGTTGATTTGCGAGAGAAATGCAAAAAAAATATGACTGAAAACTGTAGTCAATAAGTAGAATTTCCTTCAAGATATTTGGCATGAAGGGGAGAAGATAATAAATTACAGCACATTGTTATTCTCACTGCCATTGTTGTAAATTTATATTAAGGCATTTTAGAGAGAGAGTGCAGTGCATCAAAAATGAAGCATTTAATAAAACACAACATCACATAGTCTTCACAATTACATGCTATGTGTCAGAAAGCTGGACAATGACTAGGAATGATAGAAAGGGAATTGATGCCTTTGAGGTGCCGTACCTGAAGAAGAGTACTGAATAATACCATGGGCTACCAGAAGAAGAAACAGGTTTGTCCTGGAAAGCGTGAAACAAGGCTGCCCTTTGGAGGCAAGGACTCAGAGGCTTCGTCTGACATAGTTTGGGACTGGTCTTTAGAGAGGGCCATCATTCTTGGAAGGGTGGAGGGACAGCACAAGAAAGGAAGACCTTTGATGAGATGGATTGACTCATTGGGCTAATGCACTTAGGTGTGCCGGAGACAAAAAGATAAGCACAGGGTAAAGCAGGTTTCAAGGCTATTGTACACAGGGTCACTGTGAGTCACAAGCCACTCAACAGTACATAACAACAGCATCAAAACTCAAAGAAATGAAAATATATGTTTTCTTCTGAACACTACTGTATGACTGACCATGTAATGGGATAATCTTGGTTTTTTTAAAAACAAACAAACTTAAATATCTCCAAGTATACTGGTTACAACAAAGACTATATGATAACTCTAAAGACTACTATAGGAGATGAAACCTTAGCTAATCTTAGCATTATTACTTGAACTCTGCCCTCCTGCTTTTACTGAGTTCAACTTATCACAGACCACAAAGTGATCTCTGGTCTTCCACATAACTGTATCCATGATAGTTTTGAAACATAGAGCAAGCAACCAGGCTTCAAACAGAAAAGGAAATAGCAACTTTAAGTAGAAAAAAAAAAATCTCTGGTCTTATTTTACCAGAAAGCTTATGATTACTATTTATTACTATTTATGATTATTACTTATATTATTATCATCATTAATATTTTTTTTCATGGACAAGAAAAATTCTAAAATTAAAAAAAATTCAGGTCATAGGTCTGTCTTTTTGTTTTTTTCCCTTTAACAATAAAATGTAACCTTGTCATTGTTAGGTGTCATTGAATCTACTTCAGCTCTAAGCAGCTTCTCTCCCACTCTCTCATTTCTAATTGGAATCAATTCACAGCTGACCCTCCAGTGAGTTTTCAAAGGCTGTAAATCACACGAAGGGATTGCTCTTCTCTCTTCTTTGGAGCCCCTACTGAGTTTTCCCAGAAGTATCTCATTGAGTTAGCTATATAACTCCCTTGGGACTATGTCATCAAAACTCCCTGGCAACTTAAATATATAAGGTACAAAACCAAGGTTTTCATTCACATCCACACTTTGCTGTCTTTCAAATTGCTTGGCACAGACAAGTAAGCAAATCCAGAGCTGCATCTGTTATGAAAATACTTCAACCGGCATCTCATTAACTTGTGGAGCCATATTTTTGGCCAAAGCCTCCAGTGCAACTTTGATTTCTTCCTCCTTCTTCTCTTTACTATTGGTTTCTAATCATATGCTACATCCTGAAGTGATTTTCCATTAATCAACTCTTTCAAGTACTCCAAGTTTTGTATCCCTTTTGTCTTCTTTTGATGTTTCCTGCATTCATCTCCTTACTTCATATTTTCTCTCGTTCACATTAACATTTTTATATTCTAAACAAAATTCAGAGACACATCTGACATTGTGACCTTTACTTTCTCTCCTATCTTTTAATATCCTTTTGTTTTATGCATTTATGATATTCTCGATGTAATCTCATAACTTTTTTTGGTTTTCCATCATTAGTATTCAGTGCATAAAATCTATTCCTTAGCTGCTCCATAAATTCAGGCAGGGTATGCTTTAGGCCCTATTTGGGCTCTCAAGGATTGATATGTTGTTGTTGTTGTTGTTGTGTACTGTAGGGTTGGAAACAACCCATAGCTGGCCCTCCGGCGGGTTTTTAGAGACAGTTAATATCATGGAAGATCACCTGTCCTTCTCCTGTGGAACAGCTGGTAACCTTGAACTGCATGCCTTTGTGATTGCAGCTAAGCTTTTTGCTACTATGCCAACAACAACAAGGATTGCTACAGCTGCAAACAAGGGGGAGGAGGGAATATATTTCTTTACTGTAATGATTCAATAGCACAAATTTGAAATTTCAAGAGCAGAACTTATTAAGAAGAATAAAATGAGCAGTCTCAAAAATGAGAAATCTTGTAGGAGCAAAGAAATATATTTATTCATAGTCAGTCTTGGGTACTAGATAAAGAGCAACATTAATCCTGTAACCTACCATTTGCTCCTGCTGAAAGCACAGGAAGACAAAATTGCACACAAAAGAGACCTTCTTAAGCCTGACTGGGAAATTATGGTTTGGGAATAGAAACTGCAGTGAGATTACTCAGCTTCTCTATTAGTCACGACTGTTTATACAAGAACCAGTATGAGGGAGATAATGTCTGTGTTAGGGCATGACTTAAGGACTCCTTACTGGCACCTAGATGGAAGGAGTACAGAGAGTCACTAACAAAAAAGGACTGGCCAACACAGAAGAATTTCATGCAACAACATATAATTAAAAGTCTATGGTGATGGAGAAAATTCAAGTTGCTCTGAAATAATTAGGAGAAAACATGGCCCCAGGAAATTACGGCACACCCGTTGATGTATTCCAACAAGCAGATGCTGTCCTGGATGTGTTCACCAGGTTGTGCCAAGAAATCTGAAGGACAACCAGCTGGCCAACTGAGGGGAAGAGGTCCATCTTTATTCTCATGCCAATAAAGGTGAACATGCAAGCAAGATTCTGCTGAAAATTGGGGGGGAGGGGAGGGGGAATGACAGGAACATCATGTCAAAAGAAGCTATAAGATGTGTAGGCTGGTTTTAGAAGATACCACGACACTAGCAACATTATAGCCAATGTTGGATGGGTCTTAGCTGAAAGCAGAAAGTATTAGAGAAACTTCTATTTGTGTTTGATTGATGATGGAAAGAAATTTGACCATGTGGATCACATCAAAATGTGGCTGACTTTGAGAAGAATGTAAATTCCAAAACACATGTTTGAACTATTGCATAACCTATATTTAGAACAGGAGGTAGTCACCAGAACAGAGCAAATAAAAACTTCATGGTCCAAAATTGGGAAAGTTTTATGCCAGGGATGCATCCTATCCTCATACATTTTCAATTTATATGTGGAAAAGTTCATTATGGAGCTGGGCTCTTTGAGGAGAAATATGACATCAGGATCAAAGGAAGACTCATCAGCAACCTGCATTATGCAGATGTCACAACTTTGCCCAAACTGAGGAAGACCTGAGCCATTTCCTGGAGAAGGTCAAGGACTGCAACCTTCAATATTGACTGAAGCTCAATACCAAGAAAAAACCAAAGATTCTCACCACTGGAGCAACTGACAGCATCATGATACATAGAAAAGAGACTGAGATTGTTAACATCTTCAGTTTGCTTGGCTCCACAATCAACACTCTTGGTACCAGCAGCAAGGAAGTCAAAAGACTAAGTATATTTGGAAAATCTACTATTAGGGACCTCACCCTGAAGAGCAATGGTGTCAGTCTGAAGACTAAGGTACTACTCATCCTGGTCATGGTCTTTGTACTTATGTGCTGGACAATAACAACAACGTAACAGCAGCAACAAGATGAAGGCATCATTGCCAGTTTTCAGTCAGAGATATTCTCATTACAACTACTTGTGAGTCTTAATGTCTTTTTCAGTCAAGAGTATATACAAATACCTTCTAAATATGATAAAAGCTCTTGATAATCATAATCCTCATTTGGCCTCCTAAAGGGAGAGCAAAAGCTCTGTGAGAGTTTAAACTTGAAAAACAAGAAGTATAACTAGTTCCAGAAGCCTTCCTCCCCAAATACTAACAGAATTTAAAAAAAAAAAAGCCACAAAAAACAAAGAAAGAAAAACCCCACAACTCTGAAAAATCCTAAGTCTAGTAAACAATTAAAATGCTGTTGTTGTTGTTGTTGTTGTTGTTTTTATATGCCATCAAGGCACCTGTGACTTATAGCGAACCTACGTATAGTAGCTTTGAAAATTTCCCTATCTTGAGCCAATCTCACCATCTCTTTCAGACCTAATCCCATTTCTGTAGTCACTGAGTCAATCCATCTCATTCTGGGTCTTTATCTTCCGCACCATCCCTCCAGCCTCCTAAGCATGATGTCCTTCTCCAAGGATTGGTCCCTCCTTGCCACGTGACCAAAGTATAAGAGATGGAGCTTCAAAATCCTTGCCTCCAGGGAACAGCCTGATTTTCCACCCTTTAGGATAAACTTGTGTGTTCCTAGCAGTCCATGGTATGTCCAGCACTACAACTCACAGACATCAGTCCTTCTTATATTATCCTTAGTTATTGTCCAGATCTCAGATGAATAACAAGTAATTGCTGAGACCATGGCCTGGAGAATGTACACCTTAGTCTCCAGAATGACATCATTGTTCTTTAGTACTCTAAAGATATACCTGACAGCAGAATTTCCCAGTGCAATTCAGCTTTTGATTTCCTGACTGCTGGTGCCAAGAGTGTTGATTATGGAACCAAGCAACCTAAAGTTATTAACAACATCTATTTCTTCTTTGTCCATCATGAAGCTGCTGATCAGCCCAGTGCAGAGAATCTCTGTTTACTTGATGTTGCCTAGTAATATATGAAATATGTGAATACTTTCTCAGAAATTTAAAAAAATCAAGAATTCCATTTCATAGGATAAGAAATGGAGAAAACAATAGGATAGAATTGTTATGCTATTTCATAAATGTATAACTAATTCTGACTTTTACTCTGTATGGTCTGTAGAAACCTGTGCCCTATGCTTTACTTTACTGGTATTTGAAACACTAGTGGCATCACTTTCAGCATTCTCAGCAACATGCAGTCATCACAGTATGGCAAACGGAAAGATAAGTGATAGTCAAACAAATAGAGACTAGGTGATTTCATCTTGCTTGAACCTACAATCAACACTCTTGGCACCAGCAGCCAGGAAATCAAAAGGTAAATTGCACTGGGAAAAATCTGCTGTCAAGGATCTCCCCAGAGTATTAACAAACAACAGTGCCAGTCTAGAGACTAAGGTACACCTGATCTAGGCCATAATCTTCTCAGCTGCCTGCTATGTATTTAAGAGCTAGACAGTTACTAAGGATAATAGAAAAATAGATTCCTTTGAGTTGTGGTGCTGAAAAAGTGGACTGAACATAAAACAAGTCTGTCCTGGAAAGGGGAAACCAGGTTGCTTCTTGGAGGATGTTGAAACTCTGTCTCAAATATTTTGGGCATGATGCCAGGAAGTACAAGTCCTTGGAGAAGGACATCATGGTTGCAAGGGTGGAAGGACAGCTCAGCAAAGGAAGACCCTAGAGAGGATAGATTGACATAGAGACTGCGGCAATGGGGTCAAGTGTGTCAGAAACTGAGGCTGGCTGATGATCAGCTCATGGGCTTGCTATGAGTCACAGTCAACCTGGTAGCACATAAAACAACAACAGGTGATTATTACAGTGTTTGGCATATCCTTTGGGACTTACATTACAGGAACTGTTGAAGTAGATCTATGTGTTACATGAGTTGTTATAAATAAATCATAATTGCCAAGATCCAATGGGTGTTAGGGCATATGAATTTTTAGCTTAAAATATCAACTAATTATAAGATTATAGCAACATTCACTTTAGTTGAAAATATTTCTGCTTAATTTATTTTTGTAGCAACAGATGTCCATGTTATTTGCGAGTTGCCAAGCCACATGATTCTGTTTTGATAATAATTGTGTGCTTATTTTAAAATATGATTTGTTTTATTGGATATAAGCTAAATATTTAAATGTCATGAATTTATTTTTTGCAAAAAATAAAACTACGGAATTTTAGTGAAATTACTCACATGCTTCCATCTGTAGGCTAAAATTTTAGGATTAAAATATTTTAGTTGGTATAAGCAGTTGACTTCTAGTATTTGCCTATATACTATGATTTACTAAATTGTTACTTTAAATGCACAGAAAGACTAAAATGAAAATGGAACCAGCAGGAATAGACACGTTTTATGAGTCTAGAAGCAAATTATATAAAATGCCAACTGACCACCTACTGAAATTGGCTGGAACTCTCATTTATCTCTAAATGTCACCAACTCCTTCAAAATAAACATCCTAGATTGATAGGTTAGCAGCCTCAGATGTTGTTCTCGTAAAGTTACCTACATTTCAATCACTCTTTCCTCTTGCATACATAAAAAAAATCTTTAATTTTATTATGCTCTTTTCCTAACTGCATGCTATGATCTTGCTTCCTTCTCAGAGATAAACTTTCTCTAGCTCATAATTCCTCTCTACGCCTTCCCAATGCTTCAAGCTCTGCTCCATCCATTACATTTAAAGTATATAAGACAATATCAGAATATGTCTTTTTCTGGTTGCTCTTGGAGATTGAGCAAGTCTTGATTTACCTAGATTTTAATTTCTTTCTCCAGAATACGAGCAGATTCTAAGAATTCTTTCTGTTCATTTTAACAACTCTATAGTTCAAATGTAGAGCTCCTTAAAACTAAAAGCACACATAAAAGTATAACTTAGAGCAGTAATATATGAAACAATAAATCAGTGTCAAAAAAGATATCAAAACCTTAATAGAAAGTGAACCCAGTTTGCTATACCAAAAATTTTCTGCTACATTTCCCCAGATTTCATGTAAACATTAGTTTCTCATGTGAATGAGTTACGTGTTGTTGTTGTTGTTGTTGTTGTTATGCACCTGTGACTCATAACAACCCTAGGTACAAAAACCCTAAACCCTGCTTCATCTTGTGTCAATATTATTGTCTCTGACACCCGTATTCTCATTACCCCAGTGACTAAATTAATCCATCTCATAAAGGGTCTTCCTCTCCTGCGCTGTCTCTCCACCCTCCCAAGCATGACGTTCCTTTCTAAGGACTGGTCCCTCTTCACAACATGTCCAAATTATGCCAGTTGAAGTTTCAGAATCCTTGCTTCCAAGGAACAGCCTGGTCTCAGATTCTCTAGGCTGAACCTGTTTTTCTCCTAGCAGTCATTGTATAGTCACTACTCTTCTCCAGCACTACAACTCAAAGGCGTCAATTATCCTATCGTCCCTAGTCATCGTCCAGCAATCTGATGCATAGCAAGTATTTCAAAGACTACAGCCTGGATCAAGTGTACTTTAGTCTCTGGACTGACATGACTGTTCTTCAGTACTTTAGACGGGTCTCTGACTGCAGACTTTCCTAGTGCAATTCATCATTTAATTTGCTGGCTTCTGGTACCAAAGTGTTGATTGTGGAACCAAGCAAACTTATCATTTTAATTTCATGATAAAATCGGTACATGTGTGTGTTTGCATTGATTTATATTTATATTAGTATTTACCTGTAAACACACATACTACAAAATATCTTACAATTCATTCACTTCCTTAGTAAACAATCATATAATTTCTAGGAAAGCAACTGTGTAAGATTATTGAATATATTATTTGTATAACAATATGCTTTCCATCACAGTAACTAGACTGCCAAGAACTTGTTATGATTCTTAAATGCTCAAAAATATTATGATCAAAGTGAATGCTTTTGAAACTTACAATAAGTAAGCATGTATAATTAGTGTTTGTTATTTTAAAAATTCTGAAATAGAATTAAGCTTTTTTGTTTCTATCAGAGGAGAAGTATTACAGGTTTTATTAAACAGCTAGGTTCAATGGTTTTAGCATTTGTTTTGTGCATAATAAATTATTTACAAATGAATATACATATAGACAGAGAGTTCTGATGGCGTAGTGATAGGGAGTTGCACTGTTAACTCAAGGAACGTGGTTTTAATCCACCAATTGTTCTGTGGGGAAAAGATGGTCAGTTTCCTCCTGTGCAAGCTATGAGTTGGTTCTGATTCAATGACTCATAACAAAAGTAATAAATACATATATGCAGACATGCAAGTAAGGTCATGCATGTGTATACATAACGGATATACATATATAAAAGGGCTATAGTGGCCTAGTATTAAGTAGCTGTGCTGTCAGTCCAAGGGCAAGTGGTTCTAATCCGCTGCTGTACTGTAAAAAGAATGGGCATTCTGCTCCTGTGTGATAAATTACCTCTGAAAACCAGCTGGAAAGTCAGCTATGAGTCAGTTCTTGTTTGATGGCACACAACGACAGGAAAAATACATTTTAGAGCATAAAAGAGTTGCAACAATGATATTTCTTAAAATGTGCCTCTTCTAGAGCCAATGACTACAGTATTCTATCTAAAGCAAGAGGATAAATAATACAGATAACTAAAACACATTTAAGGCCATTATTGCAAAAATAGAAGGATAAGTAGTAAAACATGTATGGCAACTTAAGGGGGGAAGAAGCAGGAGCAGTGAGATGAGGATAGGTAGGGGCGAAACCACAGGGTTGCAGTTTGGTGAGTAGAGGGGGTAGGAAGGAAAGAGAAGGATCTGGATGAAACAATAGGGTAATGATGGTTAAGGTCCCATGGTGATTAATATTATAGATCATAGTACATGAGAATAATTGCATGAAACACAATGTGAATGAAACATAGTGTGTATACAAAATTTGTAAGCAAACCGATCTATAAAAAAAAGAAATTGAATCAACTCCATTAATCATTTTGTACTGATAAGATATTAATTAAACCATTCCTTAAAATTCTAGAACTTTTATGTGCTCAAATCTCTCATTTAATATTGATGTCAGGTATGTGTGTCAAATTTGTGGGGTCCTGTTTCAAAAGCATTTGATTTTATGTAAATATAACTGCAGAAGATTGCATTTCCTCAATTTTTAGGATTTCAGTAAATATTATCAAGAATATTCTGTTATAGGCTATATTTTTAAAAATAATGTTAACTACAGAAAATCTCAATGAATAGTCATTTATATAAGAGTAAAAGTTTTATTTATCATTTTGAAGTCTACATTGACGGACAAAGTTTAATCTTCCATTTATCATGAAAAAATGCATATCTATCCATTTAATTTAACAATACAGCAAAGAAGTGTACTTATGATTCAGTTGCTTTTTTGCAGCTAGTTTATATTTTCCCTTTATTATAAGAATATATCTTAAACAGATACATAACTGTGAGAACTAATTTCTATCTTTCCAGCACATTTATTCTAATAATCAGCACCACTCCAGCAATTCTTAAATCTGTAGATACTATCACTTTTTCAATAGCCATTGACTTCTTCATTTTCTCATTTCTCTGTCTGCCTTGTATTATATAACTCACAACGTTATTCTTTAGGGGGGGGGAGCTTGATCTGCCTTATACTTTCTCCCTTACCCTTACCTACACTTATTTGAAAAACAAAACAAAGCATTTGATTAAACCCACCTATGTCTTTTGGGGAGGAACCAGCAGAGACTGGTGGGGCTGTAATTCCTAGAAAATATACTAT
Source organism: Elephantulus edwardii (assembly GCF_000299155.1). Lineage (NCBI taxonomy): Eukaryota > Metazoa > Chordata > Mammalia > Macroscelidea > Macroscelididae > Elephantulus > Elephantulus edwardii. The sequence goes on from NW_006399771.1 coordinate 8,415,517, forward strand.
TTCTTTACCTAGGTAGAGCAGTTTTAAAGCTGTTGTTTATAGGGTCACTATGAGTTGCAAATGACTTGACGGCACGTAACAACAACAACAACAGGTAGTAGTTGAAGACTGGGTGAAGCGGCTGGTCTCTGTAAAGTGGGTGTTCTTGTTTTGGTTGAGGGTCAGTATGGATGGTTGGTTTAGTTTTTGTTTAGAGTCAACAAGACCTTCTCTTGTATTTAAGGCCAGGTCCTTGTCTCCATTTTGGAGACGGAGTAAAGTGATTGGACTCTGTAAGATGGGCTTTTTTGTTTTGGGTGAGGGTTAGTGTGGAATCTTTAATTGTCTGGGGTGGGTTGGTTTTTTTAAAATATTTTTATTTTTATTTTTATTTAAGGCTCTTGTTAAGAGTCAGCAAGACCTCAGTAGAGGGCCTTAGTATTTAAAAGTCAGTTGAGCTCAAGGACCTGCAGCCGTCATGCCTATTTTGGAAGAACAGTCTTCTAAGTGGTACATCACTCTTCTGTCAGTTTTCTATACTGAGGTATATGGGGTTGATGTGATGATGAATTTTGTGCAGTTGGGGTGTTGAATGCCATAACAGTTACCCATGGTGGAAAGTGTTTGGTGGAGCTCACAGTTTAAGACAGGTTTGGAAGAAGGAGTGACATCCACTTCCTAAACCACATTCTTCTGGAAAGGCTATGAATTTAGAGAAATGATGATAGTTATCGAAAGGATTCAGGTCTTATGTTCATAGAGTTGCTATGAGTCTTTTTTTTTTTTCTTTTTTAAAATAATATTTTATTGTTTTGGATGGTTTATACAGAGAGTTGCTATGAGTCTTGATCGACTTGACAGATATGAGTGACAACATCTCACCATGAAAGCTCTAATGTCCTGTTTTCTGCACATTCAAATCCAGCAAGAGTTCCATGGGAGAACAATGAGCAATCTCCTCTCTTAGGATTTAGAGCCTCAGAAACCCAGTGGAGGGTCAACTATGAGTTGGTTCTGACTTGATGACAATAGGGTGTGTTTTCGGATTTTGTTTGTTTGTTTCTTGTTGTTTTATTCCCTTTTTTTGTTATTGTTGGTTGGTTTCTTTGTTCTTAATTTTACCATGTTCTGCCTGAACTCAAATTGTTCAATATGACTAAGACAATATACATACAAGTGCTAATTTCATATTACATTTGTGATCACATGTCTCATTTGAAACTTCAGCAGATGTATGTGGAGCTGGCAGTGTATTCAAATTACAAGAAAGAAGGCAACTTTGGGTCAGTAGCACAAATCCTTACCCACTAAACTTCTACCAGAGCTCTCTAAATGTTGAGTTGCTGTGATTATGTATCTTCCAATCAGAACCATCTCAGAGTTGACACTTAAGCAGGTTTTCAGAGGATGCAAATTACTTGGGAGGAGATTATCCATCTTTCTCCTATTTGTAAATTGTTGTTCATTGCTGTTGAGTAGAATATGACTCAAAGTGGCCCTATGCACAAAAGGCTTGAAGCCTTTCTATAACCATCATGGTTTGTCCAGGTTCATAGAGTTTCCAGACATATGTGTTTTAGGAAGTAGATGTCACTCCTGCTTCCAAACCTGTCTTAAAACTGGTAGTTCCACCAAACACTGTTCACCACAGATAGCTATTATTGTATTTGACACCCAGTGGCACAAGGTTCAGCATTACAGCAAATCCAAATGAACTTAGTACAGTAAATTGACAGAAGAGTGCTGTACAACTTACAAGAATGTACCTCCAACATAAAATAACAATAGCAATAGGCACTCTGGCCTAAATAATATATAAATAAAAAGGGACCTGAAAAAATTATATAACTCAGAAGCATACCTTTCATTATTTTAAACCATTCAGTATCTCTCTTCTGTTCAAAAGACTACTTTTTGGTCTAAAACAATTACATATTCTGAGATCCCTATTCTTCTCAATGTTACCCTCAATTTATTATTAAATAACTAATACTTCTTAAAATGTAATAATAATTTGCATGCTGTGTATTATGTATTTATTATGTATGTTTGATTTAACTTTGAATTACATTTTAATTGTTTGATTTAAAAATATTCACAGATGCTTGTCTCTAATATTTAAATTTTATTTACACATTAATACATTTAAAAGTAAAAATTAGTAGCAAGTCATATTTTACTTAAAGGACATGCATATTCTGTTTTCCCCCAATTGCTCTCTTCCCAAGGAGGTGTTTTTGTAAATGTTGCTATGTCAATTAATTTTTATATGTAGCTATAAAATTAGCATAATGTGTTTAGAAAAATACCTCCTGGGTTGAGGGAAAAGTTGAAAAATAAATATCAAAGGCATATATTATTGTGTAAAAATGAGGTAATTGTTAAGACTAAAAAAAGAAACTAAAAGTAACCATAGATTTGATGCTAAATCGTAGTGCCTTCATGGTGATAAATTACAATGTGAAAATGCAGGCATTTTTTAATTTAACTGGATTAACAACAAGAAACAAAAGGACAGCAGAAATAAACCTGACTGAATACCAAACACAGTATACAGCAAATAATTAAGGCAAACACTGTTGTAAGTCTCCCAAAACAAAATTGAAATTCTGGAGGTCATGCAGATTAACATGCTAAATAAATAGAAATCAGTGGTGTGACCTGGTATTAAAGCTAATAAGTTACAGAAGTGCTTTTATAATATAATACTAGCATAGAAAGGAGGCCAAGCTTTCTGAATTATCTGAGTGGAAAAGGACATATGAAAGTTAGACAAGACTTAATGGAAAAGTCTATAGTAAGATGTTGGGTCATTGGAAAAACCAAAAAGGATAAATCATTTTTTCCTCAAAATATGTTAAATGTTGAAAAAGATGAACTATCAAGGAACAACATAAAGTTTGGATTTCTTTAGGAAAACAACTTGATATAAGAATGAGGAAACATCTGCTTTACTTATAGTGAGGTTGTAGAATCAAGTCTCTAAGATTTAAATTAGAAAAAAAATTAAAGTTAGATAGATAGATAGATACATAGATAGATAGATACATAGATAGATAGATAATAGACAGGTAAGTTCTAAAGCCACACTTTGAAATTTTCCACTCAGGTTTTTGACTGCCTTGTTTTCTCCCATTTCTTTAAGCAATTCTACATTGAGCTTGGTGGCTTAGTGGGTAAGGAGAAGTTCAAGAAATGTAATACTACCTGTTATTGACCATCTTATAAATATATTTTATTTTTTCAACATAACAAGGGAGCTCTTTTTGACCTAGTGGTAAGGAGTTGTTCTGCCAAATCAAAGATAAACAAAGAGAATCCATCAGCTGTCCTACAAGAGAAAGATTGACAATCTCCTCCCTTGTTATTTACAGGATCTGAAAACCTATTAGGGTGTTAACTCTAAATCCTTTCCCATTTTATGGTTCATGTTATTTGCTTTTGAGTCAGAACTGACACACAAATGACACAGCAGATTTTTGGAGGCAGTAAATTTCTACAACCTCACTAAAGTAAAGCTGATGTTTCCTCATTCTTATCATCGTTATTTTCCTAAAGAAATCCAAACTTTATGATGCTCCTTGATGGTTCATCTTCTTCAACATTTAATATATCTTGAGGAAAAATGCCAGAAGATTGCTTTTTTTTTTCCTCTGAGCAGCTAACGTATTAGCTATATTTGTGTATTCCAAACCACATGTATTTGGAATTGCAGTGCAGCTTCTTAGCACTAGGCCACCAGAACTCTCCTTGATAGTACATAACCACAATAATAACTGAGTAGTGAATCCTGGTAGATTAGTGGGTAAGGAGTTGAGTTGTAACTTGCCCAAAGACAATCTGTCAACTGCTCCAAGAGAACAAGATGGGCCATTTCCTCCCTTGTTGATTTCAGCCTCTGTAAAAAACTGCTGGAAGATGAGCTGAGTTGATTCCCACTCAATGGCACATAACAATAACTGAGTTGAGGACGATTTCAACGATATCTTACGTGGAGAAAACAAATGACAGAGAAAGAAGACCAAAATAAATATCAGATGGACTTTGGATCATCTTCTTTAAAGTGCACTTTAATTGCTGTAAAGTCAGAACTGACGCAGATCTGACCCTCTGTTGGGTTTTCACGGGCTGTCAACATCATAAGAGGAGCCTGGGCATGTTTCTTCTGAAGGAAAGCTGGTGGACTGAGCAGCAAAACTCCTTATAACGAGACCACCAGAGCTCCCTTCTTAGTATTGAAAATATTACATCTATTTGTGAAATGGTCTTTAAACTCAGGTGGTATGTACTCAAGGTTGTACTTTTTTTGCTCTGGTGGTCTTAATTTACTTCAATTTCAATTTGAATTTGCATGAATGACATTGTTATTGTCAGGTACCATCAAGAAGAGTACACCTCTATGAATAATGATCTGGACTCTTTCCTATCCCGTGCCATTTATCATCCCATTACCACAGACATGGTGTCAATCTATCTCACTGAGGGTCTTCTTTTTCTTCTCCACCTTTCCAAATATGTTGCCCCATCCCTAGGACTAGCCTCGCATAACAATATGTCCAAAATAGGCAAGATAAAGCTTCACCATCTTTGCCACCAAGAAATCTGTGGTTTCACTTTCTCTAAGACATATTGATTTATTTGGCAGTTCATGGGATATTCAGCACTCTTTGCCAATACCACAACTCAAATGCATCAGTTCTTTTCTTGTCATCCTTATTGTCCAGTTTTAGATGCACAGCAAGTAATTGGAAAGACTGTGGCTTGAATCAGATGTGCCTTAATCTTTAAACTGACAACACTGTTCTACAGAATTTAGCGAAGATCTCTGAAAGCCGATTTATGTCTCCAATTTTCTGACTCCTGAAACCAAGGATGTTGATTATGGATCCAAGAAAGATGAAAACATTGTCAAGTTCAATCTTTTCTCCTTCTATAGTGATGTTGTCTATTAACTCAGCGGTGAGGATTTTTGCTTTCTTGTTATTGGGATGTAATCCATACTGAGGGACGTAGACCTCTGCAGCAAGTGTCTCAAGTCCTCCTTGCCTTCAGCAAGTAAGATTTTGCCAACTGCATTAAATAGATTGTTAATGAGTCTTCCTCCAATCCTGATGCTTCATTCTTCTTAATAAAGTCCAGTTTATCTAATGATTTTCTCAGCACTAAATAGATATGGAAAAAGGGTACAATTTTGATGCACTCCTTTCCTGATTTATAACATGCAGTGTTTCCTTGCTTTGTTAAGACAGCAGTTGTTTGGTCTAGATATAGATTTTTTTATAAGCATTATTAACTGTTCTGAAATCTCCATTCATCTCATTGCTAGCCATATTTTATGATTCACAGTCAAAAGCTTTTGCACAGTTAATAAAAACAAATAGATACTATTATGATACTCTGTTTTTTCAGCCACGATCCACCTGAAATCAGCAATGATATTCTTGGTGACACAATTTCTAAATGTAGCTTAAACTTCTGGCAGTTCTCTTTCAATGTAGTATTCTAGCCCTTTTTGTATGATCTTGAGCAGTATTTTCCTTGAATGTAAGGTCAATGACGCTATTAAATAATTATCATGTTCTGTTGGATCACCTTTCTCTGTGAATGAGAGCAAATATGGTTCCCATCCAATCAGTTGATCAGGTTATTGTCTTCCAAATTATCTGGCACAGACTGGTCACTACATCCTAGGCTGAATCTGTTATTTGGAACATGTCAATCAGTGTATCACCAATCCCTGGTGCCTTATTTTTTGCCAATAACTTCAATGAAGCTTGAACTTCTTCTCTAATCACCATTGACTGTATTATATGCTACATCCTGAAATAGTTTAGAGTCAACACATTTTTTTGTAACTTGGCTCTGTGTATTCCTTTCATCTTCTTTTGAATATGGATCATTCTTTCCGTGGATCACTCAATGATTTCCCCATAACATCTCTCAGTATTGCGAAGATGATACTAGCAAACTGAAATTTAGTTTTCCACATCCTGAGGATATGGTTGTTGTTGTTTTTATGTGTCACTGAGTAGCTTGAAACTCATAGCGACCCTATGTACAACAGCCCTAAACACCGTTCTATCTTGTGCCAACCTCGCCATCTCAAACACACTCATTCCTACCACTCCAAACACAGAATAGATCCATCTCACTGAGGGTCTTCCTCTCTGCCCTGTCCCTCCACAATCCCAAACATGATGTCCTTCTTCAAGGACCAGTCCCTCCTTACAGCATGCCCAAAGTATGTCAGATGAAGCTTCAGAATCCTTGACTCCAAGGAACATTCTGGCTTCAACCTCTCCAGGACAAACCTGTTTGTTCATCTAGTAGTCCATGGTATATTCAATACTCTTCTCCAGCACTATAGCCTAAAGGCTTCAATTCTCTTTCTATCATTCCTGTTCACTGTCCAACTCTCCGATGCATAGCCCATAATTGCAAAGACTATAGCCTGGATCAGGCACACCTTAGTCTCCAGCCTGATGTCATTGTCCTTCAGTACTCTTGAGAGGTCCCTCACAGCTGAATTTCCCAACGCAATTTGGCTCTCGATTTCCTGGCTCCTGTTAACAAGAGTGTTGACTATAGAACTAAGTACACTAAAACTTTTAACTATCTCAATCTCTTCACCATCCACACTGACGCTGCCAATTGGCCCAGTGCTGAGAATCTTTGTTTTCTTGATATTGAGCTTCAATCCATACTGAAGGTTGCAATCCTTGACCCTCTACGGTAAGCGTTTCAGGTCCTCCTCAGTTTCAGCAAGTAAGGTGGTGTCATCCGCATGATGATTCTTCCACCAGTCCTGATGCCACATTTCTCCTCGTACAACCCAGCGACTTGAATGATCTGTTCTGCATACAGATTGAAAAGGTATGGAGACAAAATAAGTCTCTGATGGACCCCCTTCTTGATTTTGAACCATGCAGTGTTACCCTGCTCTGTTCTGATGACTGCCTCTTGGTCC
>NW_006399771.1:8423627-8432897 GCF_000299155.1 Elephantulus edwardii
GAACCCATCTTACTCAGTGTCTCCCTAACCCCAAGGACAGTCCCATTCTACAACAGTGGCATCATGTAATATCTGTCCTTTTGTGACTGGGATATTTCACTCAGCATAATGTTCTCCAGAGTCAACCATTTTGAATAATATTGTATGAGTTCCTTGTATATGCATGTGATATTAATGATATTGTTCAATAATTTCCACACTCTGTTGGATCACCTTTCTTTGGAATGGGAGAAAATATTGATCTTTTCTAATCAGTTGGCCAGCTGTCTGTCCTCCAGATTTCTTGGCATAACTTAGTGAGCACATCCAGGGCAGCATCTGTGTAGGAGATTAGATGTCTTAATTTGGAGTGATGGTACTACAGATGTTTTCTTTCTCTGTCAGATTGAGGAAAATCTTTAATCTGTTCAGCTTCTGCATTCTGGTTCCATGGAGATCCCCACTTCGCTAACTCTCTTACTCCATAATCCTGTCTCATGTGATTATAATCATGTTGCTTTTGTTCGATATCAATGAGTCCTCTACAACTCTTAGCGACCCTAGAAAGAACAGAACAAAGCTTAGATATATCCTGTACCATATTTGCCATTTCTGACAGACAGGAGCCTATTGTTATAAGCACAATGTTAATCCATTTTTTTAAACTTTTTAAAAAACAAATTTATATTGGTTTGCTTACAAAGTTCATATACATTTTTTCCACACTATTATTAAATCACACTGTGTTCCATACAATCATTCTCATGCACTGTGTTTTATAAAATTAATCACGATTGAACCATGCTCAATATTACCCTAGCTTTTCAGGTCCCTGTCAGATCCTTCCATTTCCTTCAACCACTCCCTACACCCACCAAATTGTGCAATCCTGTGATTTCACCCCCATCCATCCTCACCACTCTGCTCCAACACATGCCACCTTTGGTACCCCATACATGTTTTATTAGTTATCCTTCTGTTTTTACAATAATGATCTTATGCAGTATTTGTGCTTATGAGACTAAGTAAATTCATTCAGCATAATGCTCTCCAATCTCTCCCAAGTTATGTACTATTTTTTTAAATTGTTTCTCCAGAGTGCTGCACTGTGGTCTGTTGTGTGAATGTTACACCATTTCTTAATCTATTCTGTTGTTATAAGACATTTGGGTTGTTTCCATTTTCTTGTGATGGTCAATACTGCTCCTACGAGAATTGGTGCACAAATTTCCTTTAGTGTCTCAGTTCTAATTTCCTTGGGGTATATTCCTAGTACTGGATTATCTGAGTCATACAGAGTTTCTATGTTCAACTTTTTGAGAAATGCTGTCTTTCAGAGTGGTTATGCCATTTTACAATCCCACCAACAGTGACTGAGAGTTTCCATTTCTCCACAACCTCTCCAACATTTATTGCTTGCTGTCTTACTAGACTTTGCCACGGCTACTGGGGTAAGATGTTATCTCATTGTGGTTTTGATTTGTATCTCTCTTATTGCCAGTGATTTTGATCATTTTTTCATGTGTCTGTTGTTCATCCAAATGTTCTCTGTGAAAAGTCTTTTTATTTTTTTTGCCCATTTTGAAATTGAATTATCAGTCTTTCTTCTTGAGGCACAGGAGTATTATTCTATAAACTTTTGTTATGAGATGCATGTCTGAGATGATATTGCCAAACGTTTATTTTGGTAGGTTTTCTTCTCACCTTGTTGTAAAAAGTTTTTGATTGGGGAGTTCTGGTGGCCTAGTGGCAAGAAGCTGCAACTACAATCCCAGAGGTGTATGGTTCGAATCCACCAGATGCTCTGCCGGGGAAGGAGGGGCAATCTCCTCCTGTACCAGTCAGATCTGATTTGACGGTACATGCACACTAAAATAATAAAATTTAAAAAATAAATTTAAAAAAAAGTTTTTGATAAGCACAGAGTTTTAATCTTTAGAAAGTTCCAATTATCAATTTTATCTTTTCCAGATTGTACAATTTTTACTATATTGGTCAATTTCTTTAGACCAAAGATTAGGCCATCTAAGCTTGGTCCCAGTTTGTCTCTGATGAATTTTCAGGTTTGGACATTACACACAGGTCTCTGATCCACCTTGACTTGATTTTTGTGTCTGGTGTGAGATGTGGATCTTGCTCCAGCTTTCTGCCAGCAGCAGTCCAGCTTTGTCAGTACTATTTGTGCATGAGGTTATCATTTCTTCATTTGATAGATTTTATTTTCTTAGTGAATATCACTTGACCATAGATAGATAGATCCATATCTGGGTTCTCAATTCTGTTCCATTGGTATATGTGCCTGGCAACGTATAGGTGCCATGCTGTTTTGATCATTACCACTGTATAGTTGGTTTCAACTTAAGGGAGTTCTAGGCCTCCCACTTCATTTTGTTTATCAGAAATTCCTTTCTTATTGTGGGTTCCTTTACAAATAAACTTGAAAATTTCCTTTTCAATCTCCTTGAAAACTGAATTTGGGATTGTATTTAACATGTAGATTGCTTTTGGTAGGATTGTACATTTTAATAATATAGAGTCTTCCTATCCATGAACAGGGTACATTTTTCTATTATTTAGGTGTTTTATTGTGTCTCATAGAAATGTTCTCAGTTTTCTTTATACAAGTCTTTTGTGTCTCTAGTTAGGGTCATTCTCAAGTATCTCAATTTGTGATTGTGTATTGTGAATAGTATGGCTTTCTTTGTTTCTGTCTCTGAGTTCTCTTTGTTAAAGTAGAGGAAACTTATTGATTTTTGGATATTATATCTTATATCCTGCCACACTACTAAATTAGTTCACTAAATCTAATGGACCTTTTTGGTTGAGTCCTTGGGGTTTTTGTTGTGTACACTCTCACATCATCTGCGTGTTGTTATTGTTATTGTTGTTGTTGTTGTTGTTACGTGCCTTTGAGTTGCTTGCGACTCATAACGACCCTATGTACAACAGCCCTAAACTCTGCTCTGTCCTGCGCCAATCTCACTGTCTCCGATACACTCATCCCTACTACCCCAGTCACTGAATCAATCCACACCATAGGGGGCCTTGCCCTTCTGCACTGTCCCTCCACTCTACCAAGCATGATGTCCCTCTCCAAGGACCTGTCCCTCCTTGCAACATTTCCAAAGTATGTTAGATGGAGCCTTAGAATCCTTGCCTCAAAGGAGCAACCCAGTTTGACCCTTTCCAGGATAAATCTGGTTTTATTTTTCTAACAGACCATGTTACCCTTAATACTTTTCTCCAGCACCACAGCTCAAAGGCATCAATTCTCCTTCTATCCTCCTTAGTCATCGTTCAACTATCTGATGCATAACAAGTGATAGCAAAGACCATGGCCTGTATCAGATGCACCTTAAACTCCAAAGAGACACCATTGCTCTTCAGTACTTTGGAAAGGTTCCTAACAGCAGATTTTCCCATGGCACTACGTCTTCCAATTTCCTGACTACTGGTGCCGAGAGGGTTGACTGTGGAGTCAAGCAAACTGAAGCTGTGAACGATCTCAAACTCTTCACCATTAATTCTGATGCTGCCAATTGGCCCAGTGGTGAGAATTTTGTCTTCTTGACATTGAGCTTCAATCCATATTGGAGGCTGCAGTCCTTGACCCTCTTCATAAAGTGCTTCAGGTCCTCCTCAGTTTCAGCAAGCAGGGTTGTGTCATCTACATATAGCTGATGGTCGATAGGTCTTCCACCAAACTTGACCCCACATTTCTCCTCATAGAGCCCAGCCTCTCGGATAATCTGTTTTGCATACAGGTTGAAAAGGTATGGAGACAGGACACATCCCTGGCATACACCATTCCCAATTTTGAACCATGCAGCGTTTCCTTGCTCTGCTCTAATGACTGCCTGTTGGTTCAAGTATAGGTTTCTCATTAGCATGATCAAGTGTTTCAGTATTCCAATTCTTCTCAGAGTCACCCACAGTTTGTTATGATCCACACAGTCAAACGCCTTTGCATAGTCAATGAAACACAGATATACATTCCTCTGGTATTCCCTACTTTCAGCTAAGATCCATCTAACAGTAGCTACAATATCCCTAGTACCATGACCCCTTCTAAACCCAGCCTGGACTTCTGGCAGTTCTCTGCTGATGTGTTGTTCCAGTCATTTTTATACAAAATTTTCAGCAGAATCTTGCTTGTGTGTGAAAATTAATGAGATTGTTCTATAGTTTCCACACTATTTGGGTCACCCTTCTTTAGGATGGGAACAAATACAGATCTCTTCCAGTCAGTTGACCAGGTGGTTGTTCCCCAGATTTCTTGGCACTACTTGGTGAGCACATCCAGGGCAGCATCTGTTAGCTGAAATATGTCAGTTGGTATACCATCTATTCCTGGGGCCTTATTTTTTGCTATTTCCTTCAAAGCAGCCTGAATTTCTTTCATCACGATAGGCTCTTGCTCATATGTTGTTTTATTAAATTCTTCTGTGTCTGCCAATTCCTTTCGATACAGTGACTCAGTATATTCTTTCCATCTTCTTTTAATACTTCCTGGATTATTTAATATTCTGCCTAAAGCGTCCTTGATTATAGCAACTTGAGGTTTGAATTTGTTCTTCAGTTCCTTGAGCTTAAGAAATGCTGAGCGAGTTCCGTCCTTTTGATTTTCTGATTTCCAACTTCTTACACATTTCATTGTAATATTTTACTTTGTCGTCCCTTGCTGCCTTTTGAAATCTTCTATTCAACTCTTTAGTATCTTAAATTCTTCCCTCTGCTTTGGCTTCTCTGCACTCCAGTGCAATTTTCAGAGTCTCTTCTGACATCCATTTTGGTCTTCTCCTCCTCTTCTGTCTTTGCAATGACCATTTGCACTCTCTTGGATGATACCTTGATATCCTCCCACAACTCATCTGGTCTTCGCTCATTAGTGTTCAAGGCTTCAATCCTGTTTCTGAGCTGGTTGTGAAATTCAGGTCAATAGACTCAAAGCTATATGTTATATTTTGGTTCCCGTGGACTTGGTTTAATTTTTCTAAGCTTCAGCTGGAACTTGCATATGAGTAGTTGGTGGTCTGTTCCACAATCAGCTCCCGGCCTAGTTTTCACTGCTGATTTTAGCTTCTTCGCCAATTCTTCCCTCAGCTGTAATCTAGCTGATTCCTATGCATACCATTTTATGTCTCTGAAAAAACATATTTGCAAGGAATAAGTCATTGATTGTGCAAAAGTTAATCATTCTCTCTCCAGCTCCATTAGTGTCACCAAGTCCATGTTATAGAGACAGTTTAACTATCTCTTTGCAGATGTGGATACCTATTATTTCCTTCATTTCTTATATTGCCCTAGTAAGTGCTTCCATTACAATATTGAAGTGGTGACAGAGGGCAACCTTGTCTGGTTCCTGTTTGCAAGGAATATACTTTTAGTTTTTCTCCATTGAGAATGATATTCACTCTTGGTTTTGCTTATATAATGTTCACTATGTTGAGGAAATTCCCCACTATTACTATTTTGCTGAGTGTCTTTATCAAGAAGGGATGTTAGATTTTGTTAAATGACTTCTATTAATTGTTAAGAATGTATGATTTTTGTTATTTTCTCTGTTAATATGATGAAACACATTGGTTTTACTTGTGTTGAACCATCCCTGTATACCTGTTGCAAATCACATTTGGTCATGGTAACAATTTTGATGTGCTATTGGATTCTGTTGAGTAGAATTTTTGTTAACGATTTTGCATCTATGTTCATGAGAGATATTGGTCTTATGCATGCTTCATAGAATGTCTTTTGGAGTATTTCTTATTTTTTCTTTATATTTAAACAATTTAAGTAGAATCAGTGATAAATCTTCTCTGAATATTTCATAGAATTAAGCTGATTCAAGACTTTTATTGTGGGGGAAGTTTTTTATGACCTGCTCAATTTCTTATTTGGTGATGGGTCTGTTCAAGTGTTCTCCATCTACCTGTGTCAATGAGTTAGGGCATTGAGTTTCAAGGAATTAGTCTATTTCCTTTAGGTTTTCAAATTTATTAGAACATTAATTTCCCTAATATTTTGATATTATAGATTCAATTTCCTCTGATTCTGTTGTGATGTCAAATCTATCATTCCTTAATTGAATTATTTGTGTATTTTTCTTTTTGGCTTTTGTTACGTTTCTCAATGCTTTGTCAATTTTATTGACCCTTTCAAAAACCCAGCTCCTGCTTTTGTTAATGGTTTCGATTTTTGTTTGTTTGTTTCCTATCTCATCAATTTCAGCTCTTATTTTTATAATTTCCTTTCTTCGAGAGGCTGAGGTATTAGATTGTTACCTTTTTTTTCTGTTTGATAAAGGTGTTTAGTTAGAACATTAATTTTGCTTCTTTCTTGGTTATTTATGTGCTTGTCTATTGTTACAAACTACTCCCTGAGGACTGCCTTACATGCATTACAGAGGTTTTGGTATGTGTGTTTTAATTATCATTTCTTTTGAGGAGATTTTCATTTCATTTTTTTAATTTGTCTTCTATAACCCAATTGTGTTCTATCAGTGTGTTATTTACCTTCCACATGGTGGTTTTATAAGCTTATCTTATTGTGATTAATTTCTATAGCTTTGTGGTCTGAGAAGCTATTTGTATTATTTGTTGAGGCCTTAACTGTTCAGTTCTGGATAATGTACCATATGCACTTGAGAAGTTAATAAATTAACTTTTATTTGGGTACATCATGCTTGGAAAGATGTAGTGTCAGTAAAGGAAGTGAAAACCTTCATAGAGATGGATTGCCACAGTGACTGCAGCAGTGAGTTCAAGGACATCAGAAATGGTAAGGATGGCACAGGATAAGGCAGGGTTTAGATCCATTATTCACATGGCCTCTTTGAGTTGTAATTAGCTATACGGCACTTAACAAAAGCAACTACCCATATAAAACCCACTTCTGTCAAGTGGACTCATTGTGATCTTTCATCGGATCTCCAAGGTAATAAATCTTTGATAGGAGAAGTTCATCATTCTCCTGCATAGTGGCTGGTGGATTCACACTGCCGTTATTTTTGTTAGCATCCATGTACATTCCTTATTATGCCACGAGAGTTTATTTTCATATTTGTCAAGGATAAAAATATTTAGAAAACACTGTAATGTTACCTTTCAAGGATGTCTAAACCAAAGCCCACTGCCATAGATTCAGTTATAACTCATAGAGGTGAACACAGAAGAATATATATTCACTATGTGATTCACTAAAATAAAGATTGATAATCTGGTGGCCCAGTAGCAAGAAATTCTGCAACAATCCCAAAGGCATGAGTTTCAAGGCCACCATCTGCTCCACTGAAAGATGGGACATTTTCTCCAGTGCGATTAACTGCGGCTGAATACCCAACAGAGGGTCAGTGATGGGTCAGTTTCAACTCTGTGGTACTTAATAACACACCATAATCTTTTTTAGTGTATAAGACAAGCTTTTGGTTTTGAAATGTGTTTCAGGGAAAAACCAAAATATCTTCTGATACAGTAGCGCTAAAATTGCATTAGCCAATGAAATGACAGGTGATCACCATACTAAAAGAAACTGTTCTGTTTATATTTACTTTTTATTAGAGTTGTATAAAATACATTTTTTAAAAAAATAATAAGTAAAATAACTTGTTAGAATAATCAAGAAATGGTTTAAAATCTCCAAAGAGCTGCATTAAGTTTTTATATATTTTTTTTAAATTTATTATGATGTCATATAGACAGAGGCACAGTGGATACAGCGAAATGCTCTTGTTCTTCAAGTATAATTATGAAAGGCTTCTTACAAAACAAAAGGGGATCAGCAAGGGATACAACTGACTGATAAATGAGTATGAAATTAAAGCAAATTGTATAAACCAAGCATTATTTTTGCAACCTAATGTTTTGTGAAAAACTGTTTGCTGGATAATTTTGACTAATCCAAGAGGAAGATTTGGCAATCAGTGTTTTTAATTCAATTTATGGGTGATTAGGGCGCTGAGAAGGTAAGATAATAGCTCTCTTTATGAGGAAGCTTTTAAGGAAAAAAATTACCTTCTGAAGGCTTGAAGAAAAACATTTCAAGATTGAAAACCCTACAGTGATTATTAAAATGTCTGAAAAGCATTCTCTGTTGTTCAGTGATCAAACAAAATAAAAGTTATTTGTCCCATTAAACTTTAACAGTTAAATTCTGGCCAATCAATATACCCTCATTGGCACATCGTACATTTCATCTTTCTCATGAACTCCTAATATCTCAAACACTTTCCGAATATACACTCATTCACTCATTAATACTGAATAATAAGAGACTTGTTGCTGACCCTCTAGTGGCCTTTCAGAGATTGTAAATCGCACAGGAAGAACCTGCACATCTTTGTTCCTTGGAGCAGTTGCTGGATTCAAACTGCCTACCTTTGTGTTGGCAGAGCAACTCCTTAATCCAGTAGCTCTTTCATTTACCTTTACAAATTCTTCAGCTTTTAAATATTATCATTTCATCCACATTATAACTTCCTTTCCTCTACTTTCCGCCCATGAGTTTAAACTGATGGGAGCTCTGGTGGCCCAATGGTAAGGAACTGCTATAATACTAATGGAACACAGTTTGAATCCAATAGCTGCTCTGCAGAAGTAATAGGAACAATCTCCATCCAGTCAATTCACTGCCCCTGAAAACCACCTGAAAGTTCAGCTATGCATTGGATATAACTCCAAAGAACATCATAACCAAGTTACTTAAACCTATTGTATGGTCTTCGCCATTATTTTTTATGCATCAGAGTGTTGGACAATGCCTAAAGATGACAGAAGAATTGATGCCTTCAAGTTTTGTTGCTGGATAAGAGTCGTGAACACAGACTGCCAAGAAAACAATTTGATCTGTCTTGGAGAGACTGGCTCAGAACAGGGCAGGCTTCAAAGCTCCTGTACATAAGGTCGCTATAGTTGCAGGAGACTCAATGGCACACAACAACAACAAGAAGGACAAATTGCTAGGTAGTGAAATCTGTGTTGAGGAAGTTCTGATACCAGACAAGACCAAGACACATGGAGATCTCCAAGGAACAATAGGTCTTTGAAGGAAAGGAGGACTTTTCTCCAGAAGGAGACTTTCTCTAGAGTGGACAGTCTGAATTTGAACTTCTAGTCTCCTTACATAGAATATAGCATCGACTGTCAAAAAAAAAGGAAGGGAAGGGAATGAAGAGAGAGAGAAAGAGGAAGTGTGAGGGCAAGGGCAAGGGCAAGGGCGGGGGGAAGAGAGAGAGAAAGAAGAAGAAGAAGAAGAAGAAGAAGAAGAAGAAGAAGAAGAAGAAGAAGAAGAAGAGGA